>NC_136490.1:16394163-16679163 GCF_053919585.1 Euprymna scolopes
GAAACAATGCCGAGATAAGCAGAAAGCACATAGAATTCCCAAAAGTCACCTATCTGGTACTAACCAGGTTTAACGTTGCTTAAATTTGGTGATCTGACAGGAAGTAGTATGTCAACGTGATTATGCTGCATATATATGAATATTTCATTTAATCACAAATTAATATAAGAAGATATAATTTTATGCATAAATTTTCAGTATTTACTTGAACAGTGCTCAATACATAGGTAGAGCTAGGTAGTAAATTATGAAAATATACTCATGGCAATTAAGCTACACAGAATATTCCATGTTTCATTCTCATGAGAATTCGTCAGGCTTATGCATAAGCCTGACGAATTCTCACGAGGATGAAATGTGGAATATTTTGTGTAGCTTAAATTGCCATATATATTTTCATAATTTACTATATATTTCTTGCTAAAATTATCTTGCAACATCCACCATATAAGATACAAATCAAGCGGCACATACTTGTAATATTTAGTGGCATATTTGGTTGCTGATTTATGCATGGTTAATTCGTATCATGATCATCAGAAGAGCATGGGATTATAAGCAATTGTAATTCAATGATGGTAACGTTTAAAAGGTTCATTCGGGGGGGGTATACTATTTACCCGTCTTATTTGTGAGCCAGAATTATAATTTTGTCTCGATACTGTTCTGTTACGTGAGCTGGATGGTACACTCATGAAGAAGGAGAATACAACAATTTTCACTTAGAATATATAAATATCAATGTTTACTTAGCAAAGGTTTGCTTCTGCTGGTTTTCATATAGTTTCTAAAGTCCCTATCGGAAAGGATCTCACATTACGTGTTTCTTTTCTAAAGTGTCCTCAACAATGAAATCTAACTTCAAACACTTTCAATATCACATGAGTAAACTAACTAATCAGAACCTACTTAGATATAGGACCAAAGCTGATCCTGGGATCAAATATTGTGTGCTTGTTGAGATAGAGTCAACAAATCGATTTTTTAAATATGTAGTTTTAAGCAAAAACAATATTACGTACTTGCTTGTCGTGTCGAAAATAGTAATAAATCCAAAAATTAATAAAATTCATCATTCAGCTATTGTGTTTTTAGTAAAATAAAGTCTATCACTATAGGCTAAAATGTTGATCGCCATTAAAATGTAATGTAAAATATCCATTGCGGGTTATGTCTCCTGCGTGTGAAGTCTTCACTGTCTACTTTAAAGCATCTAAGAAAAGTGCAATTTTACCCAATTTTCCATAAAAATTACTTTTAACTATAAATAAGTTTCTACTCAATGAATATTCGTAATTTTTGGATATATTACTATTTTCTACATGACAAGTATTTAATATTGTTTTTGCTTAAAATTACATTTAAAAAATCGATCCGTCAACTATGTCTAACAAGCACCAAATATTGCTAAGTATATCTAAATAAATAGTATCTTAAGCAAATGTAAGTTGCCTTATGCAAACTATGAACTAAACTGTAAGTGTACATTACTGCAAAGTAATATGCAACAATAGCATACGGAACCATAATAATGTCAAAAGTCGTTTCTATTTTCATACTAATTTTGGTCCTTATTGGAGCCATTGTCAAGATAATTCCAAAGATTGGAGGTTACATCAGCTGAAACATTATGGAAAATAACACCGAATGTGAGAACAGTAGTCCGAGTAATCCAAATAATGCATAACAATCTTCATCTAAAAAAATCTAAACATAATATATACAACATAATCACGTTGACGTACCGATTCCTGCCAGATCACCTAAATTAAGCAACAGTGAGCCTGGCTAATACCAGATGGTGGCATTTGGGAATACTAGGTGCTGTATACAATGCCGGGACAGCACTGCTGTCAAAGGAAAAGTTAGGTGCTGCCTTCCCTCCGCGAGTCTGCAGGAGACCCCTGGGTAAGGTCGAGAGCCCACTCCCCCCCCCCCCGATCAGGGTAAGGTGAGGTCATGGAAAGCAGGTGACTGATGTTATACGGAAACAAGCAGGAATAATTTTGTTAATGGTTTTGGATCTTGTTGTGCTGGGCAGAAGATCCCTCTGGATTCTTTGGTCAGGACAATCACCCAGTATGGGAACTGCTCGGACAGAAAGAAACTGCAACCTACTGTCTGTACAACTGCAAAGAAAGCTGTTGTAATACATGAGACACTTTTGAGAAAACAACCTGAATGTGGTTGTGAATGATGAGCAACAATGAATATACGAATGTCTTGAGAAAGAGAAATAGATGGAGAGTCATAGCCGTCAATTCCTGTACCAGGCAGGACACCATTTCAATGAATTAAATATAATATATCAAATCGATATAAACTTGAATAAGTGTGAAAACGACTCGACATCCTTTCCATATCATAAATGCATCACACATTTTGAATTCTAAGGACTAAGCTTCATTGAAAAAAAAAATAAATAAAAATTCGATCCACTATTCACCAATAACAGCAATTGTCAAGATACACCTTAGGAAGGTTAGATGTTCGAAAATAAAAACAATTTGAACAATGCAAATATTGCAAGCGTAAGTATTATTAAAAATAGGCATCTATTTGACAACTTCTGGAACGATTTTTCTTTTGCCAACCACCAAAAAATAAAACTAAAAGAAAAAAAAAATTTTCTTTGTTTTCATTCTGCACTCTTACATTTATTCTCTTCTCTCTCCTTTTCTCCTCTGTTTTTTTTTTTTTTTAAATCTTTTTACTTTATTTATTTTGTTCTCTTCAAATTAAAACTTTCTTGACTTGAAAAGCACTAATACCATCGGAAAACATATTGAAGAAATACAGTAGAACCTCGGGATATGGCATTAAAAATTAGTAATAAAATACAGTACAGTGCATAATACACATGTATATAATGAATAGGGTTATGACAACAGCATATTCTTTTCCTTGTTTTGATTCTCAGGTATATATCCATTGATATATTATATGTTTTTATGTAGAGTGATGTGGTTCTCGGTTAATTTTGTCTAATTGTGTCGGATATATACTCGACAGTCAAAACAATGAAAAGAATATGCTGTTGTCATAGATCTAATAATCAAATAACATCATGAATAACACCGTACGGCGGGGAAAATACCGTAGCCAGGGGCAGAAAAATATCGTATTTCACATCGTAATCTGAAAAAACTTGTATCCTAAAGTCACCGTATCCCGGAGTTCTACTGTAATCAGAGTTATCACCCTTTGGTTATTTTATAGACTAGATTTATTCCTCTTGAACTAACTAAAACCTGGCACCAAAAGAACGAACCACAAGATCTCTTCACATACGAGATCTCGCATCAACTCTCATACCAAGACATGGTCGAGAATTAGAACCAGATTTCTCTCTTGGTCGTTGGCTTATTAATCTAGAGAGAGATTTGCCTTTGGACATGTCGCCTTATAGAAAAGTGTTTACCTTCGAGTTTAGCACATACATCCTTTAGCTTTTCATTAATAACATTTTTCAATAAACTTGTGTATTCTACTGTGATTTGGAACAATGTATTTACTTGTATATTGAATCCATATACACCGGTCGCATTTATTTTATTGTAGCAAAAAAATGTATATTCACAACAATGCCGATTTTTTTTATATAAAAAAAAAAATTGAAACAATAATCATTAAGTGAAGCCTAAATCATTTTATTTATTTATTTATTTGATGGTGGGTAGGGAGAATCTGGTCGTCTCATTTTGTCAAAAATTGTTACATTCTCACCAAAATACTCTGGTTTCAGTTTGGGGGGAGATTTTTAGAGAGAGCCAGTTTAAGAGTAACATTTTTAATGGAAATTGCTTTTAGGTTTATATTGAACCGTGAGAAAAAAAAAACTTTGGGGGGAGCTCGTTTTCCCCCCACATTAAAAATTGGCCTTGTAGCTAACTCTACCCTCGGGGTGAGGCAAGTAAACAATATCAAAATGCCTATGTTCAAGACTGCATGAGTGTGTTGATAATCATATTATTTTATTTTTCCCATCACCCGACAATGGGGTCACAAAAACCGAGGTCAAATAGATGTTAGCACTCTCAGGAATTTTGGCACCAATATTTTAAGGAAAATCAGTGTTTTTATACATTTATCAGTGTTCATACATTTATGGTGAATCAAAATGGCAAATTATATAAATTCAGAAAAATGCAAATGATTGGCTTAGAATTATTCTATTATTGGAATTCTTGGAGATGAGTAATTTCTGTACTTATTTCCTATCCCGTCGCAGTTAACCACCTGAAGAAGGCCAGAGGAATAGTTGGCTGAAACGGTGTGAAACAACAACCATGAAGGTGTGGATAACAGTCTGCAAATAAATAAATATGGCTTAGAATTGGGTTTTATTTTTATTAATTCAGGCGATACATGCACAGAAACGATTTTCAGCATTTTCATTTTGAACATTGAAGTGTAGACATTTTATATACTGGGACCTTACCCCTGCAAGTAGAGATTATATTAACTAGTATGAATTTCGGCAAGGTTTACAAAATGTCAGGATAACCTGGCAGCAAAATTTAAGGCTGCAGCTGGCGTGATTGAGGTGGAAGTTCAAAGGTCAGCTCCCAAAACAAAACGTGAAATGTGGGTGTTGAATAGTATGGCATCAAGATTATGTCACGTGTTCCAGGAAAAGAACAGAATTCCTAGTAGTCAGACTCGGGAAGCGAAGGAGTCGACATGTCACTGGAAAATGAAGAGATAATCTAAATGATATTGCTTCCGGACTTTGTTCGCATGTCGACCATTTTAAGGCTAAGTAATAAAATTAAGTAAGGAATAATTCACGAGGTCTCTCTCCCAAAAAGAGCAAACTCTCTTAATAAAACCTTTGAAACTCTAGCAAGTCTGCATTGTGTATATGCATAAATAGATTTGTCTAGAATTAAACAGATCACAGTCACGAAGGAATCAACAGCCACACATGGAAAAGAAACGATGAAAAAAATAGAAGACCAGCGCACGTATGTAAAAATATTTTGTTTTGTCGCTGATTTCTTGATCACTCGTTGGCGATCATGCACATGTGCACAAGTACACATTTGCGAATGTTTAATGTTTGATTATTTATTAAAATGTTGCATGATGTCTTTGCAAAATATATGCTTTTTACCTTTATTTATTCTGTTTCTTCTGACATTAAATAATCTAAATGGAGTTGATATGCCATAAAACATACCAAACCAAATGCAGGATTTTTCACAAGTTAAATAAATGTTTCGCTCCTGTCGTTTATTGCCGAACTTTGTCAAAAAACAACTTTTAAAAAGTCAGTGATAAAAAAGAAAAAGATAACAAACAAACGTGTTATTTATTAAGAAAGCAAGATCATAAATATGGCAAAGTGCGGCAGGATGATTTTGTTGACAGATGTTATGTATCAAAGCTATTTTATAACCGCGCAGACAGTTTTACAGAAGATTATAAGTTATAAGCCGTACATGTGCAGACAAATGGATGGATGGATATATATATATATATATATATATATATATATATATATATATATAATTTTGCACAAATCATTGCAACTTGAAACAACTCATTGTGTGGTGGGTGGGTAGTCCATAAATTTGCTCACTCATCTTTAAAAAAAAAATTAGTAGACAAACCAATGTTCCAATCGAAGATATGGTATCAAGCCAGTCTTCGTAAAGCACAAATAGGAACTGCGCTGGTCGACCCAAAGGGGGTGACAAGTGAATTTATATATATATATATATATATATATATATATATATATATATATATATATATATATAAATTGGCGTGACTCAAATGAATGAGGTTGGAAAGTTGTGTGTTTTGGTTTCCATTCTAGCTGATGGCACCCAGATCATTATATATATATATATATATATATATATATATATACTAGCAGGGGTGCCCGGCGTTGCTCGGGTGTTTGGAGGTGTATGCTGTGCAAAAAAAGCAAGAAAACAAAAAAAATGGTTAATTTTTTAAAACTTTGACCCCTATTATGACCCCTTAAAATTTATTGTTTCGGGCTCAAATCACTTTATTAAGTTAGATCCAGGTTCAATGAACCTAAATCTAAAATTTCAAGTGTCTAAACCCAAAATTGTCGGAGGAGTTTGGTAGAGTTCGTAAAGGTCAAATCGTTGAAATTTGACCCCTTAACAGCCAAATTTCTGGCTGACACCCGTCACATCGATTTTCCCAAATCTCAGTACCCGGTATTTCAAATTTCGAGTCTATAGACTAAAAATTGACAGAGTTATTGCGTAGGGAAATGTACACAGACAGACAGACACACAGACACACACAGACAGACAGACAGACAGACAGACAGACACGTTCACTTTTATAGATATATATATATATATATATTTAGTTTGGATCTCACTATAATGTATTAGGTTTAACATAATAATCGATAGAGAATTGTCTCCATCATAATAAATACGTAATCTGCATAAATTAAAATATTATATTTAAGCATATTTTAAGATCGGGCAACGTCGGGCGGCCTGTTAATATATATATATAATAAAGCTGAATGTGTGTGTGTGTGTGTGTGTCTGGTCACGAATAGGCTCCTATATGGTTGACTATTTTAAAAAACTGATTACATATAATGATAAAAGATATATCGAGACACAGGAATGGGTATGTTTGATCTGGCAGAACGGTAGTTCATTAAAATTGTGGGGTCTGTGTTCGCGCCTGGTTCACAAAGTTTGGAAATAAAAAATTTAAAAAGTAAAAAAAAAACGTTTACAAGTGTTTTTGATATAGATGTACATAAGAATACTTTGATAAGTATGTTTTAACTTAAATAGGGATGGTATAATAAAATTGTGGGGTCTGCATTCGCGCCTGGCCTCCATAGAATGGAAATAGGCACAAACTTTAATAAAGACTTTTCATATCTATCTGCGTAAGTATACTTTGATAATTATGTTTCAGTTTGAAGAAATATGGTATAATACAATTATGGGGTGTTCGTTCGCACCTGACCTCCATAGAATGTAAATATGTCACAAAGTTTAACAAGGTTTTTTAATATAGATCCATAGAATATTGTGATAAGTGTTTCAGTGTGAACAGGTATGGTATAATAAATTCTGGGGTTTATCTATTTTATTTTTACTTCCATCATATTTTGCTTTGGTTTTGATGCCCCCAAATTCAAATCAAATTTTCAACCCTTCCTTTTCATAACCTATCATACTTTCATAAATCAGAGTCCATTTTCTGTAGGCTGTTTTTGAACCCAATCAACGACGGGTACTTTTGCTAGTATATATGTGTGTGTGTGTGTGTGTGTGTGTGTGTGTGTGTGTGTGTGTGTTATACAAACATGTACATGCTTTGCTCCACTGGCATGATAATGTTTCAATGTGTAGTTATTAATAACTAAGATCTCTTCAGGTAAAAAGTTAGTCTTTTTCATATTGAAAAGTGAAAATAGCATTTTGTTTTAATTTCCAAGTTATGTGATTTGATTACAAAAATATATTCAAACTATCGTAGTTATGAGTTTAAAAGGTTAAACGTTATTTCTAGCAAGACCAGAATATGATGTATGGTAAGATAGAAAGAAGGAGAAGCAAGACAGAGCTTTTCATTTGGTGGCAAACACAAACGGGGGGGGGACGACGGAAGAGAAAGGAAAATAATAATAATGATATTACGTCTCCTCCCTACACCCTCCCGTTAAATGTTAACAGGAGATAAACAAATAAATTAGTAAATATTGGTCATTTCAAATGTATGCATGCACTGGCATCACAGTTAAATAGTTGATCCAAGAATCAAACTAACCAAAGATTTAGAATCAACGCCTTTGATCAAATGTCTTTTGTATAGAAAAGTTCTTGAACCTTTCTTGAACTAATTCTTCAGAATGAAGTCTATAAAAAGAACATTTGAAACAAAGGTTGTGATATTTTGTAACATTGAACCACCAGATTAATACTATCTTTTATGAGTTTATCGAGGAACATATTTATAACAATCTAAAACTTTTTCGCTAAAAGCAAGAAAAATAAACATAAAAATAAGCCAAGACTGTTTTTTTTAGCAAACCTTTGTACGTATTTGATATATTTTTTTGTTGTTGTGAAGGAAACTGTATGTAAAGATGTTAGATATAAAAAAAAAAAAAAAAAATAACAACCGGTGTAGTTCCAGAAGTCAGTTTACAATTTCACAAACGGTGTTCTTTGTTGATTTTTTAAAAAATTCTTCATTTGTCCAATTTTTTAAAATTTATTTATTTTTGTAGCCTGAAGATGATTCGACGAAGAATCTAAAGTACTGGTGATACTTACTGAACCTTCATTATTTAGAATTCTCCTAAATTTTGACACAAGAAAGATTATTATAAAAATTGAAAATAATAATAAAAGATATAATCATGCAAATAATTCTATGTTTTACAACGTTTGCTTAAATAAAATAATGCTGCATAGATACACACAATATGTATGTATGCATATATGCATGTATGTATATATCAATCTAAGCAACACCTTGCGCTTTTTTGGATATTCTCACTGCAGTCGGATCTTTAAGCTACATCGGTTTTCTTTCCAGCTAAATCAAATTATTTTCACTCTGGAATTACTTGCGCGTTTCGGCTAACATTGAAATTCGGAGTATTTGTTAAAACATAAAAAATTTCTTTGCTTCTTGCATTTACCATTGAGTCTCCAAGCATTCTGGACTTCCTATATTCGGTTTGTTTTCCCCACTTTCACATGTTTTAACCCATATAGAACATATTTTTCTGCATTTTATGACAAACCATCATAAAGTGCGGTTTCATTTAATGCCGTAACCAGCAAATTCTTAGCTCGGCTATACTAGTAATTTGCTAATATCAGTCTGTGTTCGAAAGAGAATAATAGCATTCTGTGAAACTTCGCGGAATAAGGATTTCTTAAAAATTGGTTTTGGATTATTCTGTCAAATAATAAACTTCCTTGTAAATGAATTGTAAATTTACAGCCTTGATTTCTTTTCCTTATATATATATACTAGCAGTTTAGCCCGACTGTGCTCGGGACCTATATACTATTCATAACTTTATGTGCATATATATATATATATATAAATGTGTATAAAGTTTGACTCATATCCAAGTAACCTACATCTAAAATTTTAAGTGTTTAGACCCAAAATTGGCAAAGGAGTTTGGTAGAGTCTGAAAAGGTGAACTCTTTCAACTTTGACATTTTGGCAGCCAAATTTTCACCCAAAAACTGATTAAAAAGCTTGCTGCATGTCTGAATACCTTTTATGTAAAATTTCAAATGTTTAGACCCAAACTTTGCTGAATAGTTTGCTAGAGACCACAACGGTCAAATCTTTTTAACTTTAACCCCTTGAGAGCCAAATTTTCGGCCAAAAACCGATTAAAAAGCTTGCCCTATGTCTGAATACACACTATGTAAACTTGGAAATATTTAGACCAAAAATTGGCTGAATAATTTGATAGAGATCGCAGAGATATAATTTTTTAAAATTTTGAGCCCAATTTTGACCCCTTAACATTTATTGTTTTGGGCTCAAATCAAATTAAAAGTTTGATCCATGTCCAAGTAATCTATATCTAAAATTTCAAGTGTTTAGACCCAAAATTGACGGAGGAGTTTGTTAGAGTTCTCAAAAGCCAAATTGTTGAACTTTGGCCCTTGAGAGCCAAATTTCAGGCCAAAAACCGATTATAAAGATTTTCCCACATCTCACTACTCTTTTTGCCAAATCTCAAGTCTGTAGGCTGAAAATATACAGAGTAGTTTGTTTTTAAAATATAATTATCTACTGACACGTGTTTTGACGTCTATGACTCATCAGAGTGGCTGAATCTAGCGAGGTTTGAAATCGAGACCTCATGGTAAGAAGCCTAAACTCTTACGACTAGACCATCTCGCACAACTGTTTTGATATATCGTGATTTACATAGATGTTATTTATTTGTTTTTGTGATACGTGTTGAATGAATTCAATTATTGATACGAAAGTGTATTTTTACCTAAATGCGAGTTGGGAATAATTTTCCCTTCAACCAATTTTGTAACCCCAAATGGGTAGCGGCATATATATTGTTTTTCTAGAAGTGTAAGCCATGTTTAGTTTCAGAACAGTTTCTGGTGGTTCGTTGTTCTACACAAGTCCTGGGAGGTGACTAGTTCGCAGTAGACGGTTCTCGAGTTGAAATCCACAAAGCAAAAGATTTTTCCACTGTTGACATGAAGAAAACATATGCGAAATTGCTACAGAAAAGGTTTAATATTTATGGAGTAATTCTGGTTTCTGATTGGTTGGTAGCAGAACGTGAATTAATTTGATTCGTCAGTTCCTAGCAGCATCGTTTATAAATAGAATCTCCCAACAGTGCGGGATCATATCCCATTATAGTGCTACTATGATGGGATGTGTCTCCTAGCGGCTTCGGCTGCAGGGAGACAGGGTAGAGTACTCGGCAAGGATTCATTCTTGATACTCAGCCCGACAGGTGAGGGGCCAGGAACCAGCCCAACACCTATCAGACTGAGATACACCGCTTGGGTATCACCTAGGAGGTCTACCCTCCCAGGCCTTGCCACCCGGCTTTCAGATAGGGCAAGTTTATTGCTTGTCGCCTAGGCGCCCCTACCGGGGAATGCTGACGGGGTGCCCTGGCAATTTTGGATGAGGCAAGAATGCCTATTCTCCACTTTCTGGTCTTGTGCCACATTTTGCTGCGGTGGACAGCAGATAAATATTTACCCCATTATAGTGCAAAAATATTTTAACATCCCCCCTATTTTTTATAATGGAGGAAGTCCCTTGTGTTCATTCTGCTCAAAAATAAATATATATTTTTATATTAAAATATACATAACAAAATTAGAAATCGTTTGGATCTTTAAATTTTAGCATGTAAAAAGACGCCATTTTTGATTTTGTTCAAATGTCAAACATATACATCTATGTGTACATAAAAGAGAAATAAAAGAATTTTTTTATTTTTATCTTAAAAAGGGATGGACATGTGAAAAAAGGAATCAATTTCTTAAATTTGATTATGCAGCTTTGTTCAAAAACGCATACACATATATATATAAATGAATATACATATTAATATACATGCAATATGTACCCGTTTAAAAAGAGTTTTTTCATTTGTTAATTAAACAATGCAAAAAAAAATAGGACATCTTGGATTATTAAGAACGAAAACTAATGTGCAGCAATCAATTGTAATTTATGCGCGCCTTAAAATTAGCATGCAACAAGTATTTGTCAAAAAAAAGATTTGCAAATAAAATGTCTGTGAAAAAACGATGCAAAAATTCGTCAAAAAGAAAATTTGCAAAGAAAATGTTGGCAAAAAGGTGACTTTTTTTACGTTTTTTTTTTAATTTCAGTAAAACAATTAATTTTTTTAATTTTTTTTTGGGGTTTGTATTACTGTACACATAGATTCGAAAAAGTTGTCAAAAAACAAATATATAACAAATAAATGTTATCAAAGGCAAGATAAGTTACTTTTCTACCTAACTGGATATATTTTTTGTGTTTTTATTCAATGTAACATGTTTATTCAGCTCGAAAAACATGCAGTATTTACCGATGTATTGGAAAATTCAAAATGCCGGCCGACTGTCTCGGTAACACGGTAAGTTTAGGAAAAGATGTTATAAATAATAAACTAGACAAATTACTATTAAAAAAACAACCGAATATATGTCAACTTATGTCACAGTAACATATATTGAGCGAATTTCTAACAGTATTTTGTCTAGTTTATTATTTATAATACCTTTTCCCAAACTTAACCTCTCCGAGAGAGAGTCGGCCGCCATTTTGAATTTTCCAATACATCGGTAAACACTGCATGTTTTTCGAGCTAAATAAACATGTTACACTGAATAAAAACACAAAAAATATATCCAGTTAGGTAGAAAAGTAACTTATCTTGCCTTTGATAGCATTTATTTGTCATATATTTGTTTTTTGACAACTTTTTCGAATCTATGTGTACAGTAATACAAACCCTTTTTTTATTACATTTTCACTCCAAACAAGGCACATTGCCACTCAGGTGTAGAGGGCTACTATCAGGGTCAGCAACTACTGGGGCACTATGTAGGGACTTGACAAATGGATGCAGTTTAACGTCTTGCCCAGGACTTTTTTTTTCAATATATACAGAAATTTATATACATACAGGCCTGTGAAAAATTATTCAAAGTCGAATCCTCCAACAAGTTTTGAAGCAAAACGCTTTAACTTTATTCTTGTTGCGAGTTTCGTGAATACATCCACAATATTTTGTTCTGATGATATGTAATTCAAAATAATGGATTCCTTTTTCACCTCGTTTTTTATGAAATGGTATTTTATATCTATATACTTTGATCTTTGGTTGATTATCATGTTCTGTGCTAAGACTATACTGGCTTGATTATAACAATTAATTACTACGGGGCTTTTTGTTAATTCTGGCTCTAAAATGGTCTTTAGGATATTTTAAAGGTTAAGTGCTTCCTGGGTCGTGTGTGTGATAGCGATAAATTCTGTTTCACATGTAGAGAGAGATACAATCTGTTGCTTTTTAGATTTCCATGAAATAATAGGCCCATTTTCTGATAGTCTGAAACAATATCCAGATATACTTTTTTGATTTTCGTCGTTTCCCCAATCTGATTCTGAAAGCCCTTCTAATTTTAGAGGAGTTTTTGATTTTCTAAATACTAACTTCTGTTCCTTTTAAATAACGAAGGACTTGTTTAGCTTTGTTTAAATCCTTCATTGTCGGTCTTGCTAATTTTGTGACAGTTTTGTTACTGTATAGCATATATAAGGTCTCGTCGCAGTCATTAAATATACAAGACTTCCTATGATTTCTCAGTATAATTCATCGTCTATTATTTCAGATTCTGTGGGTATATTTTTATTAATATCATTTTCGACTGGTGTAGAGCGTTTCTTGCATTCTCCCATTCCAAATTCTAATAGTATTTTGTCAATGTATCTTGATTGATTCATCGTAATAAGTCTTTTCCTTTATCCCCCAAAACCAGGATATTTTACCAAGATCCGTCATTTTGAATATGTTACTAAATTTTTTAACATCTGTTAACATTATGTCACAATTTGATGCGATTAAAATATCATCGACCCATAAAACCAACACCAGTAGTTTATTTTGTGTTGGGTATATAAACAGGGGTCTGCTGGGTATTGTTTAAATTGTTGTTTAATCATATAATCATGGAATACTGTATTCCAACGCTGAGCATTCTGCTTTAGACCGTATAATGACTTGTTAAGTCGCCACACGCTATTTTTATTTTTTATTATAAATTCCTCTGGAGGGGTAATATAAATTTCACAGTCTACTGGGCATTCAAATAAGCATTTTTACGTCCATTTGATGGATGTTTAGATCATATTGTGATGCGATTTGCAATAAAATTCTGATTGTCGTTAGGTTTGTTGTCGGTGAAAACGTAGAAAAATATTCTATACCGTAAATCTGAGAGTATCTTTTAGCAAAAAATCTAGCTTTGTACTGTTCAACGCCTGATGCTGTACTCTTTTTTGTAAAGACCCATCTTGTAGAAATAACATGTTTATCTTTTGGGAGAGGTACTACCGTATAGGTATTATTTTCGGTCAAAGCTTCTATTTCTTTTTTCATAGCTATTTTCTATTCATCACAATGTTCTGAATTAATTGCTTCGTTAAAGCTTTTTGGCATATTTTCCATGGAATAGCAATAGTCGATTTGATCATCTTTCATATTGTCGACCACAAAAAAATCGGGCCGCCTTCTATTTCTTTTGGGGTATCTGGCGACTTTAACATCATCATCATCATCATCATCATCATCATCATCATCATCATCATCATCATGGATACTCTTGTCCCTGTCATCTTCATTTGTTTTTATAATTTGAGGAAATATAATTTCATCCTCTTCATATGACCGGGTTTCGTCTTTAAAATTAAACGTGTCTGCGAATTTTACACATCGTATTTTTTTAATTTTATTTTTCTCTGGAAAAAATACTAAACTGTCTAGACTGTTTTTATCGTATCAAAGAAATATACCTCTATCGGTTTTAATATTTAATTTACTCTTTATATATGCGAAGCAAGTTGAACCAAATACATGCATTCGGTTTAAATTTGGTTTTGTACCGCAGAAAGCTTCATAAGGGGTTTTAGATAGTGTATTGTTAAAGCACATGTTTCGTATATAGGAAGCCGTCATAAGTGCGTACGTACAGAGGTTTTTGGAGAGTTTTGATTCAATGAGTAGGCATCTTGCCATTTCAAAAAGTGTCCGCCACGTCTTTTAGCAGTCCCGTTTTGGTGTGGCGATCTAGGAACTGATTTTTCATGCTTGGTATGATGGTTAATTAGTAAAAGTTCAAAGTCTTTATTGGTGAATTCCGTACCGTTGTCAGAGCGAATACACTTGACTTCACCGTACGGAGCCATGTCAGCTAAATATTTTTTAGTTGCTAGCAGGGTATCAGATTTGTTCTTTAAAAAGTAAACCATTATTAAATCTGAATGGTCATCTACGAAATTCAACACATATCTATAATGTTCTCTGGCCATCGATTCCACGGGACTGTTCAAGTCACAATGCACCATTGATAGGATTTTCGTGGCCTTCTTGTCTGGTATCTTGTTTTGATAGTTTGTCATTTTTCTCTGCGTACGAACGTCGCAGTTAAAGTTTTTTGTTTTTATTTTCATTCCATCAACTACAGTCGGCAACTTTTTGATATCAGGAATATTGCAGTGCCCAAGAATTTTATGCCATGTCTGTAAATCATGGCAGGTGGTTTTCGATGGGACTACGCTATTTAAATAATATAGTCTTCCATTTTCTTTAATGTCGAATACAGTTCCATTCGGGTACACCAGTTTTAATTTATTTGGGCTAAAGTTCATATTTGCACCTTGTTTAATGGCAGTTTGTACAGAAAATATATTTTGTTTAAATTTCGGGATTAGAATACAGAAACACAGTTCACCTTTATTGTCCCTTAGCGAGATTTTAGCATCAGCTCTTTTCAAAACGATATCATTCACTCGACTGTAAGTTCCACAAAATGATTTTGAGTCTTAAAGTTGGGATCAAAACTGATAAAATCAGATTCCTTTGTAATCACATGTGCCGTTGCACCACAATCGACAAGAAAATTATTGTTTGTTGAAGCGTTAAATGTTCATGAAAATAAGAATGTATGTTCGTTAACGAAACTCTCCACATTTTTAATCGAGTCGCCATTTTGAGTCTTGTATCTACATTGGAAACTCTTGTGGTTAGATCATCCACAATTATAGCAAATAATTTTTGTACTTTTCTTAGTAGAAAAATTGCTTTTGGCAAAGTTGACATGGGCATAATTTAATTTTCGTGGTTTTACGTGTGCACTTTTAAATTTCATGATATTTGTAGATTCGTTTTTTTTTTTCTGTGATCATTTTTTCAGTTTTCTCGTAACTTCTGAGTGCTACCTTGAATCGACTAAAAGTCATGGGTTTTTTTCTGGGTTATCACGGTGGTAAATGGCTTGAAAACACTCGGTAATCCCTTGACGGCCATGGAAATTAACAGACGGTCCTAATAACTTCACCAGACATTTTTTAAAGAATTTGCAGTAGTTTCGGCTCTTATAATATAATCTGTAATGGTTTCTGCTTCCATTCGTTTTAGAGAGGTCCGTTCAGTATATAAAGATATTATTTTGGGGTTTTCTTTCGATAAATAATGCTCTCTCAATATGTTCAATGCTTTGCAGCCATCGTCCAGGGCTTTTCTAATTACCAGTGATAGACTTCGGTCATCTAAGCACTGTATTAATTCCGCAAAGACAGTTGCGTTCTTTTCAATGAACTCGGGGTCGTTTCTGTTTTCAGGTTGTGTTTGAAGTACTTTATGTAGCTTTCGAATTCGTAGATATCCTAAAAATTTCACTTGCCACAATTCGAATTTTGATTCAGATCCATCGAAATAAAGATGCACGCTGTGCCCATAACCTCAAGAAGTGTAAGCCATGTTTAGTTTCAATGGTTCGTTGTTCTACACAAGTCATAGAAAGTGACTAATTCGCAGTGGACAGTTCTTGAGTTGGAATCCACAGAGCAAAAATTCTTCCCGTGTTGACACGAAGAAAACATATGCAAAATTGCTACAGAAAGGTTTAATATTTATGGAGCAATTCTCGTTTCTGATTGGTTGGTAGCAGAACGTGAATTAATTCGATGCGTCAGTTCCTAGCAGCATCGTTTATAAATAGAATCTCCCGATTGTGCGGGATCATACCCCATTATAGTAAAAAATATTGTAACCGTTTTTAATATATAATTATCCACTGACACATGTTTCGTCGTCTACGACTCATCAGAGTGGCTAAATCTAGCGAGATTCAAAATTGATGTATATATAATTATGCTTTTCATACACTTTCTCTGATTAGAACTGTTATTTAAATATTGAAGACTGATCACAATTACGGTAAATCTTATAAGCATCGTTCAGACTTAAATTTAACGAATTCTATAGAGACGAATGCATATACAAATTGAGACGACTGAAACATATAGAAATAACACAATTGTGATTTAAACTCTCTTGTGTGAAAAGTAATGATTTCCACTTAACACAAGGCATTATTCTTCGTAATGAAACTAGAATCCTTTTGGTGACTGGTTGTGCGAAGCAAAATAACATAAGTGTTATAATCTCATTTACCGTCGTAGCCAAAGTAATCGTGCTGGGGTAAAACGTCCGACTGATGATTATAGTTTCAAATGATCTGTGATTGCGTTTGAAATCTTAGCGTGGAAAAAAAAATGAATTCTGCGCCTAGCCACGCTGATGAATTATAATGTGGCAAAACAGCTGCCTATGGAAGAAATATTAATGCTATTGTCATGATTATATATATATATATATATAAAGAGGTATACATGATAAAAAAAAACAAAGATAAAAAGTGCTCAATACGTTAGTAGAGCCAAATATGTTTTAAATTATAACAACCTCCAGTGTATTAACTTAATTTATAACAAATTGTTTCAATAGAAAGGAAAAAAGTTAACGTCAGATGATTCAAGTTAAAATAAAAATAAAAAGGAAAGATATGTTTTATTTCGTGATTATATATGGATATTAAAAACCAATTCCATGTCTAATGAAACAATTTGTAATGAATTAAGTTGATACACTTGAGGTTGGAATGATTAAAAACATATATATTTTTTATGTAAATATAATCATACCTTGCTCTCTTTGATTGAGCACTATCAACGACCCTTGTTGAAATTCAATGATTCGAATCTTTTGATTTCAACTTGGAATATATATATATATAAACTGTGTGGTATTTATGTGGAAGTACCCCATGAAATTGTTGTATTATAAAAAAAAAATTCAATATAAGAGCATAATATTTATTTTAAAATTTTACACAAGGTTAGCAGAACATTAGTGTCGTCGGTTTCGAATCGATATAAAGACACTAGTTTATGGTGGAAAAATATCGAATTCTCTTCAGAATAAAATATATAATCAAAGGCTGAAGAGAAAGCAATATATTCCAACCATAAACTGGTCCCCTTATATCGAATTTGAAACCGATGGTACCGATATTGTCCCAACCTTCCGTAAAATTTATACACATTAAGCCGGAATGAGCGACAGATGAACACGAAGCAAAGAATAAAATGATGCCTTTTCATTTCAAGAGGGACAGAGAGAAGAAGAAGAAGAAGAAGAAGAAGAAGAAGAAGAAGAAGAAGAAGAAGAAGAAGAAGGTATGTAGTGCGGAGAGATCTCCAGAGCGAACGAACAGTTGTTATTACCGCGATACGCGACTCACCTCCCATCTCTCCGCCGCCGTCGCCATAGAAAAGCACGCAACTTCGTGTTCGTGTACTCTTCCCTTTCGTGCCCCCCTCTCCCTGTCTCCTCCTTGTTATCGTGTGCTTGCGCGCACAGAGACCAGAAGCACGAAGCTCGAACTGAGTGAAAAAAGAACGGGAGGAAGAGGAGACGTATTGTGGGGGTGGGTTAGGGTCGAAAGACGATGTACTACTTACTTGGCTCAAGCGTATTACGAAAGAAAAGACAATAATAGTAAAAATCAATAAAAACCTATACATGAGCTCTATATCATAAAAAAAAAATGAAATTTAATCCAGGTTTCATGCTGTTAGGATAAAACTGTAATAACTGCTCGATCTCGGGGAGGGGGGGGGGAGGTATTCCTCCCGGGCATTACCTGCTCCTTTCGGAAAGGGATGGGTGTGAGACATCCTTATTCGTTAGGAAGTGTCGTCAGAATTGTATGCGTAGTTATGTTCCAATCGAGCGTGCCCCTTTTGAGAGAGATTTTTCGACCCTCGTCCTTTTGGTCCCGGAACACGCATTAGGTAAGAAGAAGAGTACACGCACTTAGCCCTTGTGGGGACGCAAGTAAATAGGGATTCGATAATGTACTTGTTGATGAAGCATGTAGTAAAACTTGAAGAAAATCTGACTGCATAGTTACCAACATAAAAAGACGGAGTGTGAGTGTGTGTGTGTGTGTGTGCATATATATATATATATATATATATATATATATATATATATATAACTACGAAAGTGTAAATTTATGCGTAAACTTTAAGTATTTACTTCAACAGTGCTCAATACGTAGGTAGAGCTAGTTAGAAGAATCCTAGAGTGGATGAAACGCGGAATATTCAGTGTAGCTTAATCGCCATATATATTTTATAACTTACTATTTTTATAACTTAATATATATATATATATATATATATATATATATATATATATATATATATATATATATATTAAATTCCTAGAGACATTAGTGTTTCATCCTTTCGGGAATCATCATTGCAGTGTGACACAATTACAACCGGTCGGGAGATTCGAACACAGCCACGAAGCCATCTCTGACTCCATTAGCGAGGAACAAACCTCACGGCCAACCTCAACCGCGCGAAATATCATTGAAATTTAATTTTTTGTAAATGTCGTAACATTCAGCCATAGTGATCTAATGATTATAATAACATCATGATCTACGCATGCGAGCTTAGGTGGCCGATTTTCTATTTCAACTTTACAGTGCTCAACAGTAAGGACCGAGTTTCTTAAAGGGACTGAAATAATTATAACAATAATATTTTTTTAATAACTATATATATATATATATATATATATATATATATATATACTGCTATGATGTTTTTTTTCTTTTTTGTGTATTGATATTCATATTAAACCCCTTATTTCTATTTATTTAAAAAGAAAATACAACTTTGTTATATATGAGCCGTTGAATTGCATTTATCTGCAAAAGATCTAGCTTATTTGCATATTCTTTTAAACATTCATTTTAATTAATTCCCTATTAGTTTTTTCGGTTTTCTTATGAGATGATCATCTTTAGTTAACTATTATGTGTAATTATATTCATGCAGATATTCTACATGATTTATACTTGTGTAATATTTGCGTAAAAAGTTTATAGTAAACACAAACCTCTTTCTATATATATTTATGTATACGTATATATTTTTGTTTAAAAAAATTTGCGAATAAACTCCTCCGTCAGTTTTTGGTCTACAGGCATGAAACTTAATATATAGGGTATTTGAACCCATGCGAAACTTTATATTTGGATTTTAGCCGGGGAAAATCGGCGCAAAAGTGTGAGAATTAAAAAAATTAAATTTGTTAAGCGAAGGTCGAACGACGGCATTCGTGACATAATAGCTAATGGTTCATGTTTTAATTTTTAACTTTGCTGTAAAGATGTTTTCGTAGCTCAGGCATTAATGTCAAAGGAAGAAGTAAATCCTAAGTTAAACATTTGGTTTCGATTCTCGGTAATGGCGCACGAGTCATTTTTTTTAAAACCTTTTTAAATCATTACTATATATCGAGTTCAATATAATATAATAATAAATACGGAATCTGTATTAATCAAAATATCATATTTAAGCGTATTTTATGATCGGACAATGCCAGTATATATATACTAGTAGGCCGCCCGGCGTTGCCCGGTCGTAAAATACGTATAACTATTATATTTTCATTAATGCAGAAACTGAGACATGTGCATGATGTGAGTATTGTTTTTTCTAAACAGTTCGCTTCTTATAAGTAAAAATAAAAAAAATACTCGAACTGAGATCGACGCCAAAACCTAAAGACAGTGAGCCAATCTAGATATACATTGGACCAGCTTAACAGGATCTTTATAAAGTGTTTTCAAACCTACTTATTCTTAACATAAGGAATCTTTCATGGGAACGATTCACGCATGCGCATTCATGAAACATTTGATAAACAGATTAAAATCCGTTGCCTCACAAGTACCAATTTTATTTTCTATTTTGATCCTTGGAAGCTCTTTTTTCGGAGGAAAACCAATTAAAAAGTTTCCTACATGTCTGAATATCCTATATACCAAATTTCAACTCTGTAGATCAAAAATTCGTTCAGTATATAGGTTGAGAATTGTCCTCACACACACACACACACACACACACACACACACACACATTCTCACTTATATATATATATATATATATATATATATATATATATATATATATATATATATATATATATATGGATCTCATATAACAATCAATGTTAGCAGCTCCAGGAAGGTTCCCTTGATTCCTGAGAACTTCGACTACAGCAAAATGAAGCAAATAAAAAAAGGATATATACGCACACACATACATATTTATATATATGCATACACATGTATATGTATATAAACATAAATACACACACACGCACACATATATATGCATACATATGCACATATATATGCACATACACACACATATGCATACGAACGCACATATATATGTACGCATACACATATGCATACGTATGCACATATTTATGTACATACACACAAATACACACACACGCATATATTTATGTACATACACACAAATACACACACACATTTATGTACATACACACAAATACACACACACATTTATGTACATACACACAAATACACACACATATTTATGTACATAAATACACACACATATTTATGCACACACACACGTGTGCGTGTGTGTGTGTGTGTGTGTTATAGACAAGACAAAGCCGGATATTTATATACATAGATTTATTTGTCGATGTAATAAGGAAAAGAATGGGGTATGTACTCTTTATACCAAGATATATATATATATATATATATATATATATATATATATATATATATATATATATATAAAACTCATCCAGCTTTGGATTACATAGTAGGGTAGACTAGACTAGTTTTAGTCGTGCAACTAATCTAGGAGAAGTAAAAATGAAATAACATCTATCATTCAAAACTTATCCCAGCATTATTTCCAGTCACCCTGGACTTTTCCTGAGAGAGTGCCGACGGAACTATAAAGGTATTTTTGCTTCCACCCAGAATGCCCCTGAACTTCTCTTTACTATTCATATGAAGCAATGTTCGTTAAGTGGACGCGTGGCTTTTGATTGCGCAACACTAGCTTTACGATGCACTTCTTGTAAAGGGAAATTCATTTTCTCTCGTGGCAGAAAGTGGCCACCCTCTAATATATATATATATATATATATATATATATATATATATATATATATATATATAACTTCGTGCCTATATGTATGAAAAAGAGAGAGAGAGAGAAAGAGCGAACAGGCGGAAGTGAAAGTGAAAGTAAGAGTAGGAGGCAGAGTTAAAGAGGAGGAGGCGACGGCCACGCACTGACTAAGGTACAACTTGTCAGCGTTGGGAAATGGATCTATGTTATGAACCATTGTGAAAACTACGTTTTTTTTTTTTTTTTGAACGGTGAAAACTCCAAACTTATTTTCGCTTTTTAAATTTCATCGTGTAAAAAGAAACGATGTTGGATTTATAGTCGCGCGTGCGCACGCGCGCGCGTGTGTATATATATATATTATATATATATAAAAATATATATATATATATATATATATTTATTTATTTACATATCCATGCGTCTATATATGTATGTACACACACTCGTGCGCAGTGTTATTGGTGTTACTCGAACCGCACGTTTTTCGCTCTCTACTTTTACCGGCTTTCGTAAAAAGTTGAAATTGAAAAACGTGCAAAGTCCTAGAATTTGGTATCTTTAAATATATATATATATATATATATATATATATATATATATATATATATATATATATATATATATATGCACACACAAATGCGCGCATACATACACACACACGTATATACATGCATCCAAAGAATACGTACCAAGTATACAGAAATAATAAGGGAAAACATCCCTTTTCTTTCCAACTTCGATGACAAAAAAACGGATGTAATTTTTTTTTTTTTAATCACCACTACGAAAAGAATGGAAAGAAAAAATGCGGAAAAATGATTAAAAAATTAAATATTTCAAATATAAGATTGCGCCTTCTTACTATGGCGTGGAAATATATTTAAGTTTGTGTTGTTTTTTTTATTATTCGAGTTATTAAAAAAAACAACTTATACGAAACTTGCGAACAGAATCAAAATTAAAAAAGGTAAGAAACGTTTTAACTTCCAAAAAAAAAAAATGTTATTTTTTTAATTATTATTTAAACATTTTTTTATCATTTTACGAAATACCCGCCGTATATCGAATTATTTGAAACAAAAAGAAAATTAGAATAAAATAGTGAGAAGTGGAGTATGCATTTTTAAAAAGTCGTTTTGAGGGGGGGGGGGTATTTATTTTTTGTTACATAGTATTTTTTTTTTCTTTTGACGATCGTTTTGCGGTATTATTATACAAACACCGTGACAGCGAATTAGTAAAATCTTTTACGTAGTATTCTGTTACGTTTCGGTGTGCTGAACACGAATCTGAAAACTGGGTTAGGGTTAGGGTTAGGGTACATTTTTTTCTACTAATTCGCTGTCACGGTATTTGTATAAATTTACCCGTTTTGCGAGGGGTATTTATTTCTTACCGAAAAAAAAAATACAATCGCTGAATCGTTTTTTATTTATTAATATTTTTTATGAGTTAAAGAAATTCAAACTTTTTTCAACTTTTCTTAACTTAAATGTCGACCATCTGAAAACTGTTTGTTAAATTCTAATCAACTTCCAAAATAACAGAGATCAAAACTTTAGTATGAATCAAACTACCACACAAGATTATGTGTGTCTGGCTGTGTTTCTCGCCGATACGTAACTTTGACAAACATACATTGAATAAGTTTCTTTTTTTCTCTTTCCTTTAGTTGCTTTTAATTAAAAATACACTGAAAACAAACATTGGGGGGGGGGATAGTAATGTAAAGTCCTATTAAAAAAAATGCAAACATGACTATATTTTGAATCATTTTCCGCTAAGCCCTCTATCAGATATTATATATATATTTACCCAAGAAAGTCCAACTAAATAAAACTATTTGAAAATGAAATACTCAGGAGTTTGAAATATATATATATATATATATATATATATATATATATATATATATATATATATATATACACACATGATTGTTGTGATTTCCTAGATGTTAATCCAATGTTTATAAAATAGTGCTCATTAACAAGTAGGGTTGTATTATTGTATCATTTTCTTTATGTATAAAAATATTGGCTACATAGATGCATACATGTTTCAGCTGTGATTTCTTTCTAAATCCTGTGTTATCAACAGAAATCATAGCTGAAACATGCATGCACATATGTAGCCAATGTTTGTATAAGAAAATCATACAATATATATATATATATTTGTTTTTAAAATATAATTTTTAAAATATTATATGTGTGTGTGTGTGTGTGTGTGTGTGTGTGTGTGTGTGTGTGTGTGTGTGTGTGTGTGTGTGTGTGTGTGATGTTTCTCTTTTAGACTCCAGCTCTCACTGTTTACTCGCTTCCCCAAGGGGGCAGAGTAAGACACAAAATTAGTTCTTAATGTAGGAAAAACTCCAGAGCTCTCCAAACGAGGCACTCTTGATTAGGACAAAAATAAAACGCCTTCAGTCTAGAGGGAGTTTTCCTTAAAATATGAAGTGTAGTATACTAGAACAGATAATACACTTTGCTCTTAGACAAAAGGACGCATTGACAGTTCAGGATAAATGGGCAATTTAAGGCGGGTTGTTTTTTTTTATTAAGATCACCGCGTTTCACGCACGGACTTAGTTTCGTGATTTAATAATTTTGTTCAGTTTATTTTTTTTTTTATATCCACTTGCGTCAATGTAGTTTTCTTTCTTCTTTTATTCACATTTTGTTTTTGTTTTTTGTTCTTCGATCTTTTCTCTAATGCTACGATAATTAAAGGGCCCTGTAGACTTGAAACGAAACGTTAGTGTTCAATCACTGTGTCTTGTACTGTTGTAACCGCGCAACATAGCACGGATTTAGTCCGTAACATCAACAACAACAACAACACCAATAACAAAAGCATTGGATTTTTTGTATATTTTTGTCTTGCTATTTTGAAGAGCATTTCCCGTTTCCCTTGCGTTTTTCTAATCTAATCATTCCATGGGGAAAAAGCAAAACAAACCGTGTATAAAAGACAAAGGTGACAGAGCCACATTTTGTTCGCTTGCATATTAACACATACATACGCATACACGATCGCGCGACAAAACGTAGAAAGAAGCAACCTTTGTAAAAGTTAGTGTCTCTAATGATGATAGGTTAAACAGAGCTGAGAGAGAGAGAGAGAAAGAGAAGATAGAAAAAATACTAAGACCTTAAATATGATATGAAAGGAAATTGGAATTTTGGGCAGATCTCCATAATTCTAGTAATTATAGGTGCAATCGGACTCATGTAAAAGAATTTCAAAAGCTATCTGGCAAATATACCCGGTGAACTAAGTGCAAGAGAGATAAAAACCGTTGCACTTCAAGTGTCGATTAGAATCTTCAAAAGAAAAAAAATAAGGAAAAAAAAAAAAACTTTCTCGGTTGGAATGTCCGAGATAACGGGTGAATATCTGGCATCCAGTAAGATGTCCCATCTCCAGCAAAAACAAAAGACAAGAAAACTGGAGGGTGGGAATGAGAATTTACAAGAATACCCCCCCCCCAATGTTTGTTATCTAAATTTTTTTATGAAATATTCGGAATATAACTTCAACAAAACAGCACCAAATTTTGTTTGTTTTTTTAAGAAAAAGTTATTGTTCAATTTTTAGAGGCACGTTCAATTTTCTCTGAATGATCCCTTTGCTGGAAATTTCAAAAAGGCGTATGTTAACCTAACCGGAGTCATTTCGGGTTAAAAGAAGGCCGGTCGAAAAATCACGTACTTCCTATCTACTTGATCCCACCCTTCGGAGAGGGTAATGTTAGACACAAGGACATGTTTACAGGAGGGCGAGTGTATATCAAGATCCTCAAAAGGGGATCGCTGTGGATAGAAGAAATATTAAAATTGGCCCAACAAAAAAAAATATTCCTCTTCCTCTGATGTAGATCGTAACAGATACCACATTTTGATCACTGTCCGAATGAAACATTTATCGCCCTTCAACGACGAGAAGATGCGACACAAGAGTCGTAAAGTCGGATTGAAGAGCCAAATTCCTCGAGAAGGAGCAAGAAAAAATGCCTCGATAGTCCGTCGGCATTCCCCAGTAGGGGCGCTTCAGGCGATTGGCAATAAACTAACCTCTTTCTAATAGAAAGAAAGCAAAGCCTGTGAAGATGGACCTCCTAGAACTGCACGGGACAAACAACATACCGCAATCAATAGGAAAAAGAACATACCGCAATCAATAGGAAATCAGAAATGGCCTTGATTCTTGATTTTGCTGCCAAAGGGAAAAAATCCCTGAATGAAACGAGTTAGCAAGGAGAGTGAGGCATTTTAAGTAAAATTTATAAATAATTTTTTTAAAAAAGTGGAATAAATGCTCTGCTAACAATTGAAGAAGTCATTTTTTCCAAAATTTGTTTCTATATTTTATTTTTTTCATGTGAAAATGCAAATTTTCAAAAAGACCAAATAAAAATCAATTTTAGCAGAGGGGATGGTCCATAAACGTCCGCGAGAATTTCCCCTGTTCGTTTGCAGACAATAATTGGTTAGGTGCACAGAGACGCTAAGCTATAAAGCTTCAAATTTTGTTGTGAAAATGATTTCTTTTTTGCTGGCGAGTGACTATCAACGCCGAAAGCACTCTTTACTTGCCTCCCCACGAGGCCAGAGTCAGACACAAGGTCGGTTTTTCATAAGGGGAAAATCCAGTTCCCCGAAAAGGAGCACTCTGCAGTGGGACAAAAACTTAAATTTCCTCGGTCTAGAGGGATTTCTCCTTTACTATTCGAGGAGAGAAAAGATATTGTGTGATTTTCAGAATAGATACTATGCTCCTAGACAATAAAGGCCGCTTGAGGATAAGGATTAATGAAATGGATGGGTTGTCAGTGGAATGAAGAAGAATATTATGGGAGGATTTAAAATAATGAATTAAACGAACGAAATTTGATTAATTATGAAAACAGTTTATAACCAGTACTCGTTGACGTTGGACAACCATGTTATAGTATGCAGGGAAGCATCCTCGCTGTACTTGATGTGTTAGAATTTCATAAATAATTCAAAACTAATTTTCCCTTTATATTATTCTTGTATTCTGCAAAATCGAATTTGGAATCGGTTCTTTGATGCAACAGTGGCGCCTTTTTAAGTACTTTGAGGGGGGGGAGCATAGTGGAACAATAATATTGACTTTCGATTTTAAACGTTCATTCAGTCCAAAGATCATTTTCTAATCGGTAGTTTAAAGGCTTCAAATTCAATTGTAACTTTCGAAAAGCCACGAAGAATAAACAGATGTTGAACATGTTTTTGAATCGATTAATAATCGATTAAAACGGTTGATTGTGTATACTATCGTCAACCTCCGAAAATAGAAAGTGATTATTAAGCTTTTAAACTGGCGAATAGAAAGAAATTTGGTGTTTGAACAGTTCAAGTGTGAGCAGTACAAAAGAAGTTGTTTCAAACTTAAATAATATCCTTTTCTTTAAAATACTACCAGTACTCTAGTATTTCTAAAGAAAGCATTTTTCGATCATTTTCTTTGAGTTCTCTGTCAATTGATTTTTTCCCGTATGTTATTAAAACCCAGCATGACTTCATCATTCAAACAACATAAAATCTATCTCTCTATATAAGTGACTTTGTCTGTGTGTGGAACGGTTTCTACCAAACTACTCTGTCAACTTTTGGTTTACAGACTTATATAGGGGATTTGGACCGATGTAATAAATTCGATGTGATTATTAGCCGGTAAAACAGCTGCTAAAGCATTTTAAAAATTCGAACTTGGCAAGTGTAAGTCAACTAAACGTGTTACTTCTACACACACGTATACGCAAATAGACATTAATACGTTTAACAACGATATTTTTAAAGTTCTTTATATGCATATGGACTTAGAGCTCAGATGGTAATGAATAATGCTGGAGATCTACGTGTTTTGGTTTCGATTTTAGTTGGTGGCACTCAAATTATATATTTTTTTTAACTGCTTGCTATTAACTTCTGAAAAGAACAACTATTGCTATACATTGAAAAAATATATGAAACTTTATTGGTTTTCCTGGCTGCAAGTGTCCGAAATGATTGAGAATAATCAATACAACAAGGTTCCGTCTGAACTGTCACATTTTACGATGCCAGAAAGCAACTTTGGTAAAGTGCTTCTCAGTGCTATCAAAGTGACAGCAAGAGCGTTTAATTTCAAGTGGTTAATTAGTGCGTACCTCTCGTAAGATCTATTCCTCACCGCGACTTTCTTTATTTTTTCTTTTGTAATTACTTAAGGATTTCTAATTTTTCGAATATAAAAACGAAATTTGGAAAACTGATTTAAGTTTTATGAGTGGGGTTCAATTCACGACGTAACTTTATTTTTAAATATTGACTCCTTCGCACCTCCAAGTTAGGTTCTTTGTTTTGTCGTTACGATATTGCTTCAGATCCTTGACTTTTATAAAAAACAAAAAACAAAACAAAAACAATTTGTTCGTCCCGAAGAGCCATTGTGATTGAATTGTATGGGGTTACCATGATAGAAACCGGATTTATAGCATGGCCAACCTGTATGGGAAGCTGGTCAGTAAGTTTTTGAAACATGTTAGCCTGACCCCCCCCCCCATCCCCCCGTTCTCTCTGGACTAATTTTTGTTGAGATTTATAAGCTTTTCGTCTGCTTATGAAATTTGTCGAAATCGAAAAAACAGTAAATTACTGTAATCTTGTGGGTGGAGGGTAGACTTAGATGAGACGATAAAAAATAAAAAAAAATAAAAATAAATTCTGCCCACCAGCCCCACCACCCCCACCCGAAGAAACAGAAAAACAAATTCGAATTTTTCAAATCACTTTTTTTTTTTTTTCTTTTTTTGTTAGTAGTCGGAAAACCATCCTTTGTTTATATGATTTTTAGAATCGAAAAATATTTACAAATATTTCACACCGCTGGGAACGCACGGCGATAAGTGACTGTGAACGCAAGTCTTTCGTTGTGTATACAGTCACCGTATGTAGGAGAGGCGGATAATACGAATGCTCTCGGCGATTTTTCCTCTCAGCCCCCAAATCAACAGAGACTATTCCTGTAATGACCTGTTACCTGTTGATTGCAGTATAAAAGTTGGCCTTGCGCAATTCTAGGAGGCCCACCCTCCCAGGCTTTGCGTTCTCTCTTAAAGAAGGGGATTGTTTTTGCTAACCGCTTGGGACGCCTCTACCGGGGAATTCTGACGGGACTGCGCAGGCATTTTTTGCGGGGTCAGAATGCTCCTGCTCTGGAGCACTGACTTTTCAATTCCATTTTCCGACTCTTGTGTCACATTTCTCGCGGTGGGACAGAAATAAATAACACGAACGCTATGGTTAGTAAAAAAACTAAACAAACAACAACAAAAAAAAAAAAAAATCGAAGCCCCTTTAAATGCTGCAGCAACGATGAGAATTTGCCAATTCCCATGTCGTTTCACCTTTGAAAATGTGGCGTGGGGGAGGGGGTCATATTCTCATGTTCGTTTTTCTTTTTTTGTTGTTGTTTTTTTTACTAGTGGGGGATACTCGGCTTTGCCCGAGCGTAAAATACGTTTAAATATGATATTTTAATTTGTCTAGATTTTGTCAAAAGTAAAAAAAAAAAAAAAAGAAGCATTTGTGTGCCATCACCTAGAATCGAACCCGAAACTATAGCATTCAAAGCTGTTGACGTTATCATTGTACCAACGTGACATGCACACATGCACATGAACTGATTAAAAATTAAAAATAAACTAATATGAATGTACAAAATGTTTAACGATTTTTTTCAATTTTCATCCATTTCTGACCCCTTAAAAACTATTTTAACCGGCTAAAGACCCCTTAAAAAAGAATGGCCAGTAAAAAATCCAATTATTTGAGGCCACTGGCGCCGCTCAGCGACTTTTAGTTTCGAAGGAGATAAAATTTGAAAATACAGAAACAGACAGACAGATATATGTCCGTTTATATATTAGATATAGAAAACTTTTATTACCCTGCCTGTAACGTTTTTTGTGCTTATATAATAACTGTATTGTTTTAAATCTCCAAAACAGCTACATCGTAAACAGCTGATGATTTCTATTCTCTATTTCACAATATAAGTTTGTTTCACTGCTATATACTTGAATCCCTTTTGTAATTGTGAATTTTTCAATTACTAAGTCTGCGATACCTTGGACTTAATATCCCTAGGATATAGAATAAACAGCATTAATTCATTTCATTTATTCATTTCGCTTAGAAATTACTCAAATCTTTTATTTTCATGAAACAACATGGCTGACGAGAGCCTAACGTTATTTACGATTTACCATTTACTGGTTGCCCTTATGTTAGGCTTGAAACCGACGGTACCAATGTTTTTCTGCCCTTCTGTACATTTAAATAAATTATATATATATATATATATATATATATATATATATATATATATATATATATATATATATATATATATATATATATATATATAAAGATTCTTCTTTATTTAAAGTCCACGGGTTTTACAGATCTGTTTTATTCGTGGTGAACAATCAACATTGGATATTTCCTTCCATGAACTCGTCAGAAAGAACGAAAAATGCATAACGATGCAATGTGGGAAATTCAGGAAGAAGCAAAGAAAACTTACATCGACTTGTATTCTGTTAGCAGCCATTAGGCATTTCGATGCAAGGTCGCAGATTAGTGCAAGGCATACTAAATGATTGAATTATTTATGAACTGTCCCTTTGTGGGTTCTAGCTAGTAAAAATAGCTGTTAAGGGATAAAATTATAAAAACTGAAATTTGGCAGGTGTAAGTCGACTAAATGTGTTACTTCTATGCATCCGCAAATATACTTTTATACGTTTAACAATGTTATTTTTTAAGTTTTTATATGCGCACAAACTTAGTTCAGATGATAACGAATAATGCTGGAGAGTTATGTGTTTTGGTTTCGATTCTAGCTGATGGCACTCCAGTTATTTTTTTTTTCAATTTTTACTTTTGAAATCATTACTATAATAAATACGAAACCATCATTGATTAAAATATCATATTTAAGCACATTTTACGACAGGGAAACATCGAGCTCCCTGCTAATGTTTATAAGATTTTATTTTATAAAACTCTACTGACTCATTTTAAAAATATATTTTTTAATTCATCTTATCAGTATACTGGAATATATATATATATATATATATATATATATATATATATATATATATATATATAGTCTAAATAGCTTGGAGTTTTTTTTTACATAGGCATAACCACTTATAAAGGCCAGAGACCACTCGAAAATAAGGATTAAGAGTGTACAGTAGTCAACTGGACAATATAGTAATCGTTAGTAATGGAAATTCAGTAAATTTGTTAACTTAAGTGGAACGGCACATCAAGAACTTGTTTACGTTGGACTTGAAGGCAACCATATTGTAGTAAAAAAAAATGTAAAAATAAAGAATGCAGTTTGAATTCCCAGAATAAAAAACTAAATTAACTTATTGCAGACTTAGCACTTGCATAAACCGACTTCCAAAAAGTATTCAATTACAAAACAGAATTTAATTTATATATATATATATATATATATATATATATATATATATATATATATATATATATTCTTGTTATTATTATTTACTCACTAGGAGTAGTCACACAAGCCATCATCAAAGATTTTTCTTAAAATATCAGCTACTTTCATTAGTGTTGTGCCTTGCATGGTGTCAATTCTCGTTTGGTGTCAATTCTCGTTTGGTGTCAATTCTCGTTTTGATTCCAATTTTTTCCTTTTCTTTTATCCAGTTTTTTTTTTTTCAGAACTGTTCCTAGCACTCTTATAATTATTGCTATCACATTAATGTCAATATTTCCTATGTCAAGTCAACCCAAGGCGAAACAGTCAACTGTATCGGCTTTATCGCTGTTGAGCTAAATAATCTCCAAACAAGTGACCAAGAGACAGTGCACAGATTACAATTTGCGATTTCTATTCTAATCGAGACAATTATGCATTACAATTTTTTTTTTAATGTGACCTTATGTAGACCCTGTTTTGTTCATTTGAACAAAGATAAGTGAATAAGCCAATCAAAAGTGCCCTCTTCTTCATATACATCCTAGAAGAATACCCATCCCAGGATAAGCAAAATAAATTCCTAGAACAGAACAAGGCGCTTCTGCACTTATTGTCACGCACTATGTTTAAATAGTATTTCAAGTTGAAATTCAACTTTTACAATATATTTTTCTACTTTTTTTTATTGTCATTTCACCCCAAACAAGGTAGAGAGTCACTTAGTCGTGACAGGTTACTATTTGGGACCAGATTTGCAGGGATACTATTTAGGGAGTTGGGCAGCGAGATGTCTTTTCACATTTGAATTTCTACATGTCAGTATAGTTAGGGAAGCAAGGGCCTGGTAGGAAATTCTAAAGTGCAGTAGTCTGAGGGAAAAAGCTATTCGAGTAGAAGGTTTAGCAGCATCTAGGGACCTCTACAGTGTAGGAGTGGGATTTTATTGCTTACCAGGTTTGTCGCAGGTATTGTCGTCGAGGGAATACTAGTGCTTTGAGTTTGTAGAAGCACTTGCCATTGAAATACTTGAAGAAACAGGGACAAGGATGCCATGTTTTAGCGATGGGATAGAGATTAGAGTTTACTTGATAGTCTAGGAGTGAGAGACTAATGGCAGATGCACCAGCTCAGTTGTGACAATAATACTCCATGCATGGGTGAACCGTGGCCTTGAAGAGATTCAGCCTACTCTCAGGCAGCACAGTAGAGAGATCCCACCTACATTAATTAAATTGTTAGTTGAAAGTAGAATCATAGTTGCAAAATACCCGTCCCTCTTCATGTAAAGAGTGGCTTTCTAAACAGTAACGTTATTATTTCAACACACCACAATAAGTGCATAAGTACTCAGAACAGTATTCCACCGTTTTTATGCCCCTTTACAAAGATTAAAACCAATATATATATATATATATATATATATATATATATATATATATATATATAAACTTTATCTTTAGAATCTTTATTCCAATTTTGATCAAAATCCATTACGTCATTTTCATTGAAAATATCTGAAGTTGTAGGGTTAAGCTTAAGAGGTCTTAAGAAGAACCTGAAATTCAGGAAACCTTGCTTAATTGGTGTCTATTGATGATGAACCAAATTTAATGCAAATCTGAAATATATGTGTGTGTGTGTGTGTGTGTGTGTGTGTGTGTGTGTGTATAATAATGTTTCGTGCTGATGCACTCACCTGTGTGGAATGTGATAATTTCTGCAGGTCAAAGGATTTAAACCCAGTCAGAAAATTTATCTTTGACCTCAGAGTACGATATTCAACCCCCAGGCCACCAAGAATTATCATGGGTAAGAAAAGAGAATTAAGTTCTCTCTATAATGTCGAGCCAAGCAGACAAATGCAGAAAGCTGGCCAGATAGTGTAAAACAACAGAAGTCGAAACACTGATTTACATTAAAGCCAACAGCTCAATATAACTCGTTTAAAGAGGCCTAAGACGGCTTATAATATTTTTATAAATAGATATGAAATTATGGAAATCGCACCAGACAAGGTATGAAACAACTTGATGTAAGGAGCTAAAGAGGATGACAAAGATTATCATGAAGATAAGAGATGGCTACTGACCTTACTTTTGAAAAGATCGAGACTATATAAGTAGAAAGAAAACAGTCAACAGGAAGAGAGTTACATGAATCTACAATTCTTTTAAAGCAACAATAGGACTAGGAAGCTGTATTATAATGTGGTATCAAAACAGTGAATTGATGGAGAGCACTAGGTCAACGAATCAAACGAGCCGGCACAAAGGAAGCAGAGAATAGATCAAGAAATTCTGAAAAAAAATGCAACAATGGAGTGTATGTGTGTGTGCGTATATATATATATATATATATATATATATATATATATATATATGAATGAATGACAAAAGTCTATATTCTAAAGTTCATGATGTTGACCATCTTATAATTTATTCCTTTAATTCAGTTGTACATTTACAATTCTTGACAGTTAACTGTTTCGTAGCGTAACATTAATCATAATGTCAAGAATTGTAAATGTCAACTGAATTAAAGGAATAAATTATAAGATAAATTATAACATCATGAACTTTGGAATATAGTCTTTTGTCATTTATTCACTATATTGATTTTTAATTACATCGAGCTTCTTAAATAAGAATTGGTATATATTATAAAGAAATAAAATATATTTCCACAGAAATATATATATATATATATATATATATATATATATATATATATATATATATATATATATATAGGACTTCTGGTTTTAACCGACATTTGTCTGAAATATTAGCATATTAAGTGTCGGGATTATGTAAATTTGTTTATATTAATAAAAATATATCTTTCTCTTCTTTTATTGAGCACTCTTAATAACCTTGTTAAATTCATTCGTTATTACTCTAGAATACCTTTAACTTGGTGTATATATATATATATATTCTTTATACCTGCAGATATTAGTCTTTGATGCTTACGCAATCATCAGTTTATGAGTGATAATTCCTGCCAATCATGAGATTCGAACCTAGCCATGAATCCACCTTTTGCAAAGCCTTTGACTCAGGGCCACTAAACAACTGCAATGAGAATGAAGGGAATTAAGAACTATTAAATGTCGAATTCAGGCGAATACATTTGACAATCAAGAGTGTTCGCACGAGCAAAAGTCATGAACAGTACATAGACGCTAGTTGATTGGCCTAGTTATAATTCTGCGGATAGTGCCCATCCTTAAGTATTCTTAAAGGGGCTTGATCATTATAATTAAATAATTGTTTTCTATAACTACAGACACTAGTGATTCATGCTTATACAATCAATAAAAAATATCTTAACATTATTGCAGGAAGATGAGGATAAACACGTGTTCTCTCATCCACCGTAACAACACACACACAAAAACACCATTGTACTGTACACACGTGACACAACCTTGATAAAATAATTTTTACACGGAATCGAACTCACAAAAATATTGGATGCAAGCGAAATGAGAGAAACACATTAGTTTTCAAATTCCTAAGATATCACATGGAAATTAATTGAAAAAAGGGAAATCTTTAAAAGGAGTGGGTGGGAGGGAGGGGGGTTAATTGTTTTTTGTTTTTTTTTTTGTGTGTGTGTGTGTAATATGCTTTCCCCTCCCTACCTGCTTTTAAAGTTGGATTTAGATCCATGTATGTTTCAATAGAACGTTTTACGAACACGTTTTTTGTTTGTTTGTTTTTTTTTGTTGTTTTTTTTTTTTGTTTTTGTTTTTTTAAGTAGCAGTGCTAAGCAAAGCAAAAGATAATTGAAGCAGTGACGATCGTAAGAAAAACATTGACAAAGACAGACAGATCGATTATTGATTGATTGAATACTCAATGATTTAACAGATAATTAAGTTGAGAGATAAGTATGATTATTAGAACGCAACGCTGTATAGATAGATAAGAAAGGATCCAAACTGCGGAATGAGTTGAATGGAGTATCTGTTCTGTCTTCGGTTAGAGGAGGAGAAAACTTTTCGTTACTAACAAATTTTTTTACTGAAATTCAAATGCTGCTTTTTCGCCCACATTAAAAACAATCGTTATGCGTAACTTCGCCATCGTGGAGAGAAGGAACACGAAATAAACAATAAATTGAAAAGATATTTTTAAAATTGCAATACATCATTAGTTATCATTCCAAACGAGAAGATGTATTTAATTCACACTCATATTTTATTTGTATTTTTATAAAATACATCTTACACATTGAATAGCGGAAGCATACCAAACAACTCATCAGAGACAAATATATATATATATATATTAAAGAAGTTCAAAAGTATTGATAAAGTGAACTTAAAACGAATCTTAAAAAAAAAAAAAAGAAAGATCAATACTATCTAGAGCTTTATAAATATTTATCCTGTAAAATTTACAATGATCTACACAAATGCAATTATGTTTCAGTAACTTTGTGTTTCATTAGGGACAAAACGTAATTGCATTTGCAGCGGTCGTTTTAAATGTTGATATATACATGTGTGTGAGTAGTGGACACCGTCAGTTTCTTAATTTGTTCACAAACTCTTTTAGGACCTTTTCCTTTCTTTTTTTAGGTAAACCCTACATAACCAGATATTCTATGAAACTACATTAACCAGACTTCTTAGATAACTATATTTCATTTTGATCAAAGAAGGTACAACGTTTACAAGTTGATTTCAAGTTTTACGATATCTTTTTTTTTATTAAATTGTGAGGTGAAAGTGCAGACTAGTTATAAAGCACTCTAACCTCCATATGTTAAAAATGGGTTTCTAAATGATAACATTATTCTTTCAACACGGTAACTTTTCTGCATCAGTACCATAATAACTATTGTATAAGATTAATTGAATGTAAGTTTCTGTTTAATATATAGCGGATGGGGGAGGAGGGCATACTTTTTCTAACATTAACAGTACTAATCGATAATGATAAATTTACGATAACAGACTAAGATAGAAAGCAAATATATTTGTCAACAATTTATCTAAATAATTTGCCGAATTAAAAGTGAAGTTTAAAAATATATAAGGATAAGGAATAAAAAATTCTAATAAAAAATACTTAGAAAAAAAAACTTTTTTACATTGACTTTTCTTTAAGTTTCTCACGAGAAAAATAAAGAACAAAAATAATTTCAATATGAAATAAAAATAACTTTTTTTAAAGATTAAACTGAAATCAATAATAAATATCGATCCAATCACTTTTATGCACTCAATCCAAGAATTGTTTCCAGAAGTATGATATCGACCTATTGAAAATGACCAACCAGATTTACTCCATACTTAGGAATTTACTTTTTCCTTCCAAGGGAAAACGCATCAACATTTTTGCTAGATTAAAAAATAGAAAATAGATAAATAAAATCAAATAATTCAACATTCAATGTTAGAAAAAACAATGCAATGTTTTGTGACAGAAAAATAACTAAGAAATCAGCTGAGCTTCCTCAGGAGTGTTCTTAGCAAGAAGACAAAGATGAAAACAATTTCCATCTTATAACTGTACCGGAGGAAAATCATCTGATTTCCAGCTGCTGAAACATTTCTGCGAATGTGTCACCAAAATAGTTATAGTAATTATACTGTATATAAATAAATGAACAGGGATTTTATCATATTCCAAAGTTCAAGGTTTTATAATTCTTACCAATCATTTTTAATAAAATAAAAAAACTTCGGTACATTTTACGGATCTGTTTCATTTGCAAGGAACAATCAAAGTTTGTATGTCAACATTATTTATTTATTTCTCTGGACTCTTCAAAAAGACCAGAAAACTCCTAAAGAGAAAAATGCATTACGATGTGATATGGAAAATCCAGGAATAAGCAAAGAAAATCGGCCTGTATTCTGTGGGCGGCCATCTTGTTTTATAGAAATCTCTCTTTCTCTCTCTATATATATATACAACATTCTCAGTACTGATCATTGAATGCTCTGTGACTGTTTACTATGTATGCCTACTGATTTGGCATTTCATTTCCTTCTAATGATTATAATATCATGATCTGCGCATGTGAGCTTAAGTGACCGACTTTTAATTTCAACTTAGAGTGCTCGATAATAAGAACCAAGTTCTTAAAGGGGCTGACATAATTATTGCTATAATATATATACACGGCATAATCGCGTTGACATACCAGTTCTCGTCAGATCAACAAAGTTAAGCAACGTTGAACCTCGTTAATACCAGATGGGTGACAATTTGGGAATTCTAGGCGCTGCATGTGCTCTCCGTTTATCTCGGCATTTGTTTCCAGTCGTCCTGTACATATACTTCACTTGCCACTGGTATTACACAATGTTGACTCAGGAGAGGTGTGGTTGGAGACAGCGCACCTCCTGCACAAAAATTTCACGCGCAAGCAACCCTTCGTAGGTATCCATAGTCTGTTCAAGACTGGAGGAGCCTGCTTTGCTTTTGCTTTGATATATATATACACACTCACACAATAAAGGTGGCCCACAGTACAAATTTGCTCACGCTTCGTGTTGTACAAATTTGCTCACGCTTCCTTAAAATGGTTTTGATATTTGGGAAATCTTTCTGGTTCAAATTTCATGCAGATTCGAAGTATTATGTTGCTTTCATAACCCCATCTACACCACCGAAATACATGCAAATTACAACTAAAACATTCTTAGTAACTAACTAGTTTGTCATTGCTGACGAGTTGATCTCTTTCAATCAACTGGATCCTGCCCCAGATCTAGCATAAACCTGGGTACCCCACAAACACACTAATGCATAGCTTTTTTCTAACAATATATATATATATATTAGTGTTGGGATGATTAATCAGAATCAGAAAAATCAGAACTTTTAGGGGTATCGGTATCGGTTTCAGAATAATAGATATCCATTGATTTTAAACTACAATTAAAACTAAACTCTATAGACTAACACCCACAAGTGTTTTTATACATTTGAGAAAATATCTGCACATTTAACGTGTGTTTTTACTGTAATTGGGAAAAAATGACAATTTTATAATTAAATATTTAGATATTTATAAAGAATCGTAATTGGGAATTTAGTATGGAATCGGTAATTGTATCGGAATCAGGAAAAAATACACACACACACACACACATATATATATATATATATATATATATATATATATATATATATATATATATATATATATGTATATATTCTTTTCCTGCACATTCTTTAACTCCAGAATGCAAAACAGTAACATTCAATTATGGACATAAAAATGAAATATCCTTAAAAGTAAAATCTTGAATAACACCATAGTTTTCAATTGAAAATTTACGAATTACAAAAAAAAAAGAAAGAAAAAAAACAAAAAAAAACAAAACAAATAGTGTTTCTCACTGAATTGTTAAAATGACCAAGGAGTTTCTCATTTTCAAAGATCAAATCAAACTTGAATTTGTTCTTTAATGGATCTCTGCATTCCAAAGAAAATGGTTCTATTCTAATTTCAACCTTTTCTTTTAAAATATTCACTTTGGCAGACTCTAACAATATTACCAATCTCTCAGTTTTCTATGAACATAAAGCCAGCCAGCTAGTCGTCATTTGAAAACTGACGCAACACACACACACACACACACACACACACACACACACACACACACACACACACACTAATCTTGAAAGTTTTTCAATCTTGAGAACTGTTAAAAAATATATATTTTGTAGTCCGTCGACGGAAAATATTTTTGTTAACCACTAAGTCTACTGCAATTGTTGAATCAATTTGCTTTCACGAATTGACAATAGACCTAATGTTATGTCAAAGATCATAAGGTGTTTATTTACTATGAAACACTTCTGGGTGTGTGTATATATATATATATATATATATATATATATATATATATATATATATATATACACACACTATCACTAAAAACGACACTTTTGTATATATTAATCAATTACTAAATTGATCGAATGAGTTAAGTTTGCTACACAATCCATAACCCCCACACGGTCAAGTTCCTTGAATGGAGTTTTTTTTTTTTTTTTTTTATTTAACAATAAGTCAGTATACCAAAAATATCCCGTGTTCGATCTTGTTTGCTTCACTACTTGGTTTTGGGGGTGGGGATATACAGATGTTCATCTGTATATTGTTAGATAGTGTTTTTATCCTCCTCACTAATCAAGCTAGGTGGAGAAATAATCGATATTCAGTAGGTATTCGTCGTACCAGTCGAGGATACATCTTCGGCAATCAGTGCACCAGTTGGAATATTGTTTGGTTCAATTGTAGGAAGTCTACATTGTCATGCTTTACCTTCTCCCTGAAAGATGGTTAGTTTATCATCACCTTATGCCTCCTTACTAGGCTCCTCAAGCATTTTATTGCAAGTCCGAGTGTACTTCACCTAGTATTTTGGCTTTTCAAAATCTCACTTGACCTTGTGCTTAACTTGCTATGTTGGCCGCAGTGCCAGTTATTTATAAAAGTTAATCTTCTCTGTCGGTACTTGTTGCAGATCGTGTGGATCATGGGTTGGACAAGACTTTAGCATAATGTCATATAAGGGCCATTGTCATTTTTGGACATCATGGTCAACCAATAGGAAATAGAACATATACGCATACAAAAAATAAAAAAAAAGCAAACATATATTTATTCATGTAAATATACAGGCCTTGTGGTATGAAAGAAACTAGGGTTTCATAAAGAGACTCGACCCAGCTTGAAATATCCAGGTGGATCAATAGTAAAAAAAAAAAAATACTCTTTGTATAAAACTATATTTTCTTCCATCTCTGTTTCTTTTTTTCTCTTATTTCCCATATTTACTCCTTATTTCTGATAAATATCAAAGAAAACGTTGCAACTGTATCACTTCTTTTTTTACTTTACTAGCTCTCCTCATTTCTTCTTGAATAGTGTTGTTAAATACCAGTGGCAGGTGGAGGCTCAAAACAACTGAAAACAATGCCAAAATAATCGGAGAGCATGTACAGTGTCTAGAAAGAACTCCCAAATGGTCACTTATCTGGTACACTGTGCTGTGTGTCAACATGATTATGCAGTATATATATATATATATATATATTAATTACATTACTATTTCATGTACATACATTTATATTTTGAAAGAATATATTTTATTTATATATTTATTTCGTATTTACTTTAACAGTGCACAGTATGTGATCAGTAGTAGTAGTAGCATGAACATATATTTAGCTAGTATGTGTCATTTCTGAGGAAAATCGTCAGATTAATTTCCTGATGGCTTGCTTCACAAAATGTAATACAAGCGTTTCTGTGAAGCTTACTTGCCTTACGTATATTTTCATACTGCTCTATATCTATGTGCGTGTGACAATCACACATAATAAATTTATCATATTTTAACATTTCATGACTTATTATTGTTATAAGGTTCTATATGAAATGATATTAGGTTCTTTGTTTATGTGTGCTCTGCTATTTTGAATCAACTCTGTCCGCCTTTAGGAGATTGATTTTTTTATGTTATATGTGCGTATGTATATTATTTTTTGAAAATTATTGTTATATCATTTTATAGTAATTTAGAACCCAAATGAGTCACTTGCTTTACCATTCTTTCCAAAAATCTACATAACAAAACAAAATTTTAAGTTGTTTACCATAAATACGACTAATTTTCTTACTGCCAGCATTAAAGAATTCATAATTTAGAATCAGATAAGATAATCAGGGTATATAAAAGGTGGAACGATAAAATTGTCGCCATAAAAAAGACGACATGATTCCATTTCCGTTTGATGAAAACCTTCTTTTTTGGGGGGGGGGTTGCAAACCATCTATTAGCTGGCCAGTTATGTACAAATACCAATAGCGATGGGAACACTCTATCGAGTCTTAAAATGACACAATGTTCAACTAGCTAGATCGGAGATGCGCTGCTATGCAACTCATGCTTTCTACCGATCCAAATTATGACAACAGGACCATTACAAGCGCCCTCAAAATACACGTGCCCAGGGTGATGAAAGCATAGTTTCCGGCCACAGTTATGGGCTTTGATATGGTTTCAAGTAAAGGCCTCATCGTGCCACCTTACATCTTTGAACTCAGCTTGAAAATCAACACCAAAGTGTACCTGGATGTGCTGAAGAGTGTGGTGATCCCATGGTGCAATCAGGTGGCCGCTGCCACACTCTGGGTGTAGCAGCAGGATTCGGCGTTGGCCTAAAAATCCAAAGAGACTCAAACATGACTTCAAAAGGAGTGTTACGACTTTGTACTCTTCTCTCACTACCCCTCCCTCCTTCCCGGACCTGAACCCGTTGAACTACTTCATTTAGTCATACGAGAACATCACCAACATGACCTCTCACAACTCCAAAGCTAGCCTGATCATCAAGTATTCGCCAAGCTCCTGCTGGTGCTTGTGCAAAAGGTATGCTCCCAGTTCTGAACCCATATCAAGTTGGTGATTGAAACTGAAGGCTGCTACATTGAATAGACCTCAGCTCTACTAAATAATCAAGTTACCTGAATTGATTTTTTCAATAAAAGTTGTAAAATAAAGCCGTAGTGTTGCTTTCTTTAGAAAGACAATGTTATCCTTTCACCCTGTACTTAAAATGAATGGAAAACTAAGGTCAATCCTGTCTTTGCGATAATCATCTTTCCTTATATTAAGTGGCGTCATGCTTAGTTCCTTACATTAAGTGGCGTCATGCTTAGTCTGGAGTGACTTCCATAAAACAAAAATCATCTTCTGCATCATCCTTTGGGTGTTAACATTCAGCAAATATCCTAGACATGAAGCGTTGAAATGTCCTAAAGATACCATAAAAGACAAGATTCTTCATATCAGAGTGATTAGCTTGGAAAAGTTGGCAGAAAATCAATTCGGATGAAATGAATTTTTTTTTGTTTTTTTGTTGATTGTTAAAGAGTAAATGGTCAGGCATTTAATTCACAAGCGATCTTGTGATTTTAACACGAGAAGATTTATATCCGGGGCAGGTTCATAAATATATATAAAGTTTTCTTATCCAAAGCCAGACTTGCCAGTCATTTGTGATCACATGACCGAAGTCATTTGTGATCACATGACTTAAAATGCAAGCAGGTAGCTTACGTTCGTGTTTACAATCTATTCATGCCAACATCAGCATAAAAAAGACATTTCTATGAGAAGGTTAAATTATCTACATATTTCCGACTGCTGTCCATATTTAAAAATAATTAATAGATTTACCTTACTCAAAGGTGACTTGAAGGTTCGTTGGCAAAATGTAGGGAAGGGTGCGACTCATTTCATTGGATTGACCACTTGATCGTCACCCTATAAATCTGAGTGGTTAGCAAGGTGACATCATGATGTCCTCCTTAATAACCATCATGTACTCCTTTTTAACTCATTAGTATGATTGAACCCCCCCCCCCCAGTTTGTCTGTCTATTAGCAAACTCTCTAACCATTATACTAAATGTGTTACGTATTCGCTGGAGTCGGTTGTTCAAAATGTGTTTGTCCAGTCTATATAATCGTTAACATCTGCTTTTGTCACTGGTACAAGATATATACACACTGACAGCGAGTAAAACCACGACACAGTTGATCTATAAAAAAATTGTATTGTTTTTATTTCACACCCACAAATCAGCTTTTGATTATAAATTATTACTGGTGTTTTGACATTTCTGAAGGCGCGTGTGGTTGAGTTGGATGCAGGGTGGTGAAGAATTGGTGACGGTCTTTCTTTCTCTCTAACCGACTGACTACTTTCTGTGACAATTTATTTATATAAACCTTCTTTTCCTATTGGAATGTTTAATATTTCCTTTTATTTAGTGTTTCAATCCTTTGAGCGATATCCTCTCACATTTTCTAGGTTAAATTATGCATTCTATTAGAAAATAGTGAAAAGTCCCATGTTCTCCACATGGAATCTATTTGCATGTGTGCAACCCATCAAATGTTTTATTCCTGGAGTTGCCTGGCAATATTTAACAAATGGACTGCTACCCATCAAAGGTTTTATTCCTGGAGTTGCCTGGCAATATTTAACAAATGGACTGCTACCCATCAAAGGTTTTATTCCTGGAGTTGCCTGGCAATATTTAACAAATGGACTGCTACCCATCAAAGGTTTTATTCCTGGAGTTGCCTGGCAATATTTAACAAATGGGCTGCTACCCATCAAATGTTTTATTCCTGGAGTTGCCTGGCAATATTTAACAAATGGGATGCTACCCATCAAATGTTTTATTCCTGGAGTTGCCTGGCAATATTTAACAAATGGGATGCTACCCATCAAATGTTTTATTCCTGGAGTTGCCTGGCAATATTTAACAAATGGGCTGCATCTAAATGGTTGTAAAATCACAACGTTTTGATTGTTGTATTTTCTACCTGTCTTCAGGTGCCCTTTCTCATATTCAGTAAAATTTTGGAAATTTTGAACTGAACGACTTATTAAATCCCCTGGAATCGACTGTTCCTATTTGGAATTCGATGTCTTTTAGATATTCAATATCAATTAAGTTCTTTCCTTCTTTGCCACGCCTAAGCCTTGAGATGACTTGAGCAAACCCCTATCAAGTTGACAAGAAAGTATCATACCGGGACAAGCAAATTTTCAGCTTACTTAGACCACAATTGCGATCTACTCACTATTCCACCGACAAAGGTTGTAAATGATGGGGCGCTTTTTTCAGTTTAATCCCTTTTTTTTTTTAGTGAGAAGAGAAAGTGACATCTTTTACTGACCGCCTCATCTTATTTGCCAAAAAAAAAAAAATGAGTATCTTGCTAAATCTACTTTATATATTTTCCAACCATTGCTTTCCCTCTCTCTAAAAAGTCAGAAAAATTAAAAAAAAAACCTACTTTCCTGTCTGCCTTATTTTAGTCGATGTCCGGGGCTTGAGAAAACTGGATCTCAAAAGATATCACAGCTGAAACCTGTATGTTAGTTATTATATCGTTGTTGTTCCATAGATGTTAATCCACTGACAAACTAGAAATAAAGAAATTTATACTACATATATATATATATATTATTATTATTATTATTATAATACTGTTGGTAGAATTTTTCAGTAACTCATAACAACAACACAATATGTCATTCCAAAGAGTGCTCAATGCATGAAACAGAGCAATATATTGATGGATGGATATTGGTGGATGGTTTTTGGCCTGATGAAGTGATTTTCCCTGCTTGGGGGTCATTGAAACACGTTTGCTAATGCGTAGCCAATAGCTCTCCAACAATCAATATATATATATATATATATATATATATATATATATATATATCCTATGAACATCTCTCTCTCTCTATATATATATATATATATATATATATATAAAGCTGAATGTCTGTGTGTGTGTGTCTGGTCACGAATAGGCTCCTGTATGGTTATTTTAAAAAACTGATTACATATAATGATAGAAGATGTATCGAGGATCAGGAATGGGTATGTTTGATCTGGTAGAACGGTTGTTCATAAAAATTGTGGGGTCTGCGTTCACGCCTGGCCCCCAAAGTATGGAAATATAAAAAGCAAAAAAAAAAAAAAAAAAACGTTTACATGGGTTTTTGATATAGATGTACATAAGAATACTTTGATAAGTATGTTTCAACTTGAATAATAAAATTGTGGGGTTTGCGTTGGCGCCTGGACTCCATGGAAATATGGCACAAACTTTAACAAAGACTTTTCATATCTATTTGCGTAAGTATACTTTGATAATTATGTTTCAGTTTGAAGAAATATGGTATAATAAAATTATGGGGTGTTCGTTCGCGCCTGACCTCCATAGAATGGAAATATGTCACAAAGTTTAACAAGGTTATTTAAAAGGGGTGAGGGTCCATAATAACACCTTAACTTTAATCTTAATTCACGTTAGCTTTTAATTATTTTTTGGAGTTGAATCATATTGTATCGAATAAATTCACGTTCTTATTAAAGTGAAAGCCAAAAAAAAAAAAAAAAAGTCGGAACTTTAGACAATTCTCGACAAATATTTTGCATAACTGTTTTTTCCTTCTCCACTTGCATGTGGCACTCTTTCGAAAATAGATAAATAGATAAATAATAAAAAATAAGAACGTTACTTGTTATCATGTCAAAAAAAGGAAAAAATCCTGCTCACGTGATTACGTGTCTTTTATAAACATTTGCATAGCCTTTTTATTTTATTTATATATCTGTTTAAGCTTTTTTTGTCAGTGTACTAGAAGGAATTCAGTTGATTACAACCCTTTCTGCGTGTTCTTTACATTACAATAGTACAACCCTGAATCCGACGGCGCAATACTACACCATTCAATACTGTAAAACTGAAACGAAGCTGTTCTGCTTGAAAAGGGCGCCATTTTCTTCTTATTCATATTTATATCGATTCTTTGCTTTAAAAAACTAAAGTAATTACATGTTTACTTTTTAATATCCCATTTTGCTGTTTCGGATTATTTTACTAAAGTAAGTAAAGCCTCATTATTTTTCAAAACTGTTTTTGTTTCTTTGTTTTTCGATATGTCGTCGATATTATTTAGTAAGAGTGTTTAGCAGAAAAGCCAACAAACGACTACCTGAAAAAATAAATATAAAAGAAATAAATGTTACCATAGTCGATAAAAGTTCAGTTCATGTTTTTTTTTTGTTTTGAAATAGTTTTTAATGCTCTTTACTTGAAATTAAAATGAAATTTGAGGCGATAACTACTTAAATGAATTTTTATATAAACTACACATTCCATAATCGAATATTCCTCAAGCACAAAATAACGGAAAACATTAAAATATGTTTATAAATATTCCTTACGTTGACGGAACTCTCTTAAATTGTTAACACAGAATACTCAGGTGTCCCTCCTTCAAATTGAAAACGGGGTTTTCCATTTCAAAGTCGCTACCATTTTGAATTTTTTTTAAACCGGCTCGTGAATTAAAAAAATAATTTTTTACAAACTACTTAAAAATACAATCCAATGAACTTTTCTACCATAAAAGTAACTTTCATTGACTATGGTAACATTTATTTCTTGTATATTTATATTATTATATATATATAACATTTTCTCTGTAAGGAAACATTATTTTGTTGGTCATTCTTGGCTAAGAATGGAAACAAAGTTGATATAAAAAAATATATTTTCGCAAAAATTATCTTTACTTTCATCATATTTTGCTTAGGGTAAAATTTTTGAGTATCAAAACCTATCTCTTTACAACCCCCTCCTTTTCATAACCTATCACAGTTTCATCAATCACAGTCCATTTTCTGTGGGCTGTTTTTGAACCCAGTCAACGACGGGTACTTCTTCTAGTATATATGTGTGTGTGTGTGTGTGTATGTATGTATATATCTATATATATATATATATATATATATATATATATATATATATATATACAGACAGACAGAGAGAGAGAGAGAGAGTAAGAGAGAAAGAGAGATAGATATAAATGTATACATACACATGTATATATATGCATGTTTGTGGGCGTGTCTTTATATATATGCAAAACTATCTATTTTAAAAGTGTCTACTCACCAAAGTCCATTGAAATTCTTTTCCAACTAAGACTAGGTAAATCTAAGTATGCCAAATTCCTTCTTTTTACAGATGCACATGTCACTGTTTTTCTAGCCGCCAGGTGAGGCCAGTCTAGATAGAAACAGAAGTGATAGTGCAAAGATATTTATTATCAAGTTAATTACAAATCAACATTATCTCGACTCACAGTGGTTCCCGCGGGGAAACAGTAAACTAAAGTGGACAGTTTTCCTACATTGGTGCCGATAAGAAGAAACAATAAGAAGATAAAATCAAACAAGCTATTCTAATAATAATAATAATAATAATAATAATAATAGTAGTAGTAATGAAGAAAAATAAAGTCACTATAACACCAATAATCGTAGGAGCACTAGGTACAATCTTATGTTACCTAACACGTTGTATTCTCAGTCGCAAAGTATACGTAGAGTAAGAAAAATTTCAACTCGCCTTTTTTGTTGTACAACATTTATTTTCTCGTTCTCTCTGTGACATCTCTCATGTGAACGTACTCTCGAACGTCATCCACGCCTCTACTGTTATCATCTATAATATAAATCTCACCTGTCTGTTTAAATGTATATGTATGTTTGTATGTCTGCCTAAAACTTTAAACAGTGTTGACGTATTTTCACGATATCAGTATCATCGACCCTTTGGACAACAAATATCAAAAAATTGGCCGAAAACATTAATTTCTTCACCCTCAACTGGGTATTTTTCTACAGGGAGGGGTCGCTTTTTCGCCGATATTTTCGAAAGTCGTTCCCTCTTCTCGACTGTCTAGCCTTAATTTAAACCTACATCACTTCCGGTTTTGGCACTGGATGCAACAGCAAACACTTCATCTTTTTTTTTTTTTACGTTTTTTTTATTTTTAACTCCTTCGTGGAACGGGTTCGAGCCTGCCTGCCTGATTACTACCATTGTTTTTTTAGGGGGTTGTTTGGGTGGGGGTTGCTTAACACACACCTCCAAATACCCAGGCTAGTCTTCTCTAAAGTGCTCTTTCTCATCTTTTTATAGTCTTTCTTTGCCAGTGACCTCATTTCACATGCATTTGCATATGTGCTCTGTTACAATCCCAAAAAGCTTTGAAAAAAGCACAAAAGAAATCAGAATCAGAATAAAGGCTACTAAGAATGAAAACAGCTGAAATCTTAAGAAAAATCATCCAAAATCCATAGCCTTGAGCCCCTGGAGATGGCATAGGTCATCCACAACTTTGTAGATGCTTTTGTAGTGAGGAGTTCTTTTTTCGGGGTGAGGATGCTGGCCCCACACCCAACCTTCCCAGAAGGTACATACAGCACCTAGCCTTCCCAAATGGTCACCCATCTGATACTGGGTAGGCTCATCGTTGCTTAACTTCAGTGATTTGGCGAGAACCTTTGTCAACATGATTTTGCTGTACAAAAAAAGGAGAGAATGTGGAAAACACTCGATGTAAACTGCAAACATTAACTAATAAATTGGATGCTGCAATAGGGCTAAAACAAAAACAGAAAAAACACAACCACAAGTAACCAAGAAAATCGAAACCAAAAAATACTATGTTGCCCCCTACCTTCCTAAAATTGGTGGCTACATCAGCTGCTGCTACACGAGAGAGTTGTTAATTCCAGTGACGTCTAATGGCCAATGCCAATGAGAAATCAATGGTAAGCAGCTGTTGCAAAAACGCAAATTCATCTGTTAAGGTTATCGAAAGTGGTGGAGAGTACTGGAGATCTGGGGAGACTTGTATTTTCACTCAGACTCCAGATAACACCACAAGTTGTTCTCAAAGAAAAATCTTTAATGATGATTTTTGTGACTACTCCTAGTGAGTAAAATAATCATCCAAGAATGTAGAAAGTTTATATATATGAACTGTGAACACTAAGTAATAAATTGGATGCTACAATAAAACTAAAACAATAATAGAAAGAATGCAAGCACAAATAACCAAGAAACTCGAAACCGCAAAATACTCCCTCCACGGCTAAAAAAATAAATTGTGGTGTCTACATCGGATGGTGCCACACAAGAGTTGTGAAGGGTCCAACAGGGCTAAGGCTGGAAAGCACCAAAAAGACCTTCACTGGAATAGTGCAGAAAAAACTGGGGCCTTGGGGAGGCTTTTGCCATTTAAACCCCAAGAAATACCAATGGTCGACGCCAACAAGAAATCAATGGTAAACGACCGTTGAGATCACATCTGTGTTGGTGATCAAGAGAAGTGGAGAGGACTAGAAATTTGAGAAAACTGGGATTTTGGGAAACACCACAGATTGTTACCAGTGTACTATGGCTCATGATGGCATGTATGAGAATTCCTAATGAGTAAATAATAACAACTAGAGCGACACTTAGTAGAGTGCATAGCCCCAACAATTTACAACAGTTAAATTAAAATTCACTAATTAAAAGAAATGAAATCAAATTTCAATGGAAATAAATAAACATCTAATAATATAATAATTTAATTAATCTAGTAGAAAGTGGGTTTGGGGTTCACTTTGAACAGCTTTGTAACTCTCACTTCACTGATTTTTTCCTTTAGTCCTCACATACGTTGAGGGATGTTTCTGACAAAGAGAGAAGAATTGCTGTTTTCTGGTTCTGAATCTATCTAATACTTATCGTTAGCTAGTTGTTAGTATTTTTTTTTTTTCATTTTTTTTTTTAGCTCCTTAAATCAAATGGCTTCTTGCCTTGTCTGGAATAATTTCCAGGAAAAAAATATCAATAATCGATTATGGTTTTTATTAGCTGTTTCTGTACTCTTTACAAATTACATTCTTTCTCATGATATGGTAACCAGATGTAATCAATTTAAGGCCCAATAACTGTTAATATCAGGTGAGTTACGCCCCTTGAACGATTGTACAAAATGTGGATAGTATTTAAGGCTGAATAACTCGGGAGGAGAGGGGGTGGTGAAGTTAACTACTAAATATCTGTGGAGGCTATATATAGATATAGATTTAGAAAGAACTATTTTATCAGCAAATAACTGTATTAATTTAATTTTAAAAAGTTCATTTTCCATAGAGTTTCTACAATTTTTCCTCTTAATATCAGATGTCTTATTTGCCATGAATGGTTATACCAAAAAGTGGAGACTATTTAAGACAGACGTAGTTATTGCTCAGTGTGTTAAGTCAGCATACTAGTGGAGGGAGAAAATTTAAGTATAGTTTAAAAGATGCCTGTTTCCCACCTGACTACAACTTGGACGTCTTCAAGTCCAACATAAACAAACTCCTGACAAACCGTCTCCTTAAGTAAGACACTCTATCAAGACCCCCAATACTAATGATTACTACAATACTATCTCATTGATTACTGTACACGCAATACCCCTTATCCCTGAGTGGCCTTCGAGCCTTGATAAGTGGTGATCCCCATGTGAAAAAAAAGAAGACATGTTTGTTTATTTAAATGACTTGTTGTGGAGAATATAAACATATAAGAAAAAGGCCAGAGGCTACAGTAGCCGAAATCTTATGAACATAACAAATCTGAAGACAATAGTCTGACGTCAAAATTACGTCATCTGTGAAACACTTTCGTGGAAGTTTGCACTCTCAGAGTGATTGTATTAGAATTTTTCTTCTTAACAAATCAAGTCTCAATTTCTTTTCGAAAGAGTGAAGCAACAGAAACGCACATGCATGAAATGTTTTGGTGGAAATATCTACTCTCAGAGTGCACTTCGTTTTTTTTTTTTTTTACTTTTGCTTGAATCTTCGCTGCAAATGCTTATTTTCTTATTGCAAACTGAAACCAGAAACACTAGGAACATACATTCTTTTCCCCCCCCCCCCACTCTGGAGAATCGATTGCCTCAACTGAGCACATCAAATAAAGCTTGGATCTTGAAGTGGTCACGTGATAGGAAGTCAGAGTTGGGGATTGTGAACTTATTTACAAATCAGAGCCAGTTTATGAAGATGCTGACACAATGCAATACTCGAAAATCCTGAGAGTAAACATTTACAAAGGAGACCGTACAGGGGAGGGGGGATTCTAGCCAATCAAACCTCATAAACCGAACTTCTTCAAAGACTGATCGAATAAGATTCTGGAATCCCAGAAAAAAAAACACGTGAAGAGTGGAATGGAATTTCAAAGAAAGTCAAAGATTCGACGCTCAATTTTGTTCTACTTAAAGCTGAGTTTCCCTTTTGAAAAAGTAAAGCAACAGGTACGCATACACACACATTATATATATATATATATATATATATATATATATATATATATATATATATATATATATATATACTAGCAGAGAGACGTATTATTGATTTTATACGCTTAGGCCCTCAGCTTGTCTTGTGATAAAACTTTTCAAATGCACTTGTTAAGTTAGGCTGTATAAGAGTGTTAACTTTAGTTAAAATTAGACTGCTCCTTCTTTAATCTAGTTTAGGTACATTTGTGTGAAATTTTCAAAACATTGGTTCAGCCGTTTCGGAGTCTATAAACGAACTCACAGACAGACAGACAAAGTGCATTTTATACGTAAGTAGAGATATGATACCAAACTATGGTTTAATGCCAATTTCAGGGCAAAACAAAGCTTACATGTGTTTTTGGAGAAAAAAAATCAGAGAATTCTTAAACAAATACAAGTTAAAACATGAACATCCCAATCTTCAGTCAATTACCAGATAAAAAGCATGCATGGATGTCTTCAAGTCCAATGTTAACAAATTCCTAATGAACCGCCCCCTTAAGTAAACACTTCAGCAAATCTCCTCACTAACTTAATGTTCTTGCAATAACCCTTATCCCTGAGTGGCTTCCGGGCCTTGATAAGTGGTGATCACTGTGTAAAAAAAGAAAAAAAAAATGCAATATCTAGATGCAAAAATCTTTGCAAAAACGTTTTCATATTAGTATATGAAAACAGGTCAAAACTTGATTCATAATAATATCAACGATGAATGTCCAGAAATAAGCAACACATGTTATACAGTACATTCGTATATGTATATATATATATATATATATATATATATATATATATATATATATGCTACTGGTACCATGTAACCCAGTACTACTTGCCTCATGGTTGGGTCACCGACGACTAAACTGGTTTCCTCACCAGACTTGTTTGGTGAGGAGGGTGGCTAGTCTCCATGAAGGATTAAAAACAAGACCTTCCAAAGGGCAAATAAACTCTTTTTCGGGGTCAACGGCCAACTAGCACCGTGTATATTTGTGTGTATGCATGTGTGTTTTGGGGTGGAGAGGGCCCCGGTAAGCCGTGGCGAAGGAAACCTTTCTAGGAGAAGCAAATCTCTGATTTAAAAAACCATAAAGTGAGAGACCAGTACCCGCATTAAGCTGGTCTGCAGTTTAACTTGTTGCTGGATCTCAACATTTTGAACCGAGAGAGATACTTAGCTGTCGTACAAATCTAAGACTCTGTAACATCATCTTTGTATAGATACTCCCTCAGACATTTGTCTATAAAAATGGTCCTGTGGCGATGGAAAAGTTGTGACACGAGGAGGTTTGAAATGCTGGAAGCATGTAATAATTGATCTCAATGACCGTCTTTAGTATCATGCCTGCTTGAGTGTGTGAATTCACCAGTAGGACTAAAAAAAAGTCATTTTTGGGCTTATAGTCATTAAGTGTCTGAGGGAGTGGCACTCGTCTGACAAGACGTTGCAATCATCATCATATATATATACACGTTGTGTGTCTTATCTAGTGGCCCTTGACTCGTCTAGCGTTCGTGGGTGTGTGTGCGTATGACATATAATTGACAGTACATTTATAATGATATATCTGTTGCTGCATGGTCTTCTTTCTTTCGGCCGCTACCTGTGGGACTCGCCAACATCTTGGGGGAGCTTGGTTCTGCTATAACAAGCACGCAAGGAAGACAGACACAAGACGATGTATGTTTTTATATGTTGGTTTATTTCACTCGCATGCATCTCGGCTTTGGCAGCATGGAGTGAAATCAACGATCTTGGACATGTGGCGTTTCTCCGCATTCATTTGGAGACTGTCACTCCTTTATGGGGAGACCTGTTTAACCCGTCTTGTTTTCTCAGCTTCTCGGACCCCAATACACTAACTTACTCAGAAACGTAACTCTGGACATGTCAGATCCAGCTTCCTCTTGGCCTACTTCCGGTGCAACTTATTGGTCACTCAGTTTGATTGATTGTTAACCTAACCCCTTGGTCTCTGCACCTGTATACTTGATTAAGCTTGTTGCTTTCTCATGATTCAAATCTCCGTTGTTTAATTTTTTTTTTTTTTTTTACATAGGCGTCACCACTGATCAAGGCCGATCGGCCACTCAAGGATAAGGGTTAAAGAGTGTAGAGTAGTCAAAAGGACACTATAGTAATCAATAGTAATGGAAGTTCGGTAAATTTGTTAACTTAAGTGGAACGGCTCATCAGAAACTTGTTCACGTTGGACTTGAAGACAACCATATTATAGACAGCTGGAAAGCAGGAAAACGGAAGACAATTCCACAGGCGTGCAGTTCTAAGAAAGAAGCTTTGATCATGGAATCTATGTTTAGGTTTAGGCACAGATAAAGAGTGGGGGGAATTATTGATAATGTTTTCAGCTAGTCTAGTGTTTCTTGTGAAAGTTTGATTATTCCTACATAGATAAATAAACAATAAATAGTTTCTACCCGGCGTTGCCCGGTTATCACAGAGACATCTATATTTTATTCTTGCAGGAAAATATCCAACTAAATCAAATATATATATACATATATATATATATATATATATATATATAGAGAGAGAGAGAGAGAGAGAGAGAGAGAGAGAGATTGAAAGATCAAAGTTATGTCATACTGTTATTTATTGACAGTTTCGAAGCAAATAAAACTAACACATGTTTATAGGAGTATCAAATAGATATCTTAAAATAATCCAAGTAGTAAACAAAAAAGCTCCCTTCGTCAGAGAATTGTTGTTAATTGAAGCGAAACTTGATGCAAATGGTCTTCAAATATTCAGGAAAATAACGCAAAAAATAATGACAAAATGGAAAACTGAAATATTTTAAAGATTTCAAATTCTTTAGATTCAAATGTTCAGAAAAAATTGGTTTGCACATCGAAAACTCTTGAAAGTTAATATAAGTTTCAATGAGAATGACAGAGCAGATGTATCAAAAATAAACTTTTACTTGTGACATTCGAAAACTGATATTTTCTTCAATTCGGTAGAGTTTTCAAATATAGATATGATAATCATTCAATCTGCCAGAGTATTTCTGTCGTAATACAGGGTGAAGCAATAATAAACCTAAAGAAAACAATACTACATTACATTTATTTTAAAACTTTTATTGAGAAAATCAATTCAGATTACTTGATTATGTAATGAAGTTGACATCTATTCAATGTAGCCGCCTTCAGCCTCAATTACCGCCTTGATACGGGTCTGGAACTGGGAGCATGCCTTTTCCACCAGCGCCGGCGGGAGCTCAGCAAATACTCAGCAGATGGCGGCAATCAGGCTCGCTTTAGTGTTGTGGGAGGCCATGTTGGTTATGTTCTTGGTGTATGACTAAACAAAGTAGTCCAGTGAGGTTAGGAGGAGGGAGAGCCAGTGAAAGAAAGGTACAAAGTCGTAGCACTCCTTTTGAAACCAAGTCTGGGTCTATTAAGACTTGGATGCCGGCACTGACTCTTGCTGCCACACCCAGGGTCTGCCAGCGGCCACCTGATTGCACCAGGGGATCATTACCTTCTTCAGCACATTTAGGTACACTTTGGTGTTAACTTTCAAGCTACTTTGAAGATGTGAGGTGGTATGATGTGGCTCTCACTTGAAACCACACCAAAGACCATAACCGTGGCCGGAAACTTTGATGAGTTGTGCCCTCAATAAATGAACCATCCGGATTTGCATTTTGAGGGTGCTGGCCATGGTCCTGTTGTCATAACTTGGATCGGTAGAGAGCATGAGTTGTACAGCAGTGCATCTCTCATCTAGCTTGTTGAACATTGTGTCACTTCCAGACATGAGAGGAGGCTCCTATCGCGCTTGGTATTTGTACACAACTGGCCAACTAATAGATGGTTTCAAAAAAAGAAAACTGGGTTTTCTCAACTGGAAATAGAATTATGTCATCTTTTTCTAGAGCGACAATTTTATCGTTCCATCCAGTATGTCTTATCAAATGAAAAAAAAAACAAAAAAACTTTATTACCTGATCTTTATTGAACCTAATACATAAAATTCTGTCTGCCTGTCTGTCTCTATATTTTCAAACTCTATCTCGTCCGAAACTAAAAATCGCAAAGCTGCGCTAGGGGCGTCAAACGATTGGATTTTTTTAATGGACGATTCTTTTATGGGTCTTTAGCTGGTTAAAATCGTTTTAAGGGGTCAAAAGGCTCAAAATTGGGAAAAAAAATAATACATTTTTACATTCATCTTAGTTTATTTTCAATCAATTCATATGTGTGTCCCGTTCATACAGTGGTAACGTTACCAGCTTTGACTGCTACAGTTTTGCTTTCGGTTTCAATTCTAGCTGATGACACCAAAGACTTTTTTTAAACTTCTGAAATCACTATATACGAAATCTGGACAAATTAAAATATTATATTTAAGCGTATGTTACAACCAGGAAAAGCCGGGAGCCCCCCACCCTCACTAATCATATTTTAATTAGAAGTTGACATTATAAAATTTTAATATTTGTTTGGTAGAATAAACATCCTAAAATATGTCATATTTCTTCCATAAACCATTAAGATAGAAGCATATTCGCAGATATTACTTTAACTGATGGTTAGTTAAAATATGCTTGTCTCCTTTCCAAAAACATAATCCGGCTCAACCAATCAGCCCAGTTTATATATTTTATTTCCTGCCCCGTTCACTCTCTAACAATTATAATCTTGTTGCTATAAGACGGCATTTGGACAAACTGGAACTGTACATAATGCACTTTTCGTAAAATAGTCTTTCTTCGCCCGTTTTCACTGGATCAAACATGGTGTTATTTCTAATGTGTTCGTTGTCGTTTCTCTTATGCAGTGACAATACTTTATTCATGCTAAATAATATATGGTCAACCAGACAAGCTCAGCTACCTAAACAGACATTGTTAATTTAATTTAAACAACATAAATTGATGAAAATAAAATTAGCCTTATCATATATTCTGCCAGACTCTTCTTTTAGACGGTTTTTTTTTTTATGCTTTAGCATAAAAAAAAAAAACGTCTAAAAGAAAAGTCTGTAAAAAAGTTTACATATTTACTTTGAAGTTCTTACGTTGAGATATTATTGGTTTGATGTTTTTGCTTATGTTTATTAGTCACATTTATATATATATGGTAGGTTGCTTCAGTCTTGACAGACTATAGATACCCACTGTAAGAGTGCCTGCACATAGAATTTTTGTGGCAAGAGTGGCGCAATCACTAACCACACTTCTAAGTGAGCATGTTAAATACCAGTGACAAGTGGAAGTTAAGGACGACTGGAAACAATGCCGATTTAAGTGGGGAGCACATAAAGCGCCTAGAATTCCCAAATAGTCACTCATCTGGTACTAACCAGGCTCAACGTTGCTTAACTTGGATGATCTGGTGAATATATATGTGTGTGTGTGTGTGTGTGTGTGTGTGTGTGTGTGTGTTTGTTAGACCCTTTAAGAAAAATACATACAGATTCATATCAATGATAAATATTTCTCATATGTTATATTTCCCCTCTTTGGAAATTCGATTATGAATATTTCTAGTATCCAATAATCCTTATGCACTGTGAAATTTACTTTATGTATGAAAACCTAAGAAATGTCTTTGGAAATAGGGCACGATTATGAATATCTCCAGTATCAAATAATCCTTATACACTGTGAAATTTACTTTATGTATGAAAACCAAAGAGAGGAGATATAACATATGAGAAAGGGGATATAACATATGAGAAAGGAGATATAACATATGAGAAAGGAGATATAACATATGAGAAAGGAGATATAACATATAAGAAATATTTATCATTGATATGAATCTGATATAAATATAAAAAGGAATAACAAAGAAATTTAAAATAATATAATTGAAGTCTAGAATCAAGTCTCCCCTTGCTGTTATTTCAGATCATTTGAAATCATATTAGCAAGTTTCAGTCTCCCCTCCATTAAGGCCAGAGATTTCAGGGGCAATATATATATATATATATATATATATATATACATAACACAATCACATTGACACACCGGTTCTCGCCAGATCACTGAAGTGTAGCAACATTGACCCTGGCCAGACCCAGATGGGTGACCATTTGGGAAGGCTAGGCGCTGTATGTACTGTGCTGAGTCATAGAAATTTCCAGGGTGGTATCTGGAGGCGTATTAATTCATTGGGAGCGATGCACCCCTAGTCATGAATCTAGGAGAAGGTAACTCTGATTGTACTGTATGCTTTGTCTTGTGGCAGTCATTTGCACCGACAAGAATTAGCACCAAAAAATGTGATTGGTTCTACACAAAGCCTTCACCACTATAAACAAATCATCTGTGTGGATTTCTGAACAGCTTAGTTGTTGTGGCGGAACCTCATACGTCGAAATCGACGGTAGAGTCCATCATCATCATCATTATATATAGAGATATATATACAGAGAGAGAGAGACAGACAGAGATCGCTTCTCATTTAAAATAAATTTTTAGTTTTGTTTCAGTACGAATTAATTCCCGGGGGCCAGTTTATTTGTTCTTTTAAATCTCCTATTTATTTGCAAGTTTATTTATGAGAATATTCTATCAGAAAGTGTAATCAAACCTTAAAAATCGCTAATTATGGACACGAAATAAAAAGTTTCCGATTGTGTGTCTGCCTTTTGAGTCGACCAAGGCGAGAACTAAAAACAAACCAGGAAAACTCCAAAGAAAAAAACGAAACCATTTTTATGATACGTGATCGATAAAGAACGAACGAATAATGGCGCCAAATGGTAATAAGAGATGATCACCTCTTCCGGAGTTGGTTTGTTCTTTTAGAGAGTTTGATTTACGGCTGATTAAATCGAAATTAAACGGAGAAAGTAATGCAATATACACGAGGGAAAAATGATGAATTAAATACAATATAAACTGCTATATTTATGGGGAAGAGTGCTCACACATGTATTTATATCAATACATACACACACGCACACACATTATATATATATATATATATATATATATATATATGTATATATATATATATATATATATATATATATATATATATATATATATATTAGTGTTGGTCGATTAATTGGAATCGGAAATCCAAAAAATCTGAAATTTTTGGGGTATCGGAATCGGAAAAATTTGTGTCTATTTTCCGATGCCAACAACAATTCTTTTAATAGGCTTTTTGATTTAATTTTCTTTAATGAAAAATATTCTACCGCTGATAGTAATACTAAAATAGTGAATGTCTGTTGATTTTAACCTATCAATAAAACTAAAATCGATAGATCATCCCTCATAAGTGTATCCTTAGGTTAAAAAAATATCTGCACATTTACCATCTGTTTTTACGTTCATCCTGAAAAATAACAAGCTTATAGTTAAATATGTAGAGATTTAGAAAGAATCGGAATCGGTAAAAATACTGGAATCGTCCCATCCCTAATATATATAGCATGCATAGGTTATCCTAATTAATCTAGAGCAAAACACTAGAACCAATATCCGGAACATTTTTCTTCTTGTGTTTAAAGTAGGTGGTGTTTGATCAGTACTGTTGAGGAGCCATGATTTGATATATTGTTCTGTTTTTAAGTTCCCTAAACAGTGTTTCATGGTAAACAACTGATGGTCTCTGGAATAACATAAGGACTATTGCGAATTTGTGAAAGCAAATTGATTTAGCGACTGCAGGAAATTAATTGATTTATTGGCAAAATAATTTTCCAAAATATATATATATATATATATATATATATATATATATATATATATATATATATATATATATATATATATATATATATAGTTTTAAAGATAAAAGACTTCCAAGAATATATATATATATATATATATATATATATATATATATATATATATATATATATACACAAAATATGTTTCCCAGAATATAAGTTTTACAAACCTCTTATGTCCCTTTAACAAAAATAAAACCAAGATATAATTATATAAAACTTTATGTCTGGAATATTTATTTCAATTTCGATTAAAATCTAAGACTTAATTTCAATTCTAAAACATGTCTAAAACTTAAAGAGTTTTCAAAAAGCTGAAATTCAGAAGATCTTGCTTAATTGGTATCTAGTGATTATTGATCAACTTTAATGCCATTCTGAAATACTTTAATCATCAAATAGAAAGTTTTGCTCATATTATGCATCTAAAAAAAGCCTTATAAAACACCCCAAATAAATTTACGCTTGAAGAATATTTATAAATGCCTATTTTTTAAATTTCACACAAATCAGAGGTGGCTGAATTGTCACAAAGTGTTTTCACTCACTTTTACTTCTTTTGTATAAAACTAAATTAAATATAGACCATATTACGACCACTTACGCCAACTGTTATGTTTCGAAATCTATAATGATTGACTAATTAGTTTAGCAGTGAAAAATATACATACAAAAAGATAATATACAAATATATAAACACATGCACATACCTAACTTTATATCAGGTTAGAACGATTTTATTTATTTCATATGACGTTTCGTTAAATTATGAATGCTTTGTTGAAAATTATATATGCCTTTTTGAAATGTGCAAAAATGATATTTTTTCAAAGATTACAAATTATTTCATGTTTATAATTTACTGAAACGTGATATGAATTGAATGAAAATCTTTTGTACTTAAAAAGACATTCTAGTTATCTTTATATTTAACTGACTGATATATTCCCCCCCATATATATATATATATATATATATATATATATATATATATATATATATATGTGTGTGTGTGTGTGTGTGTGTGTGTGTATATATATGTATATAAATATAATATATATATATATATATATATATTAAATTAAAGGTTATAGCATTCCATGATGTAATGACAAGTTTAAAATGAAAATAACTTTTGCACGTTTCTAGAAAAGTCAGTGGCAAACACAAGCCATTCAACATATTATAACCAACCTCTTTTCAGAAAGTGAAAAATGACGATGAATTCACCGGCAAACCAAAGAAAATCTCAGAAAAATTACAACTGGCCAATCAAAGATTTTAAATTGTTAAATACAAAACCCAGAAAATCTAGTAAAAAGCAATTTGATTCTGTAAAAGCCACCTGGTTTTATACACTTTTTACAATATTTCGTAACTGGATTTGACTATGTGTTTGAAAAATGGGTAATTCAATTTTTATGTATTTCGTTTTCTGACAATTTCATAAAGTATCAGATCGCTTTTAATCGCACTCCAAGTCCTTTTATTTACTGGCATAAACACGTGCTCGTTTTTCATCATAAACTGTAAAAAAAAATTTTCTCTAAACATCCAGAAAAAATAATACTTTAATTATAATCATACCAAATAGTTAACACTGAAAAAATATATAGTCAACACACCATAACGAAGCTAAAGCTTTGTTCGCAACCGTCATTCAAAAGTTCTTTGTATCACTGAGATTTGTGATGTCACAACCACAATTTTTGGTAATAAAACTTCACAATCTAAGGGAAGACAACTTCAAATAGAAAAAAAAACTTCTTCAATTATTCAAACAGTTACACATTTTGTCTCGGTTACAATTGTAATTTGGCAATAAATCTTAAAATAGCTGTAGACATGAATAATATGTTGTTGATAACATTTTATGTAGTCATGACATGCAGAGAAAAGCAGTCGTTGTTTCTGTCTTAATGATGTCTGTCGATTTTTGGAAACACATTGACAGAAATCTTGTCAATCATATCTTGAGGGAAAACAGAGGATTAACAAATAGCAAAATGAGATGAGAAAATTCTAAAAGTATTGTTTTGGAACAGACATTGCCTATAAATTACTAATCAAGATATCTTTCTTGACAAGTACTAATACCATATCCAATCTCTCTCATATATATATATATATATATATATATATATATATATATATATATATATATATATATATATATATATATATATTGATTATGTAGTCCAAATCAAGTAGTGGATGATGTTTCAGTAATATTAATATTTAATTCTAGAGCAATTATAAATTGAGATGTTTTCTGACAAATATTAGGTCGTCCCCAAAGTTTGTAAACATTTACAAAATATTGAAATTTTACTCGCCAATTAATTAATAACAAAAAAATTAATCATCGAAACAAAACCATAATTTTTTTCTATCATCGATCTACAAGCTTTCGAATCTGGTCAAAGTACTATTAAGCCGGCTTCAACTAGACTTCATCAAACGAGTCGAATGAGCAGGCCTTCAGAAGTGTAGCACTGAACGAAAAAAAGTTGTAAATTTTGCATTTCTCAAAACGCTCGTTACAGTCAAAAATATTAGTTTGAGTTCAATTATATCAACTACGCAATTTTTCTGACAAATCCTCATTGAACACGGAAAATTCTATTTAGCTTACTTACCATATATATTTCCAAACGAAGTAAATATTGAAAACGTTTACATAAAATTTGATGTATGTACATAAATAAAATAAAATAATGTATATATATATATATATATATATATATATATATATATATATAGTAAGTCATAAAATATATATGGCGATTAAGCTACACTGAATATTCCGCGTTTCATCCACTCTAGGACTTTTCAGGCTTATGCGCCTAAGAGTCCTAGAGTGGATGAAACGCGGAATATTCAGTGTAGCTTAATCGCCATATACATTTTATAACTTACTAACTAGCTCTACCTACATATTGAGCACTTTTGAAGTAAATACTTAAAGTTTATGCATAAATCTATACTTTCGTATATTAATTTTATGTGAGTAAATGAAGTAGTTATATATTTATATATATATATATATATATATATATAAAAGGAACTTTGTATGTGTGTGAGTTCTTTCCCTATGGAGTCGACAACGGGCCGATTTTCATGAAATTCCACACAAAGGTACTTTATGTGCCCAGCAGTGTTTTAGGTAGGTTTTATATAAGAATGTCTTCGATAAGTATCGCTAATCGATAATAAAAATATTCCTATGAAAGAAGGAACAGGCGAGTTTGATCAAAGTTACGCAGTCTAACACCACAAGTGCATTTGAGAAGTTTTATTACCACACAAAATGAAAAGCCAAACATATAAAATCAACAGTAGGTTTTTTGATATAACATAGGCGCGTTCAAATGAATGTTTTTTAGAGCACAATTGAAGCATGATACTTGACTTTTGCAGTTTAAATTTTAATTCAAGCCATTATATATAAAAATAATTTTATAAAATCAACAGTAGGTTCTCTACAGTGCAATGTAGATTACAATATATTGTGGACTAAATCACTGTGGGGATTAATGTGAAGCATCCTCCTGGTGCACCACGATGGGTCCCCAACTAGAGCAGGCAATCTATCAATTTGATTGAAAAATGAGCGATTTCGCCGATTTTGATAACAATAAAATTATCGGAGGATGAAACATTCATTGAACATCATTCATAATTCCGGGCATCGTCAGATCTCCCTGCTGATTATATATATATATATATATATATATATATATATATATATATATATATTCAGAGTAATGATAAGATATTTCAATGAAAATATCTAATGTGATATAAATAATTCATGGTTTTCCTTATAAAACATTTATCCATTAATAAATAATACAAGACATCTTATCGCAGAACGAAAGAGAATTCCAAATCTCTCATTCCCCCATGCCTAGATCGAGGAAAATCTTTGCAATATCCTAATTGTCTTATGGAAAAAGTGAATTCCTTCTTCCGCAATCGGCTTAACGTAATGTCTTTAATATTTCCCTACCCTTGAATGTCGATGAAGACATGAAAGCAGACGAATATCGTTTTCTTCCTGTTATTCTAGAGATTTCTTCCGTGCAACGTGCTCCCTTCCTGACAAATGAGACCCAGGTGAAGCGGACAACATTGAAACCAGCTGTTCGCAAGATAGATCAGTAGAAAAGGGGAAGGAAACGTTCAGGTGTCGTTTGAAGAGAGATCGGAAGTTGAAAAGAACAGGTTTCATTTTGCACACAACGAGAGAATTGAAACGTCCATAAATATATGGTTTCCTTGTCTTGGTTAAATTCTTCAAAATCCACATGTTTACAATTCCGGAAAAAGGAAATGTGCATAAAGTGTTTCATATACAATGGCCTATACAGTGCCGTAAACACCATCATCATAATCATTATATTCAGTTTAACATCCATTTTGTGTTCCATGTGTTGGATGGCTTTTAGAAATTAACTAGCAAGCTTTCTTTTACATGCATTTATATCACTTCCTCCCATGCTTTACTTAATATTCCTTTGTCAACTGAACTTGCTATCTCAACTGCTCTACATCTTTAACGGCTCCGTTACATCTTGTTCAACTATGGCTACCCATTAAAGGGTGCCTGCGCATGTAATTATTGTGGCAAGAGTTGCACAATCTCCAACCACACCTTTCCTGAGTCAACGCTGTTTTAATTCCAGTTTCAAATATATATATAAGTTCAGGGCAACTGGAAACAACGCTAAGATAAGCAGAGAGCACATACAGTGCCTAGTGTTCTCAAATACTCAACTGGTACAGGCCAGGTTCATCATTGCTTAACTTCGATGATCTTGCAAGAACCGGTGTGTCAACGTGATTATACCATATATTCATCTACAACCCCCATGATTCTTTTAACATGGGGATATAATCAAACTTTACTGTTCTACATACAGTTCTCTATACTGTCCAGATTTAATCTTCCTCTGAGGTCATCAGATCTAAGTCTGTATTTAAAACTCACATGAGTGGATCTTGGAATATAGCTATATTGTTATTCATATTATATATATATATATATATATATATATATATATATATATATATATATATATATATATATGTTTGCATATTTTAAAACTAAACATTAATCAAAAGTGATTTTTCCAGGGTCTTCATTGTCAAGCCCAAATAGCAACTGACCTGATATTGTAAACAAACACAGACGGAATTTACTGAACGACATTATCATTATAATTTTTTATTTATTTATTTATTTTTTTTTTTGTGAATTAGTCGACCGGGCAAATTATTCCTCGTAATATATAATATTCAATAGAGGATTGATTTTATAATAATACCTACGCAAACTGCATAAATTAAAATATTATATTTAAGCATATTGTATGACCAGGCAATGCCAGGCTGACCGCTAGTATATATATGAAAAATTAGTTTATGGAATAGTGGATAAAATAATATAAATCTCACCTGTCTGTTTCAATGTATGTATGTACGTTTGTATGTCTGCCTAAAAATCTGACAGAGACGATGGACCTTCACAGGATGGGTATCGTTTTGAAGCTCGACCCTTCAGAGGACAAATATTGAACAATTGGCTAAAAACATTAATTTCTTAACTTTCAAGTGGGCACTTTTCTACAGGGAGGGGTTGCTTTTTTCGCCGATATTTTCGGAAGTCATCCTCTCTTTTCGATTGATTAGCCTTTGTCACTTCCAGTTTGGCGATGGACGCAACAACAAAGACGTCACATTTTTTTCACCTTCTTTTCCTCCTTCGCGGTACGCGTTCGATCCTGCCTGCCTACTACCACTTTTTATTTTTTGCTCAACACACGTCTCCAAACACCCGAGCAACGCTTGGCATCCAGGCTAGTATGCTTATAAAAATAAGAACACAAACACATCATTAAAGCTAAACCAAGACATCTTAGTAGATTAGTTCTACCATATTCATTTTTTTTACCAAAACAATATGGTCAAACTAATTTATTCATATATATATATATATATATATATATATATATATGGAAAAAATCTTCTGTATAACAAAATGCCAACGATAAGCATGTTTTTAAGTCATCAAAAATTATAATACTTTATACACAAAAAATAAAATAACTAGTGTAATTCTATGATTTTTTATTAATATTTTAAATAATACATGCAGATAAATACCTAGTGCAAACACTGGCGAAGACTAATTGTTTTTCTACTATTTTTTACGGAAGGTGCATAATATTACTTTTAAACTTATTTGACTTTTATGTTACTTCCAAGAAGCAACTTACTACACCCATTTATCTATTTATGTGCCAAATTCAGTGAGCTTCGCTACATGCTTGGAAACGAAACTTACCTCAGGGTCGATTGTTTTGTTGTCTCATCACATGTATGGTTTAACATTCCATATCCAAGTACTTGTTTAAGAAATTTTCAAAGCTGGATAAATACTACAGAAAGCTTCACCACATGCTTGAGAACAAAGCTCTATAAAAAAAAATCGATTGTTTTTTTTATATCATTATGTGTAGTTTAGCAGATTATACTGAAGTATTTGCTGAAGGCATCTTCAGGACTGGATAAATTCTATGGAGAGCTTCATCATTTGCTTGAGAACAAAACTCTCAATAAAGGTTGATTTCTTTATTGTCTTATCATATGAATGGTTTAATAGGTTATACCGAAGTACTTACTAAAGGCATCTTCATTTCTATTTACTTGTTTTCCCGCAAAAACATAAGGTCGGGTTTTAATGTAAGGAAATTTTAGCTCCGCAAAATATGAAACTCTGGGGCAGAATAAAAAATTAAAATTGCCTTAGTCGAAAAGGATTTCTTCACTGATTGAGGACAGAAGCATCTACCATTTTATCCTATTCCTTCATTCTTATTTCATTTCTAAATGTCATTAAGCCAGTTTTTCTTTCTATATTTGTTCTGATGACATAATAAAGTTATGTATAACTTTTATTCCGCATCTTTCATTCAATATTCTTGTTATATAAAATGTATACATATTGTAGAAACAAAAGTTTCCGTTTATGCAGTTCTCGAATATAAGTGGAATATTTGCAAATAAAACAAGTGATACGAATTCCTTCAAAGATTACCAAGCGACGATTAAGAATTAGCTGACACTGTGGCCACTGACACGGCAGAGCCATCACAAAGACAGATATTTAAATAAAAGCTTCCCAACCAAAGGAGACCTGTCGAAAAGGAAGTAATACTTCATCATTTAATCAAATTAGATATCGCGATTTGCGTACACATCGCAGATGTTGGAATGCAATGTCTGGCAGAGATACCATTCCACTGGAGAAAGAAGACAGTCCAGGTGAGAAGCAGATGACAGTTGAAAGGAAGACATATAAACCTAATTAGCATTAATGATTGAATGATTGGTCAAAATGTATTTGAGCTGAATTAGACATTATCAAGTTGCCTCGGAAGTTGATACAAATTTCCTGGCGCAATTATTTTTTTGTATGTTTGTTAGTTAATTCGTCATCATGCATTGAGATCAAAAGTTATGCAAGGATAATAACTGACGAAATGGATAAATTATCAGTTGAATGATAAAGAATATCATGAGATGATTGTTCTGGAAATTAAATCTGGACAGTAACGCATGGTACGGTCACATTAAAAAATGGATTAGAGTTCTTGGATTAGTAGATATAGAACAGTTGAGGTAGCAGGTCCGGTTCACAAGAGAAGGTCAAGAGAGATATGAGAGAAAGAGATAAAAATAGACTTGAGGGAAAGAGGGATAAATAAAGACCTGGCCAGAGACAGGTTAGTTTCAAAGTCAATTTCTTAAAGATATCCAATGAATGGCAGCATGTTAAATCAATGATGATGATGATGATGATTGATGATGACGATGGATAATGATGATTGGAATGAGCAAAGTCCAATTACTTATGAGAACGGTTTATGACAAGTATTTGTTAACATTGGATTTATTGAAACCCTAACTAATAATAATCAACTGTTCATACAATCTACTGCTTATGTGATAATCACAAAATAAGTTAATATTATTTTAAACAATTGAAATTAATGGCTCTTGTCTTGAGGAAGCACCAAGCTCCTGAGACTGACTTTCACTCCTGATCTGAAATGGAACACATACATAAAATTCGTTGCCAAAGTCGCTGGAAAAATGGTATCTCACACCTGATGCAATCATCCACCTGTATAAGAGCTAACCTGTCCTAAGATGGAATTTTGCTGCCACATCCGGGTAGAAACTGCTCAGAGCACCCTTTTATGAAGGTACAGGGTACAGAACCGCCTTCGAAATCTAGTGGGCGATGTCCTTTTTCTTTTCCCTGCTACCTCTTTCTCGCAGGAGACGTTATGAGCCTATCCCTTTTTTATTGATATTTTCATGGTAGGTGCTCGACTGAGCTTCACTCTGTGGTCACCCCCTGTAAGGCATTCATGGCAAACACCCGCCTTGCTACAACTACTGTTAGAAATTTCCCTTACTCTATCTATGCCTAAAGCTAAACAAAAATTCCATGAGAAGAGCTGTTTTCCCAGAACTGCTCCTCTGTGGAACACAATACCATGGAGCTGCTTCCCAGCTGACTATAATATGATCGTTTTCAAGTTCAACATAAACAAATTCTGGATGAACCATCCTTTAAAATAATTTAACTCATCTCCAATTTCCTCTATCGCAGATCATCATTGTGTTGTCTCAACTGATACTCAATAAACCTTATCCTTGAGTAGCCTCTGTGCCTTGATAAACGCTTACTCTATAACATACAAAAGGGGGGTGACTGTTTATATTTGCTTGATAAGTGACATGCTCCAGCAATTCCAGTGATTAAAAACTCTTTTGCTAGACAATAAGATATAAAACGGAAGTAGTAAACAGATCGAGCTGTGATAATGCTCAGTAACACCCCTTGCATTTTGGAAGGCCCTTGATCTAAAGCCTGCCATATCTCTTATCCAAATACTTTACGTACCCGCAATCAATACATACTAGAAGCACAGAAATATATAAGCGATTCTGCTTTCGAAATGTTATCATTATCCTCTGGCCTGAATATATACTGCATGCTGCACTTTGCTGTTGTGTTGTACGGCTCCACCATAAATTGATTGGCGTCATTCCTGTCTTTGTTCGATCAAGCAAGTTAAATAAAGTGTGTTTCTAACATGCACCCATTCAAGCGAAATCCTATTGAAAACAAACGCGACAGACCAACAAAACTTATATTCAAAATTTAAGCATTACAGACTAAAGAAATTACTACTTACAATTTAAGCATGACAGATCGACAAAACTTCTCATAAGTTTCTCATTCTTTAAATATCAAACTTATGAGAATACTCTTTCAAACCTAAGTGTGACAAACCAATGAAAATACTATTTCAAACTTAAGCATTGCAGACCAAACAAAACGCTATTTCAGATGTTGTCGCAAACAGATAAAAAATAGTTTGTTATTTCAAATTTAAGCATGACAGACTGACCGATGGATACAGTCTCTCATAGACAAGTCTGGACTCATCTAAAATAAGATGCATCCATTCAATATGCATGTTTAGTGATCAAAATGCTGTTTTAACCTGAAATGTGACCGGGTGACTGGATGACAAATCCTTCCACATAGAAGTGGGGGATGCATGTAAAAACTTGCAAGTTAAGTGGTTTCAAGCTGCTCGCCGAAACGATATCTGTGCACGGAACAGATTCTGCAAATTTAGAATCATTCTTTTCGGCTGTTTCATGATATATTTTTTTTTTTTTTTTTTTTTTTGGATCTACATCTGAAGATAAAGAGATTATTCTTCTTGAGATTTATTGGAAGACCTTCACATGAAACACGAGCGATAATAACAACATGTGTGGCAAATGTCTCTCTCTATTTGCAAATACATACTAGTTCACGTATCTGTTGTTGCCGGGTGAGACCTTGTAAGCCTAATCGTAAAAATTTTCATTTCTTAAATATTTCTATATATTGCTTTTTATCAAGCTGAATATTAATTCCATGTTTTTTTTTTTTGTTTTCTTTTTAATTCAAGCTAATTAAAATTGAACCAGCATATTTGCATTAGTAGGAAAAATACTTAGCATGTTGAAATGGGCCGACAGCAGTGAACCTGATTTGCATTACAGGCTCTTGTTTTTCCTTTTCTAACAGTATATCAACCTCATTTATATCATCTAATGCTAAAATACAATAGCTGTTATTAGCAATTGGATGACCTCATCCATTAAAAGACAACAAGAAGAGATCCTTTACAGTGAAGTAACACAACCTATGATCCAATAACTCCAATATATATATATATATATATATATATATATATATAGTCGTTGACAGTGCTCAATCAAAAAGAGCAAATTTATAATTTTCTTTATGTAAATATAGTCATATATTGTTACGAAGTGCAGACCGTTTTGATCATTATTGATCTTATCAGGCAAGAGAAAATTTTTCAAATCAAAAAAGTTTAAGAACTTTTTAATTTTAGAGGAGAAAAATATTTTACCATGTCTAACGTTCTTATATTTACATAAAGAAAAGAAAATTTATATATATATATATATATATATATATATATATATATATATATATATATATATATATATATATATATATATATATATCTACACATAGAACGTTAAGTGTACTACTAAAACTCTGTATGTTTGTCTTCGTGCACAATAGATGACATCACAATGGGATGACGTCATCTATTAGAACAGAAGTAGGAGAGTAGAGAAGATATTTTATGACATCATAAAAAGTTCATGTAACAAGACACATGGGAGATCCTTTATGTCTTCATAAATGTCGAAGTTGCAAAATCATGATGCCACACTTTAAGAAAAAGAATATAGACGACTCGTGACACTTTAGGACACAGATCATCTTATGTAAACAATGACTGTATATATGCACTAGACAAACCATCTAGATCCAGAGAGACTATTTTTTTAATGCAGTGATTGTTTCTTTGTTGCTGTTAATTATAAATCGAAGAAGTATTGTAGCTAGTGTTATGATATCTGAATAATTACCATCCAAAGCATATTAGAATTCTTTATTTTTTATTTTAACAAATTGATGCAACAGAAAATCAATTTGAGCCGAATTCTCTAGAGGCTCTTCAAAGTAAAATTAAAAAATGCATTGAAGCTATCTTTGCAGACTGGCTTCAAAAATAGTTACATTCTCAATTGTATTTGACGCTAATGATGGGCAAAATCTTAGAGGAATTACATGAAAAATAAATGTTCAGAAAGCTCGTCTGATTTGTTTTAAACTTGAAATGGTTTCCAGCGGGAAATTAGCATAAGTTGAAAGTCTTTAATCATCAATTTAATGACAACTCATGATACTCATCAAGTTTTTAATTGGCCGTTATTGGTTGACAAATTTGACACGAGGACAATTTACTGATAATGGCAAGAAGGCGCTAACCTTGGCTGCAACAAAAGTTTCTCAGGTGGCAATGTTACATAATGCATGCACTGAATAGAGTATTCAAAACTGACAGCCTTTCGCCAGATTGCTCCACATACAAAACTAAAAACAATCAGAGTCATCTTTAAGACATGATATTAACATACACAAGTAAAAAGAAAATGAACGGATTTAAAACTCAAGAGAGACACTTAAAGAGCATGCATGGGGATAAAATAAAACTGAGAGGATTGAAAAAGGTTGATTATTTGTGGTAAAGATTTATAAGAATTATTACCATTATAAAGCCGACATTTCATTTCATTGGTCTTTTATACGAATAGCTTTTGGCCTTGATAAGTGATGACTTATTACGGCCATCCTCTCTCCAAAAAACTGACATCTATTTTTCTTCAGTCACAAAATAGTGCATACCTCCTTTGTTCTGTCTTAGTTTTGCCCTACCTTGGACACACACCAACAAAGATAGACTTTAAGGATCCAAGAAAAAAGATTTCAGCTAATTTTAGTTATCTTGATATACTGAGTGATAATGATTCCTTCAATCTCCCCAGCAAATCTAACATAACTGATTACAAAAATCTGTTCACCATAGTAAACAAACAGGTGAACGATGCAAATCGTCTCTGCTGTTGTAATGTTACATCCGCTGCTAGTTGTAGAAGAAACGTGCGTAATTGTATTAGTAGTGAAAGTCGTCGTAGTCACCTGCGTTCTTTCTGCAAAGTGCAGTCTCATACATATGAAAATAAAAAAAGTGAAAGACATTTTAGAGTTATTATTTGGGAATCTTTTTTTACATTACATTTTTCACTCTATTTTAAGCACATTGCGTGTTACATGTCCTGATTTTCACCCATCTGTTTCCCTGAATCTTGTTCAGTGAGTGGGGCACACTCATAAAAGTGATGACTCATGTGAGGCTTTGAAATATGTATTCGTCTATGTTACATGATGAGCATCTCTTGCAATGTATGCATAAAAGTCAGCTTTGATTTTTTTGTGTGCGTTACATGTGAGTGTATAGCTGAGTTTATCGTTAAATGACAAATACTTTCGGCTATAAAACAATCGCACTTTAATTGACAACAGATGTGTGACGGAGAAAGAAAAATGGAGAAGTGGCGGCTACACAGGAATTCGTAGCATGTGTCTCTTCTCGTCTCTCTTTGGCCTCTATGATTTTTCTGTTTTGTTTTTATTACGATTGCATAACTCTGACTTCATAGTTCCTTTGTTTAAACTGTTTTGCATCATAGGTCAGAATCTGGGTTGTTTTTCCCCGCTTGCTCTTTTTGGGACATCCGGCATCGCCCGGGAGATTTGTTACTTCAATTCTCATTCGTGTTTATTCTAGCATTGACCGACTCCATTATTTAACATCTAAACATATGTTTTAAACCAAAAGGAGAGAGAGAGCTACACTAATATTTTCCTATTTTTTGCTACACAATTCTTTCGAACTACTTTCTGTTTTTTCTTGCTACATCAACCTATTATTATTATTATTATTATTATTATTATTATTATTATTATTATTATTACACAGAATCTGATATTCAACAGCTTCTTCCAATAAATTATATTGATTCAACTATATTAAGGCACTGCCTATATACAACATAAGCATGTTGATACACCAATTCTTAAATCATTGAAGTGATATTGAACCTGGTCAGTACTAAAAGATGACCATTTATGAATATTAAATGCTGTATGTGCTCCCCACATACCTTGACACTATTTCCTATCATCCTGGATTTACTACATCATTAATGATTCAGAGAAGGTGTGTTTGGGATTGAGCAACTATTTCTTCACAATTACATGGGCAACTACCCTTATAAGACTAAACGGAGGCCTTAAGCACATCCAAAAATTATCCAAGAGATAAAGAGGTGCAGTAAAACTTAGAAACGAAAATGTTAATTGACATTCTAAAGTGAGGTTCCTTAAGAGCTTGCAAAGGGTTCCTTCAAGAGATCCTGATAGATAGGCTGAGTGTGATATTGAAGAATTACATTTCATTTTATGCCAATATAATTTTGTTTATATCATTTTGATTGATATTGCTTTTTCAGCAAGTTATTTCAGTTATTTTTGAATTGTGTATAAACCGAAGAAAAAAAAAGAAAAGAACTCAGCTATTGTGTGTTTTAACGAGTTGTTCAAAGCTTTTTTATTGCCAATAAATTTGATAAAGATAATCTGTTTACCTAAACCAGTTAAAAAAACATTGCTTGAATTTTGAAGGAGAAGTAAATAAATAAGATTGCAAAATATGTTCTAATGTAAGTATTCCTTAGGACATTATTATTATTGGAAGGGTTCTATGAAGGTAAAAAAGGCTAGGAAATACTGTTACAAGAAAAGAGGAAGATAAAAAAAATGGGAAGAGACGCATGGCGATTTAGAAGTTACACTTGACAAACATACAAGTATTCTCCTTCTAAAGCGAGCCGGCCGACCCGTGAGTCCTAGAGGGATTTATGGCAACACCACAGCGGTTTTTAGCTACAAACAGCGGACTGCTGTCTGATAAGAATGATAAAGAAAGAGAGCAGATACGTGTTGTGTTGTAAATACCTGTCGGCGACTGGTGTGATAAATGAAGAAAATAAATAACTTTTTCTTTCACCTAAAAATTTCGTGTTAAAGTTTTATTTCCTTTGATACTCGTTCTACATAGATTTTAAAAGTAATAACAACGTTTCAGAATAGCGCTTAAGCAATCAGTCATATGTTTACAATATAAAATTCATCGATTTGATAATGAAGTATTTATGATGATGCGAGCGAAAACAAAACTTTATTTATGTTAGGGTAGGGGGCAGTTTTAATCAATTTAATAGATGTTGACAAGAAAGAAAGAAAAAACTGTCAGTGATGTTCAGTTTATGTTAATAAGTCACATTTTGGCAAAGGTCAAACACTAAAATTCTATGAGTCGTCTCAAAAAAAAAAAAAAAAAGAAGGAATAATATACTAGATGTTAAATAGGACAATATAAGCAATTCTTGACACAGAAACAAGAACAACAGTGATAATCTAATCAACTTTTCTTTTTTTTTTTTACCTTTTCATTTTAGATATTTTTTCTTTGTGTTTGTTTTGCTTTCAAATAAAAATATCTACTTATCTCATGACGACATTGGAATCAAAATGGCCACTTACCTGAAAAGAGAAAGAAGAGGGAATCGTTAGACATCAGAATAACAAAAAAAAAAAAAAACAGATACACACACAAAAGAGAAAATAACAGACATATTAAAAACCAGAAAGTAAGCAAAGAGCACCTAGACTGGTTAAAAATTTCACTCAGCTCGGTAGCATTACTGACAGCAAGAGTATACGATTATATCAATTTATCTCCTATCTCTCCTGTTCTTTATTCTCAAGTTGATATCAGTCAGTTTTTATGCCACATAAATATCATATAAAGTTATCTTGTTGAATTTTCAATGTCAAACGCAAATAGCGTCTAATATCTGAAGTAATACAGACTAAACTATTTTTTTCGTTTTTCCTTCCACGTTATTTGCACAAATATATTTTATTTCTGAATATAGTTATTCCAGTTAAAAAAATTAAAATGCGTAACATTTTCTTATTTGCTAAAACAGTTAAAGGAAAGTTAATGCATGCAATTTACTGAATTCTCTCCCTTGAGTTCTAAAAAAAAAAATTCAATTATTATTTTATACTCCTTGTTTGCATGCGCATGCGTGTTTTACTTAAATGTTATCATTCAACTTTTAATAGATTAGCATGAAATACTAAAAGAAACCTTAAAATATACTTATTTCACAAAATAATTGGATTGCAAAATTAGTGCAATTAACATTTACTGACGTTTCTTCGTAAACTAGTCAGTCCTTTTTTATTTTTATCCCGAGCAACATCAGGTATGTACAATTCACACAAACACGTGTGTGTATATATATATAGTAATAAATAAAATTAGTAAACATACAAATAATCTTTTAGCAAATAAACCTATAAAGATAGACGCTCTACACGGTTAAGTTGAGCAATTAATATAAGAAATAAGAATTCTAAGTCGAATTGAAAAAATATATATTAACTCATCAAATGAATAAGGAAGAAATAAAAGAAAAAAAAAACACTTAAGCCATGGCATTTCGAAGTTAAATGTTTCCCATCAGAGAAGAGAAGGAGCCAGAATTATAAATTAAAAAAAAAGGTTGACTTAACGACATCAGCTTATGAGAAAGAATATATGCATATATCATCATAAAATTTAGAGTAAGAGTAGGAATAAGATAAGATAAAAAGATTGGAAAGAATATGCACCCCTTTCTTCTATCATTTCTTTGGATTGTTTTTTATTATTCATTATATATATATATATATATATATATATATATATTGGCTGGTTCTGAGAATCAATGGGAAAGTTTTCCTTGGTAGCATGCCCTCTGGCGACTGTTCTGACCAATCCTTAACATGCACACTCAAGACATGGGAATCCCTGAGAAGAGGGGCCCTGGGTAGATGACGCTTTCCTCCTCCTATGTTTGTTCTCTGCGACCTTTCTTCTGTTAATCACAAAAGCCACAGTGCCTCGCTTTAACAAAGCCCTCCAACTGTCCCTGTCCTAAGCGTCACCTTCCCAGTATTTCTCTTGGATGTCAACTGTGCCCACCTGTCGCCTTAGCTGATCCTCGTAGCGCTTATGTGGAGAGCCTCTGACCCGTTTTCCCTAGTACAATGCGTCATAGAACATGACTTTGGGCATTATAATGTCATTCATTTGAGACAGGTGTCTCGCCCACCGAAGTTGCCTGGTCTGAAGCATGACCACAATTCTAGTGGCATGCGCTCTCTCCAGGACTCTATTGTTGGTGACGTAGTCCTGTCACTTAATGGCCATGATAGATCAGAGGCATCATTAGTAGAAACGCTCCAGAAGCTGCACATATATATATGAAATAAAAAATCTTGATATTGAAAATTTATTCAAATTTTCAAAAAAAACAAACTTATGAGGAAGATATACAAAATTTTAATTATTTGACAAGGAGTACAAATAAACAAGAAAAACCTTATTCCATGGAGTTTCGGAGAATGCAATTCTTCTCATCAGAGGGAAGAGGTTTGAAAAATATACAATAAATTTTTCATCACAGGAAACAAATAATATGAAGTTTATCATATTTGCATAAAGAAAGTCAAGAGACAGCTTGAAAGGATTCAAAGGGATTGAGAAAGCAAGAAACGGAAAAAAAAGGGAGAAAAACGATATGACAAAATCATATATGTATATATATATATATATATATATATATACACACACACACACACACACACACACACACACTGAAACCCCTGATCACAAATTTAAGAGCAAATATAAGATACTGAGTATAAGAGTTGTAAGTAGATAAAAATAGGCCATACATGTTCAACGTATTCAAAATGAAAAGGAAACCTTCCTCACCAAAACATAATTGTTTCACTGATCCATTTCAAAAAAGATTGGTTCAATCTGAAACAAAATTTGTAAAAAGAAAAGCAACGCAGATGTAAATGATTCATGATAATTAATCATTTAAAAAAGATTCCCCATAATGCAATCTGTTAACAATATGGCTCATAATTACTAATTGTACTCGTTCTTTTATCCATTCTCATTGTGGATAATTACTTACGTCGATTATGAAAGTGCTTATCAATTGTGAGAGCAGCTGAAAACAGTTGATTGTATCTGAGAGCGAAACTTTATGAACGCGCATTATTCGCTTTTTGTTTCTATCTTTACTCGCTTTTAATTTGTCTAACCCCCCCCCCAAAAAAAAAAGACATGTATGGCAGCCATCTTGTATTTTGTGCGGATGAAAAGGAAGACAAATGAAGTAAATTAAAATCAGCCAAAAGATACAGATGGAATTGCATCATGGGAAATAATTGATCTAACCCACAGTGGAAATGAACATTTGTGTGGGTGGAATGGACTTTTTAGGAAATATAAATTTTTGAACTGGTCAAGCGTTGTTTACGGTGATACTAAATCTTTCTTTGCTAAAAAAAAAAAAATTGAAATTACACTCTAGAACTGACTATACAATCCTTACAGCTACGTACCTAGAAAACAGAGCTATAAAACATGACATAGTGATATGGGAAAAGAAGGAGAAAGAAGCAACCTTAGTAGAAGTCAGTGTCACCAATGATTCTGTGTTAAACAGAGCTGATATGGAATAAGATAACGAAATATCAAGGTCTTATACATGACATGAAAAGAAACTGGAATCTTAGGAAGATTTCCATCATGCCAATAATTATAAGAGCAACCGGACTCATGAAAAATACTTTTAAGAAACGAATGAACCAAGAGAGATTTATTTAAAGGAACGGTTAGAATCTTAAAAAGATCTCTCGGTTGGAATATATAAGATAGAAGATAAATGTTTGGCATCCGGTAGGATGTTCCATACTCAGCTTGAAAAAACTGATAAGAAAATTGAAAACAGGGTCACTTATTTTAATCCCTGATCACTACCTATTACCACTGGGTGTAAAACTTCACCATTGCTAGCTCTACCAAGAAACATGGCTTCTATATGTCATTACTCTGACACTAGATTGTTTTCATCACAGTATGAAAGGAAAGAGGGATTAGACTTAAGACTGCATAAACGCATAAAGATTTCTATAAATAGATGTTATTAGCTATTATTCAGAAAACAAAATTAAAATCATAAATAATCCATTTATGTTTAGGATTTATAAGTTTTCTTTTGTAAATCTTTCTTCAAGATTTATTAATGGCTGGTAATGGAGGAAACGGCACTTGTCGTTAGCCATGATAGGGAAAACATGAAGAGAAAATGACGCAGAAGTAGATACGGATATCAAGATAAGTTTGTGTCATGGTTAGCGTTTGAGGAAAGATGGATTTAACACAGTTCATTACATGCTATTCACACGCAAGGAGAATAAATTACTACCCCAGAATCTTAAAATGAAAAAGAAAAAAATCCGTTCATTTAAATTAAAAATAAATATGTATAATATGTACGTTAGGCTAATCAGATAATCAAACAGAATTAGTGTAAGCAGCATGGAAGATTATTATATAAATATATATATATATATATATATATATATATATATATATATATATATATATATATATATATATATAATAAAAATTGCAATTAAATTTACCAAAATGATCCAAGATGGTAAAATTAAAGTATATTATACATATTAAAGAATTAATATTTATAAAATTATCTCAGCCAGATGTAAAAGCTCGATAAAACCAAACAGGAAATAGAGCTTATAATATGAGCAAACAGTAAAATATGTTAAAAAACACTTAGAAATGAGTTAAAAACATATTTAATCTAAAAAGGAAACACTAGATAAATGGATAGTCCTTAATCCGCGGAGTTTCGAAGAAATACTTTCCTTCTCATCAGAGGGTAGGAATAAGTAAAATGCGGGATCGGATTTTGCATGCAGAAGTATTTGATGAAGCAACAAGTAAGTCAAAGATCTTACTTGAAAACAAAATAAGTTAAGCAGAGGGAATATGGTAAAGAAAAAGGTGATTACACATTAATGGATAGTCTGGTGGAAGATAAACAATCCAGTGACGGTAAAATCCAAATGTATAACTTCAAGAAAGTTAAATGAATTTCCATTTGCACAAGATTCAGATTAAATATGTTTTTAACTCATTTCAAAGTGTTTTTTTAACATGTTTTATTAACTGCTTGCTCCTATATTATATATATATATATATATATATATATATGTATATGTATATATATATATATATATATATATGTATATGTATATATATATATATATATATATATATATATATATATGTATTAATTATAATCTTGCATGCTGCTTACACTACTATATATTTGGTTACTGTTTTTTGGGAAAGAATTCCAACAAAGTGCTCGATTACAAAGAAAAACCTTTTCAATATAAGAGCTTAATATTTATTTATTTAAAATTGTACAGAAGATCAGAAAACCATTGGTACCGTCGGTTTCAAGCCTAACATAAGGAGGACTAGTTAATGGTAAATAGTAAATAATGTTAGGCTCTCGTCAGCCATGTTGTTTTCTGCCTGACATTAGTATTTATATATTAATATATTATTCCCAACAAAATAAAAACAATACAAACACAATAAAGAGTAGAGCTTGTCATAAGGAAAAGAAAAAAAAATAAGACTGTGAATTAAAATTTACAAGTAAATTTATTGTTTGACAGAATACTCCAAAAACAGTTTTTAAAAAAATCCTTATTCCACGAAGTTTCAAAGAATGCTATTCTTTTCTTCACAGGAAAAAAAGGAACTGTCAAATTATTATATTATTCGAGCTAAAATTTGTTGATTATGGCATTAAATGAAACAGCACTTTATGATGATTAATTATAAAGTGTAAAAAAAAAAATAGGGCATGTGAAAGGGCACTTGTCATTAGCCATAATAGGGAAAACATAAAAAGAAATCAGGAGAACAGTTTAGTTGGTTATGTGTAAGTGACCGAAAATCAAATTTGCAATTTCGGGGCTTTTCCAGCAACTGCAACAGCAATTTTATATTCATTTAAACTACATTGAGCCTTTTTTCCAATTGAATTATTTCTTGCTCTGAAATTACTTCTCCATTTGGATTATTTTTCACTCTACAACTCACTTGCACATTTCATTGATTTTGAAATTCTGACTATTTGATTTAAAAAAAAATTTCCTTTGCTTTTTGGATTTACCATCGATTAAGTCTTTATGCACTCTGGAACTTTTACTCCTGGTTTGTTTTTGTTTTGTTTTTCATTTTCTCTTATTTTTAATTGTCATGAACACCGTTTTTTTTTTGTTTTTTTTTTGCGTTTTATGACTAATTATCATAAAGTGCTATTTCATTTAATGCCATAATCAGCAAATTTTAGCTTGACTCTAATAATAATTGTCTAAGTTCTTTCTTTCCTTTGAAGAGAAGAATAGCAAGAATAGCATTCTTTGAAACTTCGTGGAATAAGTATTTTTGGAAAACTATTTTTGGAGTATTCAGTCAAACAATAAATTTACTTGTAAGTTTTAATTTACAACCTTAATTTCTTTTTTTTTCCTTATACATACATATATATATATATATATATATATATATATATATATTATATACACACACACACATCCACTAGACTTTTTAGCACATTAAACTGTTGAGTTAGAATGAATATTTTATGCCAAATTGATGGTTGAATATGGTTAAACTTTTACATTAAGTACTAATCCCTATTAACCCCCAACTGTACATCAAAGACATGCTATAGCACTTAGTTTGCTGCACCTTATTATAACAAAGGTCCATACAAAATTTCAACCAAATCGGCCAGTTGGACTAACAGACAAATATTCCTGCAGCAACTCCTTAAGAGAAGCAGTGTCATCAGGGTAAATCTTCTTTCACTAAAACACAAAAAAGATTTTGCTTGATGACGCTGCTTCTCTTAAGGAGTTAGAGTAGAAAGATATATGCACATATGTAACCAACAATGTTTGTTATAAATAAATATACTACATTATATATATATATATATATATATATATATATATATATATATATATATATATATATATATAAACTATTATTTCTATATATACACACACAAGGATTTCATGCTTATGTAATCATCAGTGTAGGAAATGATAATTACTGTTGGTCGGAAGGTTGAAACCCAGTCACAACGTTACCCTAAACTTTGTATGAGAGCATTCTACCTTAATGCCACCAACAATTAACGCAAGAATGAAGGAAAATTAAGTGACTATGATTGCCAATTCAGTGTGTAAACTGTTAGAAAATATTGAATGATTGGAAGTCGGACTCTTGCATTTTCTGCTAAAATTGACTGCTTTTTCTTAATCCCCTTTAGACGGCTCAATTATAATTTCGTAAAGACACTTTATAACTATAATATTTTTTAATAATTAGTAGCAATTATTTTTGTACTTACAGATAGGTAATGATTACTGCTGGTCGGTACATATATATATATATATATATATATATATATATGTATATATATATATATATGATGACATATTTTCCTATCAAGCAAAGATGACGGTCGTTTCTTAATAACTAATATTATCGGTACATCTATAATATAAATCTCACCTGTCTGTTTCAATGTATGTATGTATTTATGTTTGTATGTCTGCCTAAAACTTTTGACAGAGGCAGTGATTTTCACGAGACTGATATCGTTTTAAAGCTCGGACGACAAATATTGATAAATCAGCTAAAAACATTAATTCCGTTACCCTCAACTGGGTACTTTTCTACAGGGAGGGGTCGCTTTTTCCCCGATATTTTTTAAAGCCGTCCCTTCTTTTCGATTGTCTAGTCTTAATTTTAAACCTTTGCCACTTCCAGTTTGGTGATGGACGCAACAGCAAAGACGTCACTTTTTTTTTTTCACGTTCTTTTCCTCCTTCACAGTACAGGTTCAATCTTTCCTGCATGCCTACTACCACTTTTTTTTTTTTTTTTGCTCAACACACACCTCTAAACACCCGGGCAAGCTGGGCATCCAGGCTAGTTAGTAATAAAACTGAATCTTATAAACAAATGAATTTTCAGATTTACAGAAAAATCTGACATAGTTTGAAACTTTTTACAGAAAAATTTTCATTATTTGCCTTGATACATTTTTTTTTACTTGATTGTCACCACTTATCAAGGCCCAAATGCCACTCGAGGATAAGGGTTACTGAATGTAAGGTGGAAGCATAGTAATCGTTATTGGTGTAAATTGGGTAGAATTTGATTATTTATAGGGGACGGTTCAACAAGAAATTGTCTACACGGGATTTGAAGGCTATCATGTTGTATTCAACTGGGAAGCAGACCAGCAGAGCAGTGTTCCAAAAAAAGTGGGAAGTTCTGGGAAAGAAACTTTATTTATGGAATCTAGTGAACAAAACTTACAATGTTCCATAGCTATATATATATATATATATATATATATATATATATACACACACACTAGTAAGCCGCCCAGCATTGCATGAGTGTAACATACTTAAATACGATAATTTAATTTATGCAGATTTTGTATTGATGATTATAGATTATAGTGATTTCAATATATATATATATATATATATACATATGAATGACTTGGGTGCCATCAGCTAAAATCAAAATCAAAACATTTAGCTCTTCCATGTAATTCACTACTATCTGAGGTAAGGCCACATTCATATCAACACTGTAAAGTTAACTCATGCGCATGCATGGTGGATACAAATTACGTCGACTTTTGCCTGTCGAGTTCTAATGCTCATATTTTGACCTCTTAGCTGCTATTTTCTTCAGCTAAAAAACAAATCAAATTTGTTTCACAGGTTCAAATATCCCACATAGTAAGTTTAAAGTCTGTAGACCAAAAATTGACAGAATAGTTTGAAAGAGACCATTCAGCACACACACACAGATAAAATTATATATATATATATATATATATATATATATATATATATATATATATAAGTGCCCAAATGCAATATACTATTCTTTTTTTGCTAGGTTTATATTTTTGGTTTACCTATAAATTGAATATCTGCCAAGATGATAAAAAATTACCCCCCCCCGCCATTGATTTATAGGATTTATTAATTTTCTGTATTTTTTCTTTATATATGATAAAACATTATCTGAGTTCTTAATTGGACCATTTATCGTTCTTGCAAGGAATAAGTAAGAAAATCAATACATTTTTATTGGATATTGTTTTCATAGATTTTCTCGACATGAAACTATCGCACACGTTAGTGTTAAGAACAGGGCAGTTTCACACAACATGCATAACAATCATGAACATGCGGTGGGTCACAAAATCTGCAATGAAGTTAATGAAACCTAAAACTTTGGAGGCAGATAACTTTTACATGCATTCCAGACAAGGTCTGTTCTGCTGCCAGGCTTATGCACAATAGTAGTTTTACATGCACGGCTAGTTATTCTTCTTGTAAATATCTAAAACGTTACAACTCAGGTGAGTTGCTATTATTACATGGCTCTATGTCAGATAGCGATTACATCAACTGGTGTTAATCTTGACAAGAGTCGAACAAAGTACAGATCGAAGTGATACAAAATTTGAGAAATAAACCAATTCCCATGAAAGATAAACAGGAAGAGATGTTATGTGAAGTTAGAGTAAAACAAAGAGATGTCAGTGACATGATGCATGATGTCACGGATATGAAGGTTGACAAAGGAACTAAGATTTCACTCAGTTTGTCTGGGAACCATGCAGGACACATTGCCAATAATATTGTAATCATTGAAAGAAAACTGATTATCGCCAAGAGCGAAATGACACCACTACTGAGATCTATTTTCGCTGTGACTACCCATTTATCTTTAAGAAAGATAGTTAATTACTTATTTAAGAGAATGCTAGTTTCTCTCCCCCCCCCCAAAAAAAAATTAAAAACCTTCAGTCGTCTTTAATGTTTCCTTAGAAAAAAAAAATACCTGCTGTTGTAAAACAGTTTATGATCAAATCAAATTGACCCACCGGTTCAGGTAAGAATACAAAAGCTGAGCAACGTTGTGTCTTGTCAGTACTTAGATGAGTGAATATTTAGAAATACCCTATTGTGTTAATACGCACCAGATTTGCTGAAAATATAAATGGGAAGGGACTAGTGTGATGTTATGAGGATGGGTCAGGCCATTTGTTTCACTTAACATTATTATGCCAGAGATAGGCAAAAGATCTAAGCTCCCTTTCAAACTCAGAAACAGAGTATCACTGCTACTACTACTACTAGTATTAAAGTAACCTTTTGATTCGTTTAATTTGGTTGTTTTATTTTACGGCGTATCAGCTCTTTTTAGGTTATTTAATGCCAAATCCAGTAATTATGATTTATGCTTAAACTTCTTTATATATTCCAATATTTATTCCCGATATCTGATTTGGTTGTTTTGTTTTTTATTTTGCAGAATTAACTCTATAAATATCAGAACAAGTTTGAGCACTTATAGCCGCCCCCACCTAAAAAAAAATCTTTAAAAATCACGAAAGGCTTTAACGCATGTTTCTTTTTGGAAGAAGGGTGGTATAGCGATTATTTTCAGGGGTTCTGATTTGAAATAAAATATTTTTTTTTTTTTTTTAGTATATTCAGTTACCATATAAAGTCATCATTGAATGATCAGTCATTTTAAACCTGGCATAACTCATTCAATTCAGGAAGAAAGCAGTGTCACATGATGATGACTTCCGGAAGTTAATGATGCTTCAGAAATGGATAATCATTCTATGATAAACTGGCATGATCACATGGCCCTTCATCTCCATCTAACCGCACAAATATTAAAAAGATTTTTTTATTTTAAAGTTTCCTTCCATGATTTCTTTGTTTAATACACGCCAAGTAAATGTTAAATCGAATATGATTACAATGAATTCCACAGTTGTTTAAATGATTTTTGTAATGAAAATCAGATTGCTTAATGCTAACATGTAATTGCTTTATTATAAGAATATCATGCAAACGTGATTTCTCCAAATTTGGTTTGTCATTAAAAATGTCAGAAAAATGTGATTACTTTGTCATAAAATATGCTTACTTTGTTATTGATGTTTGATAACACAGTCATCAAAATGTGATTGCAGCGTGACACAAAAATTATTATTTTCTTATTACAACTGTGATTGCTATGTCATAGATACTTAATACGTTCATCATAAAAAATATGATTTCTTCGTCATAGATATGTGATTTGCAGTTTGGCAAAAAGTGATTATTTTCTCGCTGTAAATGTGATTGCACCTATAGAAATATCATAAGCTTGTCATAAAAATGTGATTACTCCCTCATGTGTAATTGATTTGTGATAAAATGATGACTGCATCATCCTAAAGATGTGGTTAGCTTTCATCTCTAAACCTATGAATAAAGCTTGCATGCAATTACTTAACATTATTGTAGAACAGATGAAATTCTTCACGCTTGCAAATGCCGAAAAATTTTGGGCAGAATCGATTTTTTTTTTTTTTTTTTTAACATGATGTAGCATTTTCTAATCATTAATCAGTGGATTGTGGAAAATCAAAAAAAAAATATCTCAACACGATTAAGCGAAGAATAATGAAGAAAAAACAAAACAACATAAAACACTTCATCAAAAAGGAACAATCAGTAAAAGAAATCGGATAAATTCCTGTAACGACACTTATTCGTAATGAGAAAATAGATATTTTCTATTGGATTCGATTTTTTGGACAAAATAGGCTTTGATGTTTTCACAAAAAAAAAAAAGAAATAAAAAAAAAACGAACTTTCATAATATACATCCAATCAAAGATAGAGTTTTCAAATTTAATCATGACAGACGGACGAACAGATAATTTAAAATGCATAGACGTATCTCAAAATGCTATTTGAGAGTTAAGAGTAACCGATCTTCTGACACAGAGTAACTTGGATGCGTGTAAACTAAGATACGTCCATTCAAGCTGCATATTATGATGAAAATGCCTTTTCAAACAAGTATGATGAACGGCGGATTTTTTAAAGGTGTATAAACGTATCTAAAATGTTTTTTGAACTTAAGCATGACAGAAAAAAATAAAGATGTTTACTTAAGCATGAAAGATAAAAAATATCCTTTCAAAAATTATGCATAACAAATCTAATCAAATCTGCTTTCCAAATTATCCCTCACAGACGAAAGAAAATAATATTTAAAACTTAAGCATGACAGATCAGAAGTATTCCATTTGAAACTAGATGCTTTCATAGTGATATATGGAATTATCTAACAAAATAATTATCTGTAAGAAATGAAATTCTAGCAAATCACTTACTTTTTATGGAACAAGCTAATGTACCCATTTCAAGAATAAATGGACTTACCCAGAAACAATAAATACGGTTATATCTTAAATATTATTTGCTTATCTCAGTCACCCTGATCTTCTATGTTATCAATGAATTCAATTCAATGCTTCAGGGGAAGTGCGGTTGGAGATTGCACATCCTTTGTTTCACTATAGATTACTTGCACAGACGACCTTACTATGATTATTCATTGTTGCTAAAGAATAAAATGATGCCAATATATATGTGTATACTTTTTACTTATTTTACGTAAGCATTCATATGCTGCAACACATTCATGAGCATGTTTCAGTCAGCCGTTACAAGTAACTAGAGACTCTCCAGGTGATAATGCTTATACAAAAATAAAGTCCGGAAGCTACTCTACTTTTTTATAAGCAGTATCGTCTGAAGAAGTCTCTATTTACTTGTAAACGGCTAACCGAAACATGTTCATGAATGTGTAGCAACATATAAATGCTTATGTAAAACAAATAAAAAGTATATCTTGTCCTACTTCGGCATTGAACATTTTTGTATGAAACACGCTATAATTCATTGGTTGCTTCACCCATGGAACATATTAACCACCTGGAATATATATATATATATATATATATATATATATATATATATATATATATATATATACATATATATATACAGGGTGACCCAAACAAAACAAAAGCTAAATGGAGGCCATCTAGAACATAAGCTTTTAGTCATTTATACATGTAAAATAAACTAAAAAAAAAAACAATATACCTATTCAATATTAATGATTTAACGCAAGTCTAAATACCTAATTTGCATAGGCCATCCACAGAAACAACTCTAAGTCTTAATAATACAGAAACATTCTTCCTTCTCTACTTTTTTTTTACATGGGGGTCATCACTTATCGAGGCCTGGAGGCCACTCAGGGATAAGGGTTATTGCGTATACAGTAATCAATGAGATAGTATTGTAGTAATCATTAGTATTGGAGATTTGATAGAGTGTCTTATTTAAGGGGACGGTATGTCAGGAATTTGTTTATGTTGGACTTGAAGACATCCAAGTTGTAGTCAGGTGGGAAACAGGCAAACGGAAGAGAGTTTCACAGTCGTGCACTTCTGAGAAAGAAGCTTTGTTCATGGAATCTACGTTTGGATTTAGGCACAAGAGTGGGGAAAATTATTGACAGTAGTTTCAGCCAGACGGGTGTTTCTCATGAAAGATTGGCGAGGGGGGGGGGCAAGAGATTGGAGCTCAGACGAGCACTTGCCATGGAAATAACGATAAAACAATGATTAACATGTGGACGGTGAAAAAAACCGTGATGATTTGTAATGATGGTGAAAATTGGGAAGAATTTGAATATTTGAGACGGCCGTTCAACAGGTATTTGTTTACATTTGACTTGCAAACAACTATGTTGTAGTCTGCCGGGAAGCAGTGCGACAGTATTTTGTACCAAGTTCTAGGACAGAAAGAAACTGTCCATAGCTAAATTAAAAACGGAATACTTATTTTGATTTGATATTATGATATTAATATATTATTTATTCCAAATATCGAAATAAAATAACATTTTTCTTTCAACTTTCGTTTTCTATTTTTTTAATTTCGAATTCTTATCACACGTGATCATACCAAAGGTTGATCTGACACAGCTACACTCACATGCCCAACACAAACTCACACGCCAACGTGAGATCTTACAACACCTTTAATTGTTCAACATTTCTTTTACTCAAAATGCGAAAGAACATCCCGTTTACAAGAACAGAGTAAAATTAAAACAAAAACAGATAAAAAAAATTCAAACACGAACCCAGTGTGTTTGTTCAAAACTGTAAAAATTACGAATTCAAAAAAAAAAAAAAAAAAAAAAAAAAAAAAAGAAAGAAACGACTTCAATAACATTTTCACACCAACGCCGAAACATTATCGATCGATCGATCTTCCTTTCTTTATTTTATTCAAGCAATACAGTAACTCCTAAATTTACAGAGGAAGATTGGAAATATTAAGATTAATTACTTTATTCAAAACAAGGATGATTTGATTGAAACTTGCAAAAGAATTCAAGACATGTTTCGGAATTTGTTGCTTATGCAAAATACGAACCGCGTTATTGTCGGTATATTCCGAGCAGATTACGTTAACTGCCGGTAGATGCCAAATAAAGACTTCGTTTTTCGTTTTTGGAAAACGAAGGCCAATGGTTCAAACACCAGCAAACAGTTAAAAATTGAGGATAAAGCATTTAATTGTAATAGAAAATAATCACCGTATAGTAATTTCAATGGAAAAAAATATCTGTGCAGTTTACAGACCGTGCTGTTATTATTTAGTAAGCCATTCTTAACATAGAGAGGGAACTTTTTAACTATTCCATACTTTCACCTTGGATGCTCCAATTTTATTGGCTAAATTTTTGGGCACTTTATGATTGTTTACGTAATTTGCTCGGAATATGCTGGCGATAACACAGTCCGTATTCTGCATAAGTACTCGGAAGGTTTAGATGGCGTACTCATTGTTTGCATTATTCGAACTAGTATTCGTGTTTCAGTTGATCATTTGATTCCAAAACACAATAATTATCATAAACAATTATATACAATAAATTGAACATAGGTTGCTATTGCATTGATATTTGAATAAAATAGGTTCATACCTTTTTCCATTACTGAATAAATGGCCATGGTAAATCTGATTGAATTTGAACTCAATATAGCAGATTTCCTAAGCAGCAAAGATATCCAAGACAATAATGCATCCCTCAGGACTTTCTTACAAGGGAATCACCATTTATCAAGGCCTGGAGGCCACACGAGGATAAGAGTAAACGAGTGTAAGGTGATAAATAAGATAACAGCGTAGTGATCATTGGTAATGGAAATTGAATAGAATTTGATTATTTAAAGGGACAGCTCCACAAGAACTTGTTTATATTAGACTTGAAGACGATCATGCTCTAATCACCTAGAAAGCAGCCCTTCAGTATCGAGTTTCACATGCGGGCAGTTCTAGGAAAGAAAACTTTGTTCATAGACTTTGCGTTTAGATTTTGGCATAGATAAACAGTGAGGGAAATTGTTGACAGTGGTTGTAGCTAGACAAGTGTTTTGTTGTGAATGTTTTGCGGGGGAGGGTGCATACACTCAAGCTCAGTCGAGCACTTGCCCTGAAAATAACGATAGAGCAGAGATAAACTTGCAACGTGTCTTCTGTGAGAATGAGGTTTCAAGGGAGAGACATTACCTACTAGACTTCTAAGACGGTTTAAAACGTGTCGAGATAGAACTCGGTGAAAGCTAAATATTTGCTAGATATTAAATTAGCACTGAAATTATGACTTATACATTTAGCTTTGATATAACCCCCAAGTCTGCTTTATTTCCATCGCTAATACGATCAAAATAAAATGTTGTGGATATCATATGAAAAAAAAGGCTATCACTTTCTGAAAGAAAAAAAAAGAAAAAGAAATATTTTGAAAAAAATGACTAAGGATTTTCTTGCACTTACAAATCTTCCAAGATTATTCAATGCGAGTTTTATTGATCAGTTTTTTTAATATTTTATTTCGATATTGGAATAAAAACGGTGAAACTGCGATCAAAGGAGATGGAACAAATAAAAACCGATCGATCCAGTGGATAGGTAGTCCAAGACATTATAATGCCCGTTCCAAGAAAATGGTCAGCTTTCTCAAAAGAATATAAATGTCTTCTCACAAGAGCATTAATCACTTATTTTCACTCATAAGATTATTTGCCTTTCATTTGGGATTTTCTTTGAAGCACGTTAAAATATTCGAACCAAAATTATAATAAATATCCGATTAACAGACTAATAAAGCACACTTATCTATACTAATATGAAAGATGTCTGTCTGTCTGTCAGTCTATCTGATTATCTACCCACTAGTTATCTTATGAGAGTGGTGGTAACGATGCTGTGATTATGGACATGTATACGGCATAATCATGTTGACACACCAGTTCTCTTTAGATCACCAAGTCAGTACCAGATGGGTGATCAATTTAGTTAAGCAACAACGAGTCTAATGGGTGACCATTTGGGGCATTAGGTACTGTGCATGTGCTGGGACGTAGAAATTTCCAGGTTACTATCTGTAGGCGCGTTTAAAACCACTGGAAGAAATACACCCTCAGTCTCCGTTAATGCATGCATCTAGGATAAGGTAAACTGGAACATAAACCCTGTGATTTACTATCTTATCCATCCGTTGCAACCAATTGCGCCGACTGAGATTAACAGTTCCTTCAAAAGGTGTATATGACTCTACACAAAACCTTCACTACAATAAACAAATCAGCCTTTTCTTGGCCTTCGGGACAAGATCAAAGTGTAGTATCTGTTCCGGCAGATACTGCACTTAAGATAATTTGTACCAGCCAATGGAGGGGAAACCCTCTATACTGGGACAATTATTATTTTTGGTAACCAGAGTGACCCCTTTTAGGGGAGCTGGTTTTTACCTCACATTAAAAACGGCCTTGTGCCTAATTTGCTCAGTGGGGGAGCAAATAAATACCATCTGTTCCGGCAGATACTACTAGCTATGACTAGCTATGACTAGCAAAGACCAGATGTGGGGGCAACCCCACATGCCTGGCCTTTAACCAGCTCCCATTTCCCACCTCTCGGGAGCTGGTCCCCTTTTCCCCTTCCCCCTCCCTTCACTCCTCACATTCAAAATCGGCCTTGTGCCTAATTTGCTCGGTGGGGGAGCAAATAAATACCATCTGTTCTTCAGATGCTGCACTTAAGATAATTTGTACCAGTCAATGGAGGGGAAACCCTCTATACTGGGACAATTATTATTTTTGGTAACCAGAGTGCCCCCTTTTTGCCTACTTTTAGGGGAGCTGGTTTTTACCTCACATTAAAAACGGCCTTGTGCCTTATTTGCTCAGTGGGGGAGCAAATAAATACCATCTGTTCTTCAGATGCTGCACTTCTATTTCTTGTTCTCTTTCGGTGGAAGAGAAATCCTTCACGACTGAGACAATTTTTATTTTTGTACCTTTTCTCCACGTTAAAAAACGACCCTGGTGTCTAACTCTGTCCCGTGGGGAGGCATAGTAAATAGGTACAATAAACAAATCATCTGTGTGGATTTCGGACAACTCATACGTCAAAATCAACGGAAGAATCCTATCTCTCTTTCTCTCTCTCTCTCCATTTAACTTTTTTTATGTACATAAAAGCCAATAAAATTATATTAAAAAAATTATTTATATGTATATACATATAACTTTTTACGTACTTAAAAATAAATAAAATTATAAAAATAATATATACATATGTGTGTGTGCGTTAAAAAGAACCACTTAATGAAAGCATTTGTGTGCAAAAGAGCAAAAAATAAATTTAAATAAAACGGAAGCGTTCTCATGCTGCTACTATCAATAACAAAAACAATAACAGAATTTACTATATCGGCCCTCCATAAGATTAATGGACAATCTCGTGACGTCACTTTCGGTATCGAGTACCGATGCCCGAGAGTCAGAGATTGGCACGCGGCCAAGAAAGTCGTGTGCAAACGCCCTACCGTTGAGGAATGGTATTGCTCAACCTGCTTTTGCCTGTAATATATGTGAATACATGTTCGTTCCTAAAAGTCCTGTGTTCCTTCGTTTAATTTCCATTAAACCCCATAACACACACACACACACACATATATATATATATATATATATATATATAATAAAGACCAAGGTGCATTTACTTGAATATAAATATATATAATTTATACATCCTGTAACACAAAAGCTATAGTTAAAAACGTACCCATTTCTTTTCAATAGAAACTATTGTATGTGGGTGGTGAGAGAGATCAAGAAATCAACTAGCAAGTTAGATACCCAGCCCCATCGTTAACATGAATTCAGAAATAAAATCTTTCATTATAAATAAAAAATAGGTGGTGTATTTTTTTTTCTTTTTTGTTGGCCTATCGGGAATGATAATTGAATATTTTATGCATGAATATTTTACTGAATGACGATTTTATAAAACATTTTAACATCACTTTTGATGGAGCATGTGCACACACACGCACACACATTTAACTAAATGTACGAACCCAGCATTGCCAATAGTGTTTAATACTTGCAGTTTTTAAACATTGTCATTTTAATATTGAGTTATGTTGCCTTTTTAAGATGGAGTCTGTATGAAAATAATTCCAACCTCGACAAAGTATTTACTAGAAGGAATTAAATCGGATTATATTTTCTTGTTCTTAACAACATGCTGTAACGATTCAACAACAACAACAACAAAACTGGCAAACCAGAATCAAAAGAAAGCCATCAATGACAAAATCTTGAGAAAATCACCGACTTAATCTTACATAGTAAATAGAGGGAATGAAAAAGGAAACAAGTTACTAGCAACTGACTGATCTAGTTTCAGTGCTGTTTTTGGAACACCTACAAGTCAAGCAGAATTCAATGATGTAAGATTTCTAAGTGCATCTTTATTAGTCTATGAGTTTTAACAATACGGACAAGAATCTGACTATTTAATTGGAATTCATTATTGAGATGAGTATTGTTTTATTAATTTTATTTATTGTGAACCATTATCCTCATCTTTTTCTTAGTTATTTCATGACGTTTCGGCCAACTATTCCTCTGGCCTTCGTCAGGTGGTAACCGTGACGGATAGGAACTCTGAATTTCTTGACAACAACTACGGAAGGCAGTAATTGCAGTGGATGCAGTCAGGAGATTCAGAGTTCCTATTCTGTCACGGTTAGCACCTGACGAAGGCCAGAGGAATAGTTGGCCGAAACGTCGTGAAACAACAACTAAGAAAAAGATGTGGATAATATAATGGTCCGCAATAAATAAAATTAATAAAACAATGTGACGTCGTTGACGCGAGGTTTGAATGACTTGCAAAAATGTCAGCGAAAAAAACGACCCTACTTGTAGAAAACTGCCCAGTTGAGGGTGAAGGAATTAATGTTTTTGGTCAATTTTTCGATATTTGTCGTCTGAAGGGTCGAGCTTCAAAATGATACCAATGTCGTGAAAATCGGTCGCCTCTGTCGAAAGTTTTAGGCAGATATGCAAACATACATACATGTAAACAGACAGATTGGATTTATATAATAGATGATAAAGTGAATATTCAAATATTCATATGAGAAAGAAGTAACTTTGAATGATTGAATTCAACACCAATCGCCATCAGTTATCTCATGGGAAATTTAAAAAAAAAAAAGAATATTGCTTGCAATTGAACCTTGTGTGTGTTCTTCTATTCCATTTGTCAACACACATTTATGCTTAATAAATGAAACACAGAAGTGAGGTAAATGGGTTTCTGTAGTAAAGAATTGCTGTTCAGTATACAATGAAATACGCACAAAAGAAATTTCCGCGGCTCTAAATCAATATTAACACTATTTAAGATAACACTTCACGTGAATGGAGATACACATGAATTGTCATTCCAATTCATGTCAACTCAGGGCTAGAAATGACGCCCAACCGTCTACGCTAACCAACCAGTAGTCATCTCTCTCTCTCTCTCTCTCTCTCTCTCTCTCTCTCTCTCATTCAATTCATATTGAATATGATTATGGTCTCTTTCAGACGATAACTTTTACACCTGCCCAAGTCATGAGTCAATCACAATCATTTCATATCTGTTTCAAAAATTTTTTTAGATGACGATAATTAATTTATATTATTGGAAATATTTAGACTACTGTTCTCATCTTGGATGTTTTTTTTTTTTCCTTTTTATTGTTTTTTTTTTTACATGAAAGTTACAAATTATTACGGCCCGAAGGCCACTCAAGGATAAGGGTTAATGAGTGTACGGTGGTCACTGAGATAACAGCGTATTGATAGTTAATGGCGGAAACGGATTATTTAGGGGGCAGCTCAACAAGAGCTTGTTTACATTGGACTTGAAGACGACCATATTGTAGTGAGCTAGAAAGCAGATCATTGGAACTCTAAGAAAGTAGCTTTGTTCGTGTAATTTGCATTTAGATTTAGGCAGAAATAGTGTGAGAAACTTTTGATAGTCGTTCTAACTGGACGAGTGTTTTTTTTGTGAAAGTTTGGCGAGGGGTGCATAGATTTCGAACTTACAACGTTTTGCAATGACTTGTGGAGCACCACGATAAAAAAGTTATAAGTAATAAGTAGTTATAAGTGACACTCTTTTAGATGTTATGGTTCAATCACGAGTATAAGGGGTAAAAATAATACAATTATGAATCACTTAAGACTTCTGATGGGATAGAGCAAATTACTTCTGGATTAAATAAAGGGTTTTGTTTAAAATTCCGTGCAAATTCTCGAGTTTGACATGAAAATTTTCAAGTTCAACAAGACACATCTGAAGAAGGTTGGGGGGGAGTCACATCAGCTGAAACGTTATGAGAAGAAAATTGTAGATGAGGACAGTAGTTAGAATAATATAAATACTCTATATAGGAATTCTTAAATTCATGTCCAGACAAGACTTTTTCTCAAGATGATTCCTTTAACTCTGACATATTCATCTATATTCAGTAACTTCTCTCCAATATACTTCTCTTATATATATATATATATATATATATATATATATATATATATATATATAAGAGAAAAAGAACTCAGCAAAGTATCACTGATTTCTTTCTGTCCTCTGATGAGAAGAATAGCAAGAACAGCGTCCTTTGAAACTCCCTGGAATGAAGATTTTGTAAATTGTTTTTTGGAGCATTCGGTTGAACTATAAATTTAATTGGAAATTTCAACTTACAGTTTTAATTTCTTTTCTCTTATAATAAGCTCTACTCTCTATTGTGTGTTGTGTATCGAGCTTTTTTATTTGGTTGGGATTAAAATATTTATATCTGAATACTGGTATTTATATTAGATTGAAGTTTCGTTATATATATATATATATATATATATATATATATATATATATATGTACAGGAACTGAGGGAACTAGGATAGAAACTATCGGCACAAATCTTGAGGCACATTGGTGAACAACCTAGATATGTCATAAGAATATAAGTAACCAGTATTCAATGAACCCTTGACATCACGAATATATTTTGTAAACCGAAAAGAATCAGGAATGCAAAATCCAGAGTATATCCTCGGAACAGGTGTAAGGTTCTCGGCTAACCATTTACCCATATATAATATATATATATTATAAATGAGTCTTGTAATAGTAAGTCACTAACTTACTGGCAAAAGTGTGTGTAACTGTGTGAAATGCTTTGCTCATTAGCATAATGTGTAAATTCTTTCTTAAATTTATAGCCTCTGGATTTCTAAAATATACCACATGTACACAATGTCCTATTTATAGGAGAGTCAATATTTTGCTTTCTAAATAAAACAAACTTTTTTCTTCAATTTGTGTATTTAACCTATTTTTAGTCACTACACAATGTTTCAACTCAATATTAAAAAAAGTTAGATACCCTGAGACTTAACTGGTTAATCTATGTGAGACGTTTTATCCACTGATCGCTACTTGCGTACTAAAAATGTTTTGTGCATTTCTAGTCGCAATACTGTGACCATTAAATAGTTGGACTGATGTGAGGACGGCGCGTTTACTACTATTATTTATAAACTTCCGATTTTAATCAGTTCTAGACTTCAATGTTTAGTTCTTCTAAGCAACAAACAGATGTTCATTTATTTCCATCTATATATATAAAAGCGAAAATGTATGTATGTATGTATGTATGTATGTACGCTTTTCCTTGATGTCCACAAAAGGCTTCTTTCAGAGAAGCGCTCGCTCGGTTCGCAACTTCTTAAAACTTTTTATATCATCTATAAATTGTAATATCTCACACTTAACCACGGAGCTCGCCTGTCTATTTAATTTTATTGACTTTCAAACGTTAATTATTCCACATTTCCCGCATCGGCACGCGTTACATTCGATTTTCGGTATAAACAAAAAGCGAAACTCGACTCTAATAACAGGCCCCCCCCGCCCTCCGTGGCACGGGGGACAAGGTCAAAGTGTAGTATCTGTTCCTACAGATGCTGCAAGCAAAGACTAGCTATGACTAGCAAAGACCATATGTGGGGGTAGCCCCACATATCTGAGCTTGGTCAGTGTAGGGATCACCCTACAGACCACAGTTACCATCCAGCTCCCATTTCCCACCTCTCGGGAGCTGGCCCCCCCTTTCCCTCCCCTCTCCCTCCATCTCCACATTAAAAAACGGCCTTGTGCCTAATTTGCTCAGTGGGGAAGCAAATAAATACAACAGGCCCAGAGCCAGTGAACGTTTGTCGACTTCGTCATATCAGACGGGGGAGCGGGTTTTTAAAAACAAACAAATCGATTTATTGACCTCATTAAAAACTGTCCCGCACAAAATGCTGACTGCTGAATACCTATCGCCGTCACGTCAATCAAAAACGCGCACCTGTTTTTTTTTCACACTTTACTATTTTCGTCAAGGCTTTGTTTTTTTGTTTTTTTTTCACGGGCACCTGTTTTTTTTCACACACACCTACAAACACCCGGGCAACGCTGGGTACCCCTCGCTAGTTCATTTATAAAGAAGAATCCCAGATCTAAAATCTTAATAATTTTTACTTCTTTTGCGATACTAGCTGACAAACTAAATCTCCCAAGTTGCGTAATTAATTCTATTTTCTCACAGCTCAGTAAACGAAGCGACGGAAGTAATTCCTTAATCAGAGTTAACAATGTTTTCCAGGCAACTCACAGAAAATTCTTGAGATGAATTCCAATAGCTTATATCGAGCTCTAGGGTTGAGTTCATTTTGATATGCAGGTATGCTAAGATTGGTATTGATTAGTCTACTAAGTTAGGAGGGCGGTAGAGTTAATTATAAAAGCAATCTTAGTTCACATTGAGACATACTTAGAACTTTAAATAAGTGCAAGAGATCAGGTATTTAAAAACAAATACATACATAAACAAGTGTGTGAAAATGAAGACTATGCAACCGGAGTTATGAGTTAAGAAACGTTTAAATTTTTTTTGGAGTAAAGTTTCTTTAAAGAGGTACTTTTTTTATGGAAGTCACTCTAAACAAGGTATGAAATCACTTGATGTAAGAAGCTAAAGGGTATGACTTCAAGGTCAAAAACTAGCCAATGACAAATGTTAGCTGGATAGATTCCAACCCAGAAAAGAAGGATTCCCTCGCAAGAACCCGTGGCGTAATGGATGAAGTACTTTGTAAAATTCAGTTGTAAAGTTATACTTTCTGGAGGTTGAAGGTTCAATTCTTAGAGCAGGTGTCACTCAAAATACAATCGTAAATTATTTAGGACTTCTAACCAGTTATGGGTGACGGAACAAGGGCAAGCTACCAACATGGTTTAAATAAACGATTCCATTCGAAATTCTGTATAGATTCTCGAGTCCAAGAGAAAGATTTCAAGGTTCAACAAAATACACATGGAGAAGGTTTGGAGGTTACATCGACCGGAATGTTGTGAAAATTGCACTCAAGATGAAAAGAGCAGTCAAAAGAAAATTATTACTAATAATATATCCTCACCTCAAAAAATTTAGAAACGTAATCGCCCTTCTTTTATTAGAAAGATTGTTCATGGACGTTCCTGAATTTTTTTAGGTGAGGATTGGTTATTCGTATTGTTTGGATTCATCGGACTACTGTTCTCATCTTTAGTGTGATTTTTTACAACGTTTCGGTCGATATAACCTCCAGCCTTCTTCAGATGTATCTTGTTGAACTCGGGAATGCTTCCTTGTGAAAATGGCACTAAAGATGAGAACTGTTGTCCGATGAATCCAAATAATACGAATCTTATACAAGAACACTTCTATGAACATGAATTACATTTGGGTAAAAGTTTTACGAAATGAACCTTACAAGGGTTGTTAATTTGGGTTGAATTTGGGAGTATCAAAACCAAAGCAAAATATGATGAAAATAAAAATAAAATAGATAAACCCCATAATATATTATACCATACCTGTTCACACTGAAACACTTATCACAATATTCTGTGGATCTATATTAAAAAACCTGTTAAACTTTGTGACATATTTCCATTCTATGGAGGTCAGGTGCAAACGAACACTCCATAATTTTATTATACCATATTTCTTCAAATAGAAACATAATTATCAAAGTATACTTACGCAGATAGATATGAAAAGTCTTTATTAAAGTTTGTGTCCATTTCCATTCTATGGAGGCCAGGCGCGAACGCAGACCCCACAATTTTATTATACCATCCCTATCTAAGTTAAAACATACTTATCAAAGTATTCTTATGTACATCTATATCAGAAACACTTGTAAACGTTTTTTTTTTTAATTTTTTAATTTTTTATTTCCATACTTTGTGGACCAGGCGCGAACACAGACCCCACAATTTTAATGAACCACTGTTCTGCCAGATTAAACATACCCATTCCTGTGTCTCGATACATCTATCATTATATGTAATCAGTTTTTTAAAATAGTCAACCATATAGGAGCCTATTAGTGACCAGACACACACACACACACACACAGGCATTCAGCTTTATATATATATATATACATGTGCATACATATACACACACACACATATATATGCTTACATATACACATGTATGTGCATACATATACACACGTGTATGTGCATACATATACACACGTATATATGTATATATATATAGATAGATAGATACATACGCATGTGCATCTATATACACACACGTTATATATATATATATATATATATATATATATATATATAACGTGTGTGTATATAGATACACATGTATATGTATCTATCTATATATATATATATATAATGTTAAAAGTCCACGTATGCTTCTAGAATAGTGTTTTAAAGTTGTCGAAGTCAACCTTATAACGATATAAGAACGATAGAACTATATTTCTTCATGTGTATCTCTCAAAATAGTGACAGATGATGCAACTTACTGATCAGATCATAACTGTCAGAATCAAACCAAATCCGGACAGAAAATTCTCTTGTGCGGATCAGGATTTAGTAAAATTTCTATATATTTACATTGAGAAAATGAAAAAGAAAGGAATTCCATAGGATTAGATTACTTATAAAATAAAACGAGATTTAAAAATAACAAGGTTCTAGTTTTTCAAAGTCACTCAAAACAACGTATTGAGTTAGAAAAGGATTTTTCAAATACAGAAAAAAAAAATATTGACAAATTTTTTCAAGTGGATTGATAATATTCAGAGAAGAAGAAAGAGAAGAATGTGCTTCTCTGGTTGGCAGTATACAAATGCTATCGCTGCCATGGTGGAATTGCAAAAATTGTTTATTGGTAAAAATCTGAAGGCAGAAACTAGAAATCGCAGGAGAATAAGACTTTTTAAAAAGCGCTCAATTTATTTAGAGAATCTTGATATGCACACACTATATGTATACATAAAAGGCACTTTATCTGTGTGGATATGTGTGTAGGTTCGTTCCTTATGGATTTCAAAACAGCTGGTCAGATTGTTTTTGAAATTTCACACAGATGTACTTTATGTGCATGGGAGTGTTCTTAGGTAGCGTTTGTATCGGAATGCCTCCAGTAAGTATCGAAAATCGATAATCGAAATATAATCCAATTGAAGAAAAAACAGTCCGATTTCAACCAAACTTAACGGCCTCGTAGAGCTTAACAATTCAAGAGCATTTGAAAAGTTTTATCACAACACAAGCAGAACGGCCCGGCATATAAAATAAACAGTAAGTCTTTGATAAGACAGAACTGCTTTCAAAATGGATGTTTCAGTTTAGAGCACAACTAAACCGCAATACTTGACTTTTACATTTTAAGCTTTAATTGAAGCCATTATACAGGGTGACCCAAAAAGAAAGGGGCCCAACTCTAATTAGACCCCGTTTCTTAGTGTTTTGTCCAAATGAAATGAAACTTGGTCATAACTAGTTTATTATATTCAAAACATCGCATCAAAACATAAGGGTCTTTGGCCTTTTTTTCTCCGTTCTACAGCATATGTTTTAGATGGCCTCCATTTAGCTTTTGTTTTTTTTGTTTGTTTTTTTTGCGGGGGGGGGTCACCCTGTATGAAAGTAATTTCATAAAATAAACAGTATGATCACAGCAGTGCAACATAAACTAAAAAGTTTTATGGACTAATTTTCTGCATCCTCGTGAGGACTAATTAGCCTGAGGAGTTTTCACGAGGATGAAACGTGAAAAATTATTAATTGCCATATATATTTTCATAACTTACTACCTAACTCTACTCACGTATTGTGCACTGTTTACATAAATACTAAAAATCGATACATGAAATATTTTATGTCGTTATAAAATTTTAGGTGGATACATCAAATAATAATAACAATAATATATATATATATATATATACACACACACACACAAACAGGGTGGCCGCCAAAAGAGGTATGTACATCCGAATTGTTATAACTTATCCTTATAACTCGTTAATTGATTTTGACTTGCAAACAACATTTATGAAAGAGTAAGTATACACATGTAAAAGTACTGAAAATAAAATTAATAAAAACAATTAGTTTTTAATAACCGTAAAGATTCTTTAGGGCACACACACATATTATATATATATATATATATATATATATATATATACTGGCGTAGCTAGGGGGGGGCGGCACACCTGATGGGCGCGGCATTTTGAGAGGGTAAAAATAGAAAGTAGAATAAATAAATAAAAATGAACAAAAGTTAACAAAAAATATGAAATTTTATACCAAAAAGGTTGTAAAAAATCGGAATTTTGGGGGGTATCGGAATCAGAAAAAATGTGTCCCTATTTTCTGAGCGTCAGGGGGGGGCGGCATGGGGCGGCATTTTGAGATGGTAAAAGGGGAAAATCGAAAACAATGCTAACAAAAAATCTGAAATTTTATATCGAAAAGGTTGTAAAAAATGGGAACTTTTGTAGTTATTGGAATCGCAAAAAGGTGTCCCTATTTTGTGAGCGGCATATGTCAGGGGGCGGCATTTTGAGAGAGAGTAAAAATAGAAAGTAGAATAAATAAATAAAAATAAACAAAAGCTAACAAAAAATATGAAATTTTATACCAAAAAGTTGTAAAAAATCGGAATTTTGGGGGGTATCGGAATCAGAAAAAATGTGTCCCTATTTTCTGAGCGTCGGGGGGGCATGGGGGCGGCATTTTGAGATGGTAAAAGGGGAAAATCGAAAAAAATGCTAACAAATTCATACTTAAAGGGGAACTTTCATATAAATTTTTATCGAATAGGTGCGAAAAGAAAGTTGGATATTTGGGTGTATATACACCGACATCAAAGAGGAAATAACATTAGATGCGAAAGTTTGAATTCATTAATTTTATTACTGTCCAATTCAAAATTGAAAGTATCAAACGTTTGTTTTTGTAGCATACTTTTTATAACTCCTTGTAAACTTTACAATTGCTAGCTGGGGGATCGGACAAAATCACCTCGGGCAACCCCCACCATCTACTTAAAACAAAAGGAAAACAGATAAAATCTCAAATGAATAAAAAATATTAAAAATCAGTTTTCATATTTTAATTTTAATTTAATTGAATTTAGGAAAATTAGATACCGTAGAACTAATTTTCGCAAGGTATGAAAATTAAGCAACTACAGAATAAATGTTAACTTAATAATAATGGGCCAGTTTTCCTACCTAGCAAAAAATAGGCGAATTTTCCATGGACGAATTTTCCGGGCACCCAAATGCCGGGGGGGGGGGGCAAATTTTATTACCGCCCCGGGCGGCAAAAGGTTTAGCTACGCCACTGTATATATATATATATATATATATATATATATATATATATACACATACTAGTTGGCAGGGCGTTGCCCGGTTGTACAATACGCTTAAACATGATATTTTAATTTATGCAGATTGCATATGTATTATTATATAATCAATCCTCTATCTAGGAATAATTTGCCCAGTAGAATTATTCGCAAAATATAAATGAATAAACAATAATAATGATAATATCGTTCTGCAAATTCCGTCTGTGTTTTTTTACAATATTACATCAGCTTGTATTTGTGCTTGACGATGAATGCCCTGAAAAAATCACTTATGGTTAATGTTTAGTTTTAAAATATGCAAACGAAGAAATGATTTATGGCGAGTTTAAATGTCACCTTTTCTTTTTATCGTAAATTGAACTCATTAATGAGAAAAACATTGACATAAAATGGTGATGTACACCTGGGCTTGAACAGGGAAACATTCGATTTGTAGTCGAATACTCTACCACTGAGTTATATCTCCAAAGGACAATATTTCTGAGGATTTTTAAAATGATTTGTGGAGAATTATCTCCCTTGACCGGTGTAACGTACGAAAATTCCCATGTAATTTTTTTTTTTTTTATCAATAAGGATCGGATTTTTTTCGATTTTCGGTAATTATCAGGTGAATTTTTGTACAAAGCATACATGAAACCACTGCCAGACTTCTAAATTACCTTTGTGTGAAATTTGCAAAAGATAGGCTCAGCCGTTTCGGAAACTATAGGGAAGGAATTCGCACACACAAAATGTGACTTATATATATATATGTATATATTTAATTTAAATACGTATGTTATGCGTTTAAAAGCAAGATTTTGTAAAACAAAAGAAACATTTTTTTTAATTCATATTTCGACGTGATACGTCTTGTTTTAACTATTTTTTTTTTCCATGCGATGATTTTATTGAAACGAAAAGAATTCTGTAGTACAAAAAAAAAAAAATAAAATAAAATAAAACGTGTGTTTTTCTTGAACAGTGATATTTTTTTTATTTATGTCCGGAAGGGAACGAGTTGGCGCGCGTGGTATGAAATAGTTAGGTTGTGTTCTCTGCGATATAAGCGTTGTTTAAATATTAAAACCAAATACGTATGTTATATGTTTTAAAGCTAAATTACAATTCAAAAACTTTTGTAAAATAAACAAACATTTATTTGTTTAAAATGAATAATTCAACGCGGTACATTTTTCTCAGAATATATATATATATATATATATATATATATATATATATATATACACACACACTGCTGATCAAAAATTTAAGACCACTTAATAATCTTTAAAAGGAAACCTTTTTTTAAGGATAGATTTCAAACTTTTCCGACTTAAGGTTACTAATACTACAATCTAAATAGTTATGGAAACAAAAAGATATATTCAAAAAAATTTTATTAAAAAATTTGCATTTTTATTAAATTAGGCTTTTTACACATGATCAAAATAATAAGACCAATAGTATAAATTGTTAGATTTGTGGTAATTCTAATGTTTTTAGTTCCGTTAGAGATTAGCAATCATTGTGTAAAGGTGTTACCATGCCCAAAGCAAGAAAACTAACCAAAGTTGTAGCGCTCTCGAATTCTAGGATTCCATAAGCAAGGTTTGCCATAGCGAGCGATAGCAGCTAAGGTAAATCACAGTAAAACTGTTATTTGCAACTTTCTAAAGAACACTGAGAATTATGGAAAAGCAAAATCGTTTGGTAGCCCCTCCCCACCCACCAAAAAAATTTCTCCTGTATTTAGTAGGAGAATCAAATGGGTTGTTATGAATGACAGAGGACTTTCTTCTAGTCAAATTAAGACGGTTACAGGTGCTGATTTCTGTCCAATAACCATCAGACGACAGTTACAACAAAAAGGCATGGTAAATAAAAAGCGTAAACAAATTCCTCGATTGCTTCCACGTCACAAAGTGGACCACTTAAGATTTGGTCGTGAATACCAAACCTGGGACGTTGAGAAGAGGAAGAAAGTCCTGTTTTCTGATGAGAAAAAATTCAATTTAGATGGTTCTGATGGCTTCCAGCGATATTGGCATGGCAAAAACACGCCCCTTGAAATTTTTTCCACACGTCATAGTGGTTGGGAGTATGTAATGGTATGGGATGCCTTTTCTTACAGAGGGACGATGGAGCTTCAGGTGGTGCAGGGTCATCAGACAGCAGCTGGTTATGTTAGCATGCTACAAAAAACATCTTTGATGATGGAGGGTCCTCGTTTGTGTGGGGATGGATGGTTATTCCAACCGGATAATGCTGCAATCCACACTGCAATAAGGACCATAAGTTTTCTACAAGAAAATGGAGTCCATCTCTTGGGACATCCTGCATGCTCACCAGATTTAAATCCAATTGAAAATTTTTGGGGATGGATTACGAGAGATTTATCGAAATGGCAAAATAATATTCAACAAAAAATGAACTTTGTGAAGCCATCTTCAGAAACTGGAGCAGGATCCCACGCACCTAAATGGAAACCCTTATTTCTAGCATGCCCTAAAGAATTTTTGAAGTCATCAAAAGCAGTGGAGGTAGAACTCATTAAGTTTGATTGTTGAATGCTTACATACACTTTTTATACAATTTAATAGAATTTTTGTCTCTGGTCTTATAAATTTAATCATGTGTAAAAAGCCTAATTTAATAAAAATGTAAATCTTGAAAATAAATCTTTGGAATGTAACTTTTTGGTTCCATAATCTTTTAGATTGTAGTATTGGTAACCTGAAGTCGGAAGAGTTTAAAATCTATCCTTAAAAAAAGTTTGTTTTTTTTTTAGATTTTTAAGTGATCTTAAATTTTTTATCAGCAGTGCATATATATATATATATATATATATATATATATATATATATAGAGAGAGAGAGAGAGAGAGAGAGAGAGGGGAGTGTGCGTGTATTCCGTTAGGTGACACAACGTATGAGAAAAACGTTGAAACCTATTTATTTATAAAAAAAAGTCGTTTAAAATTGAGAACTCTAAACCCCAAACACCAAAATTCCGTGCATACGAAACTGTTGTCGCTACAATTCCTGTGAAACATGAGCTTAATATTGTCAATATTTACGGAGATTAGAAAGATATTACCAGACAATGACATTTTGGATATCAGGTGGAATGATGGTGTTAACAATCATTCGGTCCTTTCCTATGTAAACACACAAAATAATGAAAAGCATGATTATGAAACATAAACACTGTTTGTTGTTTGAAAGGATAGTGATGATTTCTGTCACCAGGTTTAATGCGATTAATTGCAATCCGGCATCATCGTATGTGTGTCGGTGGAGGTGTATCAATAGAATATCTAAGACCCAACTGAAAAATACTTCCAAACGAGCAAATATCGCTGTGAAAACGAGAGAGAGAGAGAGAGAGAGAGAGAGAGAGAGAGAGAGGGGGGGGGGCGTATATGTGAAGGTTAAATGACATCCATGGGAATCAATTTGCCTTGAGGATTTTAGAGATAGATTTCGTTTTAATTGTATTCATCCTTAAACATGGCATACTACCAGTTACGCATAAAGAGGTATTGAAATAAGGGTTAGATTTATAAGGGAGCAATTTGAGTGGGGAGTTGGGCAGAAAGATGTTTGTTGACATTATATTTAAATTTCTGCATGTTGATACTGTCGAGTAAATAGGAAGCAGGAAGGGAATGCCAAAGACAAGCGGTTAGGGGAAATAAACTATCAAGGTATAAAGAATGTTCTAGCATCTAAGAACTTCTACAGTAAAGGGGTGGGGTTTTGCTGCTAGTCAGGTTGTTTGGGATTATTTTCGGTATAGCCTATATTTATAACACAAGCACAGGGATGCAACTCTGCAACGATGCAACAAGAGACAGAATTTGATACACACTGCACAATCTATTAGGGCATAAATTTCTTTTGGCACCAAAAGTAAGGGGCAAATTATTGTTACATCAGATCAAATTTTGGCAACAATATTCCAGGTATAGGCCAACGGTGGTTTTGTAGAGAAATAAAATATAGGTAGAAGTGAGAAGTTTTCTAGCCCAGTAAAAGGAAGCTACCTTCTTTGCAGCAAATTTGTCAGTATCTTCAGTATACTAATTCCACTTCATACTCTGTTCGAGTATTTATTTTATATTTTTTCTTTAAAAAATTATGTACCTCTCCCTTCAAAAAAAACTTTGTATATTACTATAACCTTCAGGTCTAGATGGTTCGTTTTGTGTATACGTATATCAGTCAGTTACTGTTCACATAGACGATCTATGAGTTATGTTCTCTGTTTTCATGGATGACGTCATCGTTCTGTTACTTCATTATTTATGAAGTAAGATAAAAACAGACAGACAGATAGGGAACTCGTTTCGTTAAATTTTGCATCCGCCAACTCCAATCATAGACAGAGGCCTTGACGCATCTTTTTTTCTGATTAAAATCTTGCCAGTTAAAGAAATAGAAAATCTTCACTTGGAAATCACACGGCTTTGAGATTTTCATGTGGGGTCACCTCTAATCCTTAAGGTGTAACTCAAGCTTTTTAATTAAGAAAGCAACCCTCATTGTGTAACGCTATGTATGTTATGTAATAGCAGGTAGTGGAGTTCAGAAATCACATGGTTTCATCGACTTTCGTTCTGAGGTTATCTATGATCTTAAGGTGTCACTCAAACTCTTATATTTAAACACGGCACTCATTATATATGAGGAGCAGACTTGAAGAACAATGTGTTACAAGAAATTATTAGTCAGCAACGCCGATTCCGATTCACACATAATTCCTTGCGCAATTTGTGGAAGACTATTTCATGCCAAAATTGGCCATAAAAGAAAGTTTACATGAAGATGAAGCGAAACAAGGAATCAATAGTTGTAACGCGTTCTTCTAACAATGCTTCTAACGTCGATATATATATGTGTATATTGCAAAATAGCATTATTCTACACGAGTCCCATTCCAGTAATCACAACAGCTGGCCATGGGCTGATAAGAGAATAAATGGGATATTATTGTATTAATTCAATTTCGGCAACATCTTTTTGCACAGCTGAGTTGATGCATCGTGTCACATCTTGGTTTGGAGGAAAGAAAGGACGGAATTCTTCAAACGCCATTACACACTTCAGGAATCTGAACATCCTCGCACATCTACTGCGCCTTAGAAAATATCAGCCTTTGAAAATCTATATTCACTTCACAACTTTTTGTCTTAAAATTGGCATAAGACCAGAAATACTGAGCACTCAATAAACACAGACAATATAGCTCTCGAGAAGAATTGCAGCATTACAGTAGAAAAAGGACTTTTGATTTACATTCAGCAACCGTGTAACTCTTGCTTCCCTTTTGTCCTTTAGTCCTCACATTACATGAGCGATGTTTCTGACAAAGAGGGAAGAATTGCTGTTTTCATACCCAGAATCAATCCAGTTAACATATTGTAGACCATTCGTATTATTTGGATACTTTGGACTACTGTTCTCGTATTGAGTGTCATTTTTACAACGTTTCAGTCGATGTTAACTCCAACCTTCTTCAAATGTATCTTGTTAAACTCGAGAATCTTTCTGTCGAACTCAGGAATCTGCACTGAATTTTGAATGCAACCCTTTATTTATTCCCAAGGGTAGCATACTCTTGTTCCATCAGCCATGACTGGATAGAGGTCCTAATTTGCAATTGTATTTTTCGGTCACCCACACTGAAGATTGAACCTTCAACCTCCAGGAGAATATTACATACAACGGAATTTTGTAAGTACTCTAACCACTGTGCCACGGGTCCTGCTACCCCCGTGAAGTAAATAAAGGGTTCTGTTCGAAATTCTATACAGATTCTCGAGTTCGACAAAAACATAACAGAGTTCGACATGATACACCTGTAGGTCAGAGGTCACAATTAAGACAGAAAAATATTTTGAGTCAGAATATATCTATCAAATAATTATTGTTGGTTGTTTTTTTACCTTGAAATAATATACATATTTTTTAGCTACTTACATCAAATGGCTTCATGCCTTGTATGGAGTGATTCCCATAAAAATAATAATAATTTGTCTTGTCCCTCTTTTAGTTTTGATAAAATGACATTCAATGGTTACTATATTATAGGGTTGCCGAGTTAGAATGTATAGGGTCTAACTCTGACTTTTAAGACTCCCAAAATTCCAACTCCTTATCTTAAAGTCTTCAGTAATGATGAGAATCGGATTTAAAAAATCCAACTCCAACTATCTTATAAGTACGACTTTAACTCCTATCAAAATCTCTAACTCTGCAATCCTGTTATAGAAGTGTCGTGACCTGGGGGAGTGGGCTGGTAGCATTCATAACAAACACAGTGGTATAATTAACAAAAGTGTGTTAAAGAAAGTATGCGTCTGATTCTGTAGCTATAACTGCCATCAATAACTGTCGCAACACTTAGTCGCAACTCTATTTATTGTAAGTGAATTTATTCCCAAAATAGGTAGATTAACTTATACGATAACAATTAGTAAAAGACTCACTAGTGATCAATTCGGAGTTTATTTTAACCAGTAAAATGTGATGATTTATATAAGAGAGCATGAATAAGCCTTTATGCGCAGGTAGGATAAAACCACTATATGGGAATTATATTAAGAGCGGATTTTTATAGTTTGCTGTGTATATTTCCATTTAATCATCATTTTAAACATTTTAATTTCCTTCAAGGCAAAGATTTCAAAATCAAATAAATGAAACGTTGTCATTAAGAAAGCAGAACCATTATATTTTGCTAGTTCGAAATCTTTCCACGGTTTTATTTTTGAAGCGTGAATGTGCTGTTTTCTCATTTGCTTGAGTTGAGGATGTGAAAGGCCTTGGAGCAAATGGCAGAAGCATTCCGATTAAGACGAAAAAGGAAGATTAAAAGAGACTGAAAGAAAGCAGAAGCTATTAATGTTGATGGAAACACTTGCTTCGTTAAAGAACGAGCATTGATCAAGGTTAAGATGTGTGTGTTCAATCTAAATATGCAGCCAAAAAAAATGTTATTTTCAACAAACATGAACGACTAAACAAAATGTTACTCCAAATTTTAGCAGGACAGACCAACAACAATGCTACTTTAAACTTAAATATGACAAACCAACGAAAATATTATTTCAAATTTAAATATTAAAGACCAACAAAATGCTATTTCAAACTTAAACATGACTGAGCGACTAAATATTATTGCAAATTTAAGCATGACAGACCAACGGAAATGCCATTTGAAATTTTAGTATGACAGACCAACAAAAATGCTATTTCAAATTTGCGCATGGCAAACCACAAAGATGTTATTTTCAGTTTAAGTATGACAGACCACGAAAATGTTATTTTAAATCAAAGGATGACAGACCACTGAAAATGTTATTTTAAATTAAAGTATGACAGACAAACGGAAATGCCATTTCAAATTTAAGTATACCAAACCAATAAAAATGCTATTTCAATTTTAAGCATGACAAACCAATGAAAATGCTATTTCAATTTTAAGCATAACAGACCAACGAAAACGCTGTTTCAAACATCAGTATTACTATCCTAATTGCATATGATAATAAGTATAAGTGCAATTATATTACGTGACAGCTCGATGGAAATGCTATATTAAACTGACTGGGCTGACGGACGAACACTCTCATAAAAATGCTATGACGCAACTTAAACGTATTTAATGTCCTTGAAAAACTTGATTCATTAAAAAAAAAAAAAAATGAACAAAAGATATCAGAAACTATTAATGTCCATGGGGCATTTTTTTGTATTTGTTCTATAAAAAACAAATCCAGCAAAAGTTAAAGAATGTGCCGTTTTTTTGTTGTTGTTGGTGTTGTTTTTTTAAATTTATTTATTCATTTATTTATTTATTTATTTGTCAATTCACCAAAAGGTGTTTAAGTAAAACAAAAGAAAAAACAGTCAGCAACAACTTTTCTCGTTGTAAACCAGCAAGACATCTCTTATTGAACGCAATCATTTAATGAAGTTTCAAATTAATGATGTTTTTTGGTTGAGAGAATTTGGATCCGGGGAAAGCGCCTCAGTCGATTGCGTTTCATCGTTCCACTACGAAAAATAACTGCTGGCCCAGAAAATTGCAGCAAATAACGGAAAGTTACACCTAGTTCAACTTCCCGGGCGTGAGGGTGCAGGTTATTAACGTAGGTTGCACCTGATGAACCCGTTACCAACCCAAGGAAAATCGTTAAATCACATGTAAATACTTCATACAAATACACGTCAAACATTGCAAATGATAATTGATTACATTTATAAAACTGATTCATATCGAAATTAGTTGTCATATGTACCTTTACCAACTCTTCATTTCACCCTTCCTTCTTCTTTCTTATTTATAAATTATATCCAAATCCAAAATCATATATGTCTATTATATTTCTCTTTGTCTGCTTGTTTATCTGTCGCTCTTTCCGTTCCACCTTGTCTCTAAAATTGCTGAGCCGATATGACTTAATATCTTGTATGGACAGTTGTTATAATAAGTTGCAGCAAACTAAGTATTATGGTATCTGTCAGAGATTAATAGGGATTAGTATTAATGCAAAAAAGATGAGTAGAAATCTAACCATATTCAACCATCAATTTGGTATAAACCATACGTTCTAAGCCAATGACGATAATTTTAATGGACTAAAAAGTTTAGTTAAAATATTTTTAGAGAAATTTTCCACTATGAAATTTAATCGTGCCCAAAACATTAGCACAGTTTTACAAAATTAAATAAAATATATAGTGTATCGTAATGATCCCAGATCTCATTAAGTCATTCTGATAACCTGATAAAATCTAGGATCTAAAATCTCAACCTAATTGCATTTGTGTACTATTCAGCGTATATATATATATATATATATATATATATATATATACATCAATATATTTTTATATTACTCTGCAATTTTACATTAAACACATATTGATCAGTTTTAGATTACTTTTTATTCCTTTTCAAATTATATCTATCTATCTACATTTATTTATACATAAATACACTTTGTGTTCATATATATATATATATATATATATATATATATATATATATATATATATATATATATATTTATACATAAATACACTTTGTGTTCATATATATATATATATATTTATACATAAATACACTTTGTGTTCATATATATATATATATATATATTTATACATAAATACACTTTGTGTTCATATATATATATATATATATATATATTTATACATAAATACACTTTGTGTTCATATATATATATATATATATATATATATTTATACATAAATACACTTTGTGTTTATATATATATATATATATATATATATATAAACAAGGAATACATAATAAAGGTGAAGGGTTCCTTATTCCATGGAGTTTCAAAGAAAGACTCTTCTCCTCAGAGGAAAAAATGTTAACAAAAGGTAGACATAGATAAGTATCTATTTTTTGATGGTTAGCTCAATTTTTGAAGTTTATAGATAAAATGAAAGGGAATACTCAGCAAAGTTTCATTTCATCTATAAACTTATAATTTTCCTCCAATTTTCTTTCTGGAATGTTTTTAAAAATTGAGCTAACCAACAAAAATAGATACTTATCTATGCCTACCTTTTTGCTAACATTTTTTTCCTCTAAGGAGAAGAGCCTTATTTTGAAACTCCATGGAATAAGGAACCCTTTACCTTTATTTGGTATTCCTTGTTTGGAATAAAATATTGTAAATTTAATTCTACAAGATCCTGACCTTTTCTACTTTGTATATATATATGAACAATTAGAAAATAGAAGAGCGTACTTCCTTGTCCAGATATATTACCTACTTTGGAACCACGAGTATTTATGCATAATCGATTTATCGCTGTGTGGTTATATATTTCTTCTAATGGGATTCTTTGGTTATTACTTAAATGGAAGTACATAAAAGTGTAACATGTTGAGAAATGGTGAGTTCTATTGTCTAAAAAACAATCAAACTACGCGATAACAGCTGAGGAAAATACTTCCAGCCTTATATATATATATATATATATATATATATATATATATATATATATATATATATATATATATATATAGTTTTAAAGATAATAGGCGGAAGTTTCTCGAGAGCTCTTTCGGCTATCATCTCGTCAGGAGAAAATCGATAGCGTACAAAATAATATTGTGTCGAAAAATAAAGAGTTCTAATGGGGAACTTATTGAATGTGCCAAAAGTACGGGGATACTAAAATAAATTTATTAACGTTTAAAAACGATTAAAATATTGGCACAACGAGGGAAGAAAAAAAAAAGCGGGAAAAAAATTGAAAGTTCCCCTAAGAGAAACAATGCGTTTGATGTTTCTTTTTGCCGGCACAAAGAAGGTTGACGCACCGCGATAGAGACAGACTCCAAAATCTTTAAATGGTTTTTGGAGTCCGCTCTATGTAGCACCTCGAACCAATCTATTTTATATCTATCGGCACAGCACGGGTTGTCAACCAAATGCTGGCCAATAGCAGAGTCCAAGGCTGCAGAAGGAGGGAGACCACCAGGCCCCATCCTCCCTTGTCTGATCTTCGATGGAACATGCTGGTTTACACGAGTCAAAAGGTGCAACATAACCAGCATCGCACTGGCATTTGAATTGATATACAATATTACTATTTTGGATGTAAGGCAACCTATCCTTGCGAAAAGACGGAAAAGCAGGTCTCGTAGTATATACCAAACGCAAGGACACAGAAAAAAAAATATATATAGTGAAAAATGCCTTTATTTTTATATTCTTCCTAGTCGGTATGACTATTATCCGCAAAAATTAAATCGAATTAGATTTTGAACATGGTACAAACGATGAAACCGCCTGCTAGTTAAAATCAAATATCGATTTGTCAGGTGTATCTATATTTAGCTTTTACACTGATAATTTAACCAACTTGATTTTATATATTAGATAAAGATAGGTTAAGTTGTGTATCTGCTTGCTATATACTGGAAATTATGTCCTTTAATACCTTTTTTTCATAAATAAATACTTGCAGGGATAGATGGACAGAAATATATCGGTTCGATGGTATTAAAGTTAGTGGTTAATGGTGTGAATAGGGGGGGATAAAGAAATGGAAAATGATAGTGGACCCATGAGAAAAACATTTTTTCTTTCATTCCATCGAGCCAAGCCACAGGATGAAGCGTAACGAAGTAGAAAACTATGATGGTAAATCAATTTTTCAAGATGCAATTTTTTTTTTTTTTTTTTTTTTTTTTTTTTTTTTTTGATACTCTGCACATGTTGATATGCTTGTGCTAACAACATCTTGGATGTTAAATCATTAAAATGTCATGTTAGCAAATAAAACGGGAAAATAAATTGCTGGGAAAACACACACACATCATTCAAAAGTTAGTTTTATTGGATTTGCTGCTGGTTTTAATGCAGGTTTGAGGAAAAACGGTTATGAAAGGGAATAGGAGAGCGAGTGACACGAGAGGGGGCGTCAATAATTAAAAGTAGGTGAGGAATTAAGCGTATCATATCCTCTCCTTGGTTGCTATTATAAGTTGCTATGATTGCTACTCCTTGACAGAAGTTTGCTATCTCTTCAGTTAAGTGTTGTGCAGCTGTGTGCGCGTAAGTGACTTTTTAATCCAGCTTTATTCCTACATGAAAGTACACCTATGTAACATAAAAACTTTCCTTCTTGTAAGATGATCGCATGATAATCTTGTGAATCCTCGAAATGTCGTGTCAAGCCAGGTGCAGATCAGACCACAAATATAACAACTTAGCATTGTATAAAGTCGGTCACCTAAGTTCGCATGCATAGATCATGATTTTATTATCATTAGATCATTATGGTTGGATGTTACGATATTTAAAAAATAAATATTAACATTTCAACGATATTTCTCGCAGTTGAGAATGGCCGTGAGGTTAGTTCCTTGCTAATGGAGTCAGAGATGGCTTCATGGCCGGGTTCGAATCTCCTGACCGGTAGTAATCGTGTCACCCTACACTGATGATTCCAGAAAAGATGAAACACTAGTGTTGTGTAGGTATAAAAAATTATTATTGTAATATATATGTATATATATATATATATTCTAGCATTTCAACCCGGCGTTGCCCGGGAGTTTGGAGGTGTATGTTGAGCAAAAAAAAGAAAAAAAAAGCCGTCAATTTTTTTAACTTTGGCACCTATTATGACCCCCTTAACATTTATTGTTTTGGGCTCAAATCAAGTTATTAAGTTAGATCCATGTCCAAGGAACCTTTTTCTAAAATTTCAAGTGTTTAGACCCAAAATTGTCGGAAGAGTTTGGTAGAGTTCTCAAAGGTAAAATCGTTGAACTTTAACCCTTTAAAATCCAAATTTCTGTCCAAAAACCTATCACATAGATTTTCCCAAATCTCAGTACCCTGTATATCAAATTTCGAGTCTGTAGACTTAAAATTGACAGAGTTATTGCACAGGAAAATGTAAACACACACACGTTCACTTTTATATATATACTAGCATGGGTGCCCGGCGTTGCCCGGGTCTTTGGAGGTGTATGCTGAGAAAAAAAAACAAAAAAAAACGATAAATAAAAAGGTGTTGATGGCAACAAAATGTGTATTTCATTTTACGTTACAATTGTTTCCATGTCCAGTCGACAATTTCAAACATTATATCGTTTGAAAATTTTCAAAAACCAGCATTTCTTCAGACTTTATGAATAAAAACACTTGACAATAGAGCATTTTTGAAGAGAAAGAAAAAGAAAGAAAAAAGGGAAAATTCCCTTAACGGAAAAAGCATGTGAGAAACATTTACCTTTGCGGTAACTATGGAAAAGCCCATTTAAATATTAATATATCACCTAATTTTCGTATCCTTATTTAAGAACAGAGTTATGAGAAGTTTCCACAGGAAACCCTTAGCCATTTAAAAAAAATTTTTTGTATATCCCATTCGTTGAGTTCCTAAATTAGATCTCGCTGTTTCTTCATTTCCCATAATTTATTTTTTATAAAAAATTTTTTTTTAATTTTTATTTCTATATTCATAATATAGTCGTAACAACCATGCATTAACGTTACGGTTAATTTTAGTTTCATATTAGTGGCAAGTAATGTTTACAGATTATCGTTATTTTAGTACCTATATATAAGACCATTTTAGGTTTAATGTTTAATTGAATATGAGAATAAAGAAAAAGACGGTATTATATATATAAATCCTTGTACAACATTTCGAGTAAGGGATTTTAATCTATTTATTATTATTTAATGTTTTAGAATTCATTGTCATTCTAATTAAATATGTTTTCATATCATTACTAAAAACAATTGCGAAGGGAGATAATCCAATTATGTTGTTAATTGCTAATAGTTAATTATGTTGGAAAAGAGGTCGATTTTATTTCCTATAACAGCTAAAGGTAGATAATTCAGGCGTTTGATGTTTTCGGTCTAGTGATTACTAGAAAGCGTCTATGATTTAATAATTAATTTAATCAAACAGATCCAGAACGTGCTACGATAGCTTATTTAACATATTAAAGATGAAAATTATGTTTTTAATCTTAAAAATTGATTTTTACCCATGTGTTTAACCCACATCTGTTATTAATCACTTACGCTGCTCATGTCTTCAAAGCCAGAGTTATAATTCATGTGTTGTATTCTTGGGTATCTAAATAATATAATATATATCCTCTCATTATTATTCTGACAGGAAAAAACAACCAATAGCTACAAATTGTTTAATTAATTATGGGAAATAAAGAAACAGCGAGATCTAATTTAGGAACTCAACGAATGGGATATATAAAAAAAATTTTTTAAATGGCTAAGGGTTTTCTGTGGAAACTTCTCATAACTCTGTTCTTAAATAAGGATACGAAAATTAGGTGATATATTAATATTTAAATAAGCTTTTCCATAGTTACCGCAAAGGTAAATGTTTCTCACATGCTTTTTCCGTTAAGGGAATTTTCCCTTTTTTCTTTCTCTTCAAAAATGCTCTATTATCAAAAGTATTTTTATTCATAAAGTCTGAAGAAATGCTGGTTTTTGAAAATTTTCAAACGATATAATGTTTGAAATTGTCGACTGGACATGGAAACATTGTAACGTAAAATAGAATACACTTTTTGTTGCCATCAACACCTTTTTTGAAGCCTTGATTTTGCTTACACAGTATATTAATGCTCAATTATGAAATATGATAATTTTGTGGCTTACTCTTTAAGTCAACTCTTTTTGGCTTAAAACTTATTGGTATATGAAAATTTACTGGATTACACGAACTCAGTATATTTACACACAAGTCTATATATATATTTGTATGTACAAGATTCAATCATAAACTTTAGATCACAGCTGCTAGGTATAAGGATGGATAACGTTGGCTATATTTATTTTATTTTAGTTTTATTCAAAAGGAATAAGACGGTGATGGAATTTTAGCAATAGGTATTAGACATCAATTAATAAATATTCCTGAAATTTCAGCTGTGTTGAAGTATCGTAAAGGTTTTTTTATGGAAGCTAAATGTGAACACAATGTCCTATTTGAAATTTCAAATATTTTAAAGTTGCATTGAATTTGATTTCTAGTCATTAGGTACTATATAAGAATTTCCTGAATTTCAATTTCTTTTTAAAACTGCCAATGTGCACATTTACAAGTATTTGTATATAAACATTTAAAAAAACAAACAAAAAAACCACCAAGATGAATTAACGTCAAGTTTATATGAATACATTTGTTCCTCCTTTGTGGATTTCTCTATGAGTGGAAGTAACGGTTTTCACTTAGCATAAAGCACATTTCTTATCAATTAGAATTAAGTTCTCTTGGTAATCAGTGATGTAAACAAATGTAAAAAAATATATTAAAACCTCCCTTTCTTTAATGGACAATATTGCTGATTACTGGACAAGAAATCGTGATATGAAGAAACAGCCTTTACTAAAATATAGTCAGATAGAGTTTTAAAAACACTATAATGACTTGTCAAGTCGAATCATCTCATCACTAAATGCACCAATAAAGGGGGCGGGCCTTAAAAATATATGTTCTTGTCTCTAAATAGATAATCAGTTTTATTAATTTCTAACCACTTGTTTTCCTATTTCGAGAAGATATAAATGTGACTATTTTTTTTTTATCTTAATTCACTATCCTCAACATTTGTGCCTTAATAGTTAGGAATCTATCATTTTTTTTTTCAAAGACGTCAACCGATCAGCCACCCTTAATAGAAATAGAAGATTAGTTCCCTGATACCGTAATTAACTTTCACCTTGATTAGTTATTTGTGATTCTTCACCTTGGCAACCAATCTTTATTGTAATGATGTGGGAGAGATAGTGAGAGAGGAGTCCAATATTTTTTATGCAAGGGAAGGGCTAGAGGTAACGGTTCAAGTTTGCTTTTTTTTATATTTTTTGTCTACTTAAAATTCCTGACAGCTATTTGATAAGGAAAAATAAGAAATAATAAATCAAGGAAAATAGGCATCGGTGATGCAGAAGAAGAGATAGACTCGCTAGATTTCTTCTGTGAAAAAGAGGTTTTCTTACAATATTAGACCACTTTATCTAGATGACCCAGTAGATACTGATCAAATACTAGCTTGCAATCCAGTAGAAACCTATAAAACCACAAACAACTGTGGTAAACAAATATTGACGGTAAATCAGAAGAACAGGTGACTTTAAATCCACAGCAAACAGTATTAGATAAAAAAAAATGCATTTTTATGAACATGTTTCGCTTTTTAAACCGGAATTCCTGTTTTAGTAAACAATAAGTTATGAAATTGATATGAAAGAAAATATGTTTTGCATACATTTTATTTTGAAAAATTTTTTTTTACAAAAATTAGTAATACTTGATTACTTTTTTATATAAAATAATAAAATATTGTTTTACTATATTTGAATCTTTTTAAATATTATAAAAAATATATTACTTCACGAAATATTTATTAATTTCGTTAGTTTTTAGAAAAGTCGAAAATTTATTTCAGAAAAATAGAAGAAAATGTTTTTGTATAATTAAAATGTATTATTTTATCGATAAATTTGAAAATTGTATTCCATAAAAATTCTGTTTAACCAGTCTCTTACTCGATTATTGTGTGTGATTGCTAAGGCTGTGACAACAGCATATTCTTTTCACTGTTTTGATTCTCGAGTATATATCCGACACAGTTAGACACAATTAATCAACCGAGAACCACATCATAAGATACTGATGGATACACGCTTGAGAGTCAAGACAATGAAAAAATATGCTGTTGTCATAGCCGTAGTGATTACTATGTTGTTGTTTTTTTACATAAAGTAAATAATTATTATTTCTAGTCAATTATTTATGATTAATATCGATCTGTATTCTTAAAAAGAATTTATAATAAAAAATTTTTTTTTCTTATACAAATATAGCAATTATTGAATAAATACTGAAAACTTCATTAAAATTGAATAATTCTATGATTTATATATATATTTTAAAGATTAATTTTTTTTTTAACACGTAGGTTTCTAGTAACGTCCTGTTGTATAGATCGGGTATATGGGGCCAAAGTACCAGCACTGAAGCAGCTACAGTTGCTAGGTGAATAACGGCACAGATTGATAACCTGGATGTGCCAAGTTCAAATACAGTTTGTTTTACAGAAAACTTTCACTTAGGGATGTTGGCAACCTTCCCTCTCATAAATACTAGATGTCTTTCTAGAAAGAATTCAGTATTCCGACATATTTCTCGAGACATTTCATTGTTGCATTAGTTCCTCTAAACAGTGATAGATGATTTGGCGTCCCCGATGAAACATCTTTCAACATATATTATGTATTATAATATATTAGCGGGGGTACCCGGCGTTGCCCGAGTGTTTGTTTCCGGGACGGGGGGGGGGGGGGGGAGTTTTAAAAAATGTTATGGTAGGTAAGTAGGAAGGATCAAACCCGGAGTCATGAGTAAAAGTAGGAAAATAAAGTGTGAAAAAAAACAAAAAAAAAAAAACATCTGCAACGTTAACAGTTCGGCCACCAAGAAAAGTCCATTCCAGTTGTTTAGGAAAAAAAAAAAAAAAAAAAAACGACTACGGTAGGTCGGCGCGAACGTGAAAATATAATGTGAATTGTCCAGCACGCTAACCACTACGTCACAGAGCACTGCAGCTTAGTTTAGTGATTTTAAATAACTTCACATGAAAGAACTACGAAGCCAAACCGGTGTTCTCTTCTCAACTGTTCCTTGTGAACGATCCCCAAACGGTGTTAAGTGGTGGCAGGGGGGAGGAGGAATTTATTAGAGAGAAAATATTTTACCACTTCCATTGATCTTAACCGATTTTGGCCGTGACTTCTCAGCAGAAAAAGTATAGAAATCTAAGATTATCGAGGAATTTGAAAAATAATAAGCCTATAACACACCTCAGATATTGTTCTGTCGTTTGTGCATATTATATTTGCATGAAATATCTTGATTTTTAATCCTATTAATGTCAAAATCAGACGGGAAAAAATGAGTTCATTTTATTTATATAGCGATAATATGCAATATTATTTTTTATTATTCTTTATTAACATTTTATATGAAAAGAAGTGGAACAATGTAAACAACTCTTACTTTTTTTATTGTGAAATATTTATTTCTTGTGACTTAACTTTCTTTTTTATGTGAAACATTCTTAAATATAAATAAACATTTTTTTTTCACAGCAAAAGTATCATTCTTACGCCAAACTATTACTACTACCATTAATAATAATTCGTTTAAGAATGTGATAAGTTTCTTCAGTTAAAATATCTGTTGGAAGCTGTTTCGTTGAGGACGCCAACTCATCTATCACCGGCTAGAAAACAAGGGAGGTAATGCAACAATGAAATATCTCGAGAAATATACCGGAATGCCAAGAATTCTAACTAGAAAGATATGGGGGAAACGAATGCCAACATTAATTATTTGATTCATTTAAAATGAATGAATAATGTTCAGCACCAATAACACCAGCACTGTTCACAACTCTTATTAACTTTCTTCTGCAATTATTAAATAATTGCACAACATTGTCTTCATTAGTTAACTGCCCTTGGCCTTGGATCAAAGTGTAGCATCTGTTCTTCAGATGCTGCATTTCAATTTCTTGTTCTCTGTCAGTGGAGGAGAAATCCTTCACGACTGAGACAATTTTTATTTTTGTTCCTTTTCTCCACGTTAAAAAACGACCCTGGTGTCTAACTCTGCCCCGTGGGGAGGCATTGTAAATAGGAACATTGTCTGCTTTGTGTCTGATTATTTTATGCCCTAATCAACACATTTCTGCTTAGCTAACATTCCCATCCATCATCATATTCGGTTTAAAATCTGTTGCATATGTTGCCATGTTTTTTTAAGTTAGTTCGAAAATCAACTTCTATCTCTGTCCAGGTATTTATTAATACATCTTTCTCACAAATTCTTCCTTATCACTTCCTTCATGTTTCCTTGACCTTTATCTGTTAACTGACCCCCAAATGTTTCACATGCACTAACCCAGGAACTCTCATCGATTCTTCTAATATGACCAAACCAAAGAAGTCGCCTGTTCTCCATACATCTTGCTATCCTGCCCAGATTTCATCTCCCAAACCAACATGTCTCTGGACAAGTCTTCATTTATACCTCTTTATCTCAAATCAATCTGCATCACTTCCTTTTTGTCTTCTCCTTCCAACTAACATCAACATTTCTACATATAGAAATCCAAGGACTCTGATCCATTCTTTCAATGTGACTAAACTAACAAAGTCTCCTTTAATGCAGACATCTCAGATAACACATTCATCATATCTTTCTCATTCCCTTTAATACATATGGTAAAATAGGTAAGGTAAAATACCTGCTTTTTTTTTTTTTTTTTTTTGGTTGGTTTTAAAAAAATGTATCAAAAATTACTAATCGATAAAAATGCAAACGTTTAAACTTTTCGGTTGATGTAACTCCTAACACTTTTTAGGTGTATCATGTTGAACTCAGGAATCTTTCAGTCAAATTCGGAAATCGGCACAGAATTTTGAACTGAACCCATCATTTAATCCACAGAGTTAGTATGCTCTTGTTCCATCAGCTATGACTTACTAAAACACAGTTGTACTTTGAGTGTCCTCCGTATTGAGGATTGAATCTTCAACCTTTAGAAGAGTGTAACTTAAAACTGAATTTTACCAAATACTTTATCCGCTATGCCATGAGTCCTTTCAGACCTGATCATAACTGACAGAACGAGAGCATATTACCTCCATAGATTGAATAAAGGATTCCATTCGTAATTCTGTGTTGATTCTCGGCAGAAAGATTCTCAAGTTCGACAATATACACCTGAAGAAGGTCGGAGGTTACATCGACCGAGACGTTGGAAAAATAGGACTCAAGTTGAGAATAGTAGCCCAAAGAATCTAAAATAATACGAATAACCAATCCTCATCTCAAAATTTCTGAAACGTAATATGAAAACAATGCAACTTCTATTATCCTGATATTTCATGAATAAAATATTTTTAGATTCAAAATATTTTTCTTCGTTTATAAAAGAGATTTATGCAGACGAACCAGAAAAAAAAAATCCTGAAAAGCAACTGTTATAAAAATAATGAATCGCATGGATCGTGTTTGGCACACATCATTTAAAGGTTGACGTGTCTATCATTCGGTAGATTTATTCTGCAATAAAAACGCAAAAAAGTATATAAAAAAGAAAAACTACAAATTATTTCACTATGAAAAAAAATGCCTTTTTTTTTTAGACTTACTTGACAGGAGAGTTCGCTTTCGAAACTAAAGACATAATAATAAAGCAGATAAATTTGAAAACAAATATTGCATGTTTGCAGCTAAAAATACACTGGAAACTTTCTTTTCCAGTCAATAAAGTTAACTTGACTGAATCTGTTGAAGAGACGGAGGAAGAGAATGGCATCTTTATTGAAATATTACATTCCATTTTTTTATTTTTATTATTATTATTTGTTAAATTTTTTGTGCATCAATCTTTCGATTTTGAAACTGGACACAGAGTTGGGTTGTGTGTGTACGCGTTTACTTGTGAGTATATTTTCGTAAAGGGAAAGGGGATTTCCGCTTTAGGATGCGAGTGGCTCACTTTTCACAATAAATGGCACGCATCCACTAGAAATAACAGATCGAGTTCAAATAGGAAACAAATCATAAATATGGAAATTGATTTTCATTTTGATTGCCAATTCAAATACAAATGATGAATGAGATGATTAGAACAGATATACCGGGTTAAGTGACACCCACATCTTAGTACTGGATGATTTTTCAGAGATAAGACATCTATCAGCATATATATATATATATATATATATATATATATATATATATATATATATATAGAGAGAGAGAGAGAGAGAGAGAGAGAGAGAGAGAGAGAGAGAGAGAGAGAGACAGACAGACAGACAGACAGACAGACAGACAGAGGGGGAGGGGGCAAGAAACAAAACAAGTTATGTGTTCGATCAACGTTTCGTCTTTATTGGGAGACTTCCTCTGGGTGAATGAAATTAAGAAAACAAAACACCTCTACAAATATTTGAAAATATATTTTTGATGCAATGAAATGCATGACTCTGTTCCATTTCAGAAACGAAAAAAGTCGTTGGAAATTAAAAAAAAAAAAAAGGGGGGCGCATAGCGTTGTGAAAGAGAGTAAGGTTTTTTTTTTTTAAATCTAACACTCAACGCTATGCCCCCCCCCTCCTTTTTTTTAATTCGCAACATTTTTCGTTTCTGAAATGGAACAGGGTCATACATTACATTGCATCAAAAATATATTTTCAAATATTTGCACTGGTGTTTTGCTTTCTTAATTTTATTCATCCAGAGGAAGTCTCGCAGTAAAGACGAAACGTTGATGAACACATAACTTGTTTTTGTTTTTTTTTCTTTTCCTTTTTTATCTCTCTCTTTCGTCGGAATATTCTTCCCATTATTCTCATCATGTATGTATGTATGTATGTATGTATGTATGTATGCTTTTTAAAAGTATATACTCCTTATAAACTAAAAAATAAATATAATTATGAACTGATGTTTTTGTGGCAACTGGGTTGTATCGCCTGAATATATGTATTCGCCTGAATTCAGCGTTTAATAGTTCTTAATTCACTTCATTCCCTTCAATGGCAATTGTTTAGTGACCCTGGGGTAGAGGTTCAGAAAATGGAGCAAAAGGTAGCTTTGTGGCTGTGTTCGAATCTCATGACCAGCAGAAATTGTAAGCACGAAACACTAGTGTTTATAAATATAAATGAATAATTATTATTTAATTATAATTATCAAGCCCCTTTAAGAATACTTAAGGATGGCCACTGTCAGCAGAATTACAACTAACATCTATGCAATGTTCACGACTTCCGCTCGTTCGAATACTCTCGGTTGTTGTTGCATTCGCCTGAATTCGGCGTTTAATAGTTCTTGATTCCCTTCGTTCACATAACAATTGTTCGGTGGCCCTGACGTAGAGGTTTAGCAAATGGAGCAAAGGGTGGCTTTGTGGTTTGGTTGTTTTATGTTTTACGGCATATCAACCCTTTCCAGGTTATTTAATGCCGAATCCAGTTATTTTGAAGAACAATTTTTTAATAGAGTATATTTATTTTTTTCAAGTTGGTTTCTATTTAACCCACAGTTGGGACCCTAACAGATACTACCAGTCTGCGGTGGCTTTGTAGCTGGGTGTGAATTTCATGACAGGCACTGATGATTGCGTAAGCATTAAACACTAGCGTCTGTAGGTATGAATGAATAATCATCATTTTATATATATATATATATATATATATATAGCCAGAAATGTTTATGAGGAGGAATTTACTAATTAAGATTCCAAAACCAAATATAAATATAGTTATTTATATCTTAATCCCAACCAAATGAAAAAGCTCAATACATTCACTGAGGGTAGTAGAGCTTAGGATAAATAATAATTCTGCTAACAATTTTTCCTCTGATGAGAAGAAATAGAATTCTTTGAAACTCTGCGGATTAAGAAACACCCAGCTTTGGAGTATTCTGCCGAATAATAAAAACTTTTGTAAAATTCTGCTTTACAAATTTGTTTTACACACACACATATATATATATATATATATATATATATATATATATATATATATATATATATATATATATATATGATAGACTCTCCCGTCGATTTCGACGTATGAGCGTCTCCAAAAAATTAATTTCAGTTTTGGGGTTTCAGTCTTTCATGAGACTTGCGCCCCGCTAGTGATTTGCAGATGCGACCACAAGCCATGCACGAATATGTATTCAACACTGAATAAATTAGTTTCTGGGAGAAATGAATTAGAACTACTTTTTTTCTTATTCTTTAAAATATGGGCCAATGTTTAACAAAATAAAATGGCTATTCATCATAAAATATTGTTTTTGTAGGATGAAACATATCGTTGATAAATATCGAGCATCTGACTGATTTTACTTTATTTATAGATAATAACAGGAAAAATAGGAACTTAAGGCTTTAACTGCATAATCTTAAAAAAAAAAAAAAAAAATTTCAAATGGATAAATGGATCTAACTTTGAAATAGGAAGATCCAAGGTGCAGGTTATTTCATTAATACATAAAAAGGGTTTCGCATGGGAGACTACGCTTTTTTTTTTTTTTTTTTTTTTTTTTTTTTGCTATTTAACACTATTGTTCTTTTATTCTTGTTTAAGTGATATCAATAAAATAGAAACGTCTTACTAGAAGACTTGAATCTTTTTTGAAGGCTGAGGTTTTTCACCCTGACAATTGTCCAACTACACTTAGAAGAACAAAGATCAAAGATAAACGCACGAATCAGATTTATCCATCTTCAAAGGAAACAAAAAATCGTTTGACTCTCTCTTTCATTTCAACCGTGACCAGTTTCTTCATTATACAGTTCTGTTGCAAAATATCATGAATCCTCGATGAACATCTCTTTTTACACACATATAAAGTTGAGTTTAATTTTTTTGTCGCAATGACATTAATATTACTACTTTATCTATTTAAAAATTATTAAAACAAACTCCTCAAAATACTCAGTCAAGGATATGTGAGCAACTTCATAATGGTTAACTAATTTGCATATTCCTTTGAAAAACAAACTTTAATAATTATTTATTTTTATGGGTTTTATTAGAGCAATGGTTTCATTTAACTATTATGCTTAGTTCTATTTATGCATATTTTCTATATTGTACATTATTGCGTTGCAGTTAGGATGAAAAAGTTCTAGCACACACAAACACGCTATATATATATATATATATATATATATATATATATATATATATATATATATATATATATATATATACGTTTTATTTTTTATTGCCGTATCTTTCTGTTAAGTTACATTATTGTTTCAGCTGCACGGCTGTTTTTGGCCATTTGTAGCTTCCTCAGACTTTTATAGAAAGTAAAAGTCTGAGGAAGCTACAGACGGCCAAAAAACGGCCGGGTAGCTGAAACAATAATGTAACTTAACAGAAAGATACGGTAATAAAAATAAAACGCATATTTGCTCTACAACAGTATTGAGCACTTTTTTCAGTTTTTATTAATTACCATTTCTACTAAATATATATATATATATATATATATATATATATATATATATATATATATATAGATAGATAGATAGATAGAAAGGGTGAGAAATTATTAATTGTGAAATTATCTATCAAGTTTTTATAGGAGGAAAAAAGATCGTTGGTATTTGTAACCATTTTTTTTTAAATTTAAAACATCATAAAAAATATCCTTTAAAAATTGGTTACAAATACAAACAATCTCTTAGATTAAAAAAAAATAATATCCTTATCAAAAAAGTTTGTGCACCGCGAGGCCTCCTTATAGCTTAAAAAAAAACGGTATGGAAACACTCCCTGACAAAGGTTCACAAACTATATTTACTTCTATAAGCTAGTTAAAAGTTGGTATCTTCTTCCCCCCCACACACACACTTATGCTGATGAGTCGACGATATCCAAAAATATTTTACTTATTTCCCGATGGTTTTATTCGTAAATATCGAATGAATAAAAGGATATCATTTCCGAAACGGTCGTACATGTAAATATGATTTTGATCCTCCTATGAAAACATGATTGATAATTTCACAATTATCAATCTCTCACCCTTTCTATTTATATAGCTCCAGATAATTACACCTATTGAGCTTATCATAACTGCAATACTCTGAGCACAGCACCTTTAAATATATTTTACTGAGACTTTGCACTTTTAGACCCTGTCTATTATAATCTATAATATGTGTGTGTGTGTGTGTGTGTGTGTTTCATTGAAGGGCAGAGACAACTCTTTTTTGTCTCTCTTACAATCCATTTTTTCTTTTTGACGGACTACTTTCTGAACATTTTGTTCGAATGTAAAAAGAATTTTGCCGTATTTGCGAACGTTTTCTACCTCCATAAATCGTCCTCAGTTGAGTGATAATAAAAAATAAAAAATGAAATAGTGAGTTGAATGGAACGACGATTAAAATCGTTTAAGATAATTAAAAAGCATTTAAGCGTACCATCCGTTTCGTATCAAGCCTGGTTAATGGTTGGATTTTTTAATGCGTCTTTCCATTCAAATCACTATTTCATTTTTATATTTTTTATCACTCGCTTGAGGACGATCTTCGAAGGTCGAAAACGTTCGCGAATAGGGCAAATTTCTTTTTATGCTCGAACAGAATGTTCGGAAACTAGTCAGTCAAAAAGAAAAAATGGATTATAAGAGAAACAAACAAGAGTTGTGTTAGGGTTTGTGTTCCTTGATAGAAGCGCTGGTTGAGTTTGAATAAAATAAATACCTATTAGATGTGTTTAAAGCCAAAACAACGCATTATTACAAAATAAACAGATATTTATTTTGTTTAAAATTTATATTGAAATTCATAAATATATTTCGAAGATACACTTCATCTTCAGTATGTCTTTCTTTTTTTTATGCTATGTTGTTGTTGGAGCACAGAATCAGTAGAAGTCAGTTTTTTGTTTTTACGGTAGTCTTTTAAAATGTCGGAACGGTGCGTTGGTCACGCGGAATTCACGTTAGGGTTTGTGTTCCTTGATAGAAGCGCTGGTTGAGTTTTAATAAAATAAATAAATTGAAGCCAAACATATCTAATACGTATTTATTTTAAACAAGAGTTGTCTTTGCTATTCAATGAAACGTGCATAAAGGAGAAAATGCTGTCCAAGTATACTTTATATATATATATATATATATATATATATTTAGTAAGATGATTGATAATTTATAATTAAAATTAAAAATCGGTTTCATAAGGAGGAACAAAACGATCGTACAATTTATTGATTTTGTTTTGTTCCTCCTTATGAAACAGATTTTTAATTTTAAATTTTAATTATAAATTATCAATCATCTTATTAAATATTAAAATAGCTTTAGGATATATATGCCTATCGAGCTTATTATCTACATTACAACGAGCACTGTTTTTCTTGTATTTTAATTACATTAGTGATTTTACTATTACATTAAAATACACTCTGCTCTTTAGACTGCTGTTCTAATCTCCTTTAAATATATAACAATAGGAATGGAAAATGAAGTCACAAAAACTATATATTGGGAAATATAGATTGGTTCATTTATTCAATGAGAGTATACAAACATTTAGTTAGGGGATAGAGAGAACTCTTTATGCCCAGGCATTTCGAAGCCTAATGCTTCTCATCAGAAGAGTAGAGAAGATGCTAGATAACATAATGGGGATGCAACGTCTAGCGTGGGATTCATCAGGAACAAAATAAATCAATAAAATTATAGATGATGTTGGGGGGGAGTTATATCGAATTCTAAGATAAAGGAGGAACGTATTATATAGTGTGTAATGGAAAAAGGTGTGTAGGGTCTCTATCATAGTCTTAAATGTATATAGTATGTGTTTAAGCTCCAATGAAACTTGTTGAGCTTTATATTATCCCGATAATCTTCTTCTAACTCACAAGCTATATATATATATATATATATATATATATATATATACTAGAAGATGTACTCAGCGTTGTCCGGTATTGAACGTAATGTTAAATTCCTTCTTTAAAAAAAATGAAGTAAAACAATGAAATAAACTGAGACATGTGCATGCAAGTATTATCTTATTTCTAAACAGTTCACTTCTTGTAAGGTAAAAAAATTAAAAAAAATACTCGAGCTGAGATCGAAACCAAAACCTAAAGACTGTGAGTCAAGTACAATAATCACTAAGCCAGCTTGACACGTTCTTTAAGAAGTGTTTTCAAACCAACTTATTCTTAACAAAAGTAATCTGTCATGTGCACATTTGTGAAACAGTTAGCAAACAGATAAAAATCCGATGACCCCCCCCCTCCACACACACGTACCAATTTTGCAATTTTAACCCCTTAGTAGCCCTTTTCTTCTGGATGAAAACCATTTAAAATTTTTCCACGTATAGGTTGAGAAATGTCCTCACACATACATTCTCACTTTTATAGATATAATATGTATATAAGGAAGTGTTAGTTTGCTTGAAGCGTGGGTTTTTAAGAAGATTGGTAGCAATGTGGCATACCGGTATGATAAAGTGATGTGACATGACGTATGAGCAAAAAACAGACAACCGAACACATCATTCAAGTCACATAACTACGTATATCTATTTATATTTTCAAAAGATCTTTCATATATATAAGGTAGTAAATATAGAAATAATTTTAGATATACCTGGGATAGTATGTATTTGATAATTTCCAGAGTATACCTCTCTTTTTCAAAAGACAAGCAAACCAAAAGTATGCTATAAAACTGAAATTATATATTATATACACATATGCATATATATGTGTGTGTGTGTGCTTATATATATGTGTATGTGTGTGTGTGTGTGTATATATATATATATATATATATATATATATATATATATATATGTATATATATACATATGCGTTTTATTTTTTATTACTGTATCTTTCTGTTAAGTAACATTATTGTTTCGGCTACACGGCCGTTTTTTTTTGGCAGTCTGTAGCGTCCTCAGACTTTTACAGAAACCTTACAAATTCTGTAAAAATCTGAGGACGCTACAGACGGCCAAAAAAACGGCCGTGTAGCCGAAACAATAATGTTACTTAACAGAAAGATACGGTAATAAAAAATAAAACGCATATTTGCTCTACAACAGTATTGAGCACTCTCTTCAGTCTTTATTAATTACCATCTCCACTAAACTATATATATATAGCGAATAAATGACAAAAGACTATATTCCATTGTTCATGATTTATTCCTTTAATTCAGTTGACACTTACAATTCTTGACAGTATCTGTTTCATAGCCCAAAATCAATCACTTAATTATTATATCAATTATTATATCAAGCAGTATATATATATATATATATATATATATATATATATATATATAAAAACAAGAAAGTGTTAATTTATTTTTCTTTATATTCTATGGAATACCATAATCATATGGGCTTTTTTTCTCTGCATTTCTTATCGTTATGTGGAAGTTCTTAAAAGGAAACCATAATGGTGACGTTCTGTGTATCTTTTGCTACAAGCAAACCTCTCTTCAGGAATAAAAGTATGTGCTATGAATGCAGAATTGTATAAAGGAAGACGTTAATACTGTATCAATTGGGAAGATATTTTGGTGGATTTGATCTTTTTGTCTTGTCCTTTGGCAGAAATTCTTCCCATTATAGTTGATGGAAATACTTTCTAACACGCCTCCCACCACCTCAATTCAAAAAACAAAATACAATGACAATAAACATAAAAGTACAATGACAATAATAAACTAACGTAATAGAAACGCTTCGTATCTGAATTCCTAAACAAAGAAATAAACTCTGATGGTTTGATGCAGAAGCGAAGGGCTGCAAAGCGAGAACGAAGATTGTATTGTGTCGCATCTTCCATTTATCAAGGGAGATAATTAGAAGAATTACCTTTTCCTTATTTATTCTTTTGGCTTTTAGAAAAAATGAATAAGTACGGATACAAGGATTTGTTTCTTCTTTAAAATCTTCTAAAATTATTCTACTCTTCATTGAAAATTCAATGTCCAATAGTTTATTTTATATATGTAACGTTACACACGGGATCCACATGTTTTATGCAGTCTACGTCGTAAGGAACATAAAACAAGTAATAATTCGACTCCTTTTTTTTTTCTTTAATAACGACATTTATTTCCGAGTACTTTTCCCAAATAAAACGTGATTATGAACGTGCTCGTCTTCTCTGATGCCTGTCGTTTCAAACATGCTCACGAATGTACCAAACATGATCGTCGGTCTGTACACATGCTCTTTTCATAGTCTTTTTCATTGCACACACCTCAGCATTTGCATACATGAGTCTGCACCCTGTTATATTTAGATTAACTGGCCCGATTGGCATAATGGTAAGAATGTTTGCTAATGGGCTGGGAGACGGGAGGTCAATCCTCACTCAAGTCACCAAAGACATAAAAAGTGGTACTTGATGACCCCTTGTTTTGTTTTTGTTTTTGTTTTGTTTGCGTTCACCCCTTACAAAGCATATCGCCATTTAGACGTAAGGGGCTACTATTTGGGGCCATGTCTAGGAAAGATTACCAAGATATTTGTTTATGTTACATTTAAACTTCTGCATATCAGTACAACAAGGGAAGCAGGCAGCAGGAAGGGAATTCCAAAGTCTAGCTGTTCGAGGGAAGAAACTATTAGAATAGAAAGCTTTCTGGCATTTAGGGACATCAACAGTGAAGGGGTGAGATTTTATTGCTAAGCGGGTTTGTCGTGGATATGTACATCGAGGGGTTACAAGTGAAACAAGTTCATCAGAACACATTCCATTAAAATATTTGTAAAACAGGCAGTGATGCAACATTGCAGTGATGGGACAGGGTCTGGAGCTTAGTTGATAACGTGGAACCGATTAGATTGACAACTTTTTTTGGACCCTATCTAAGAGGGAGAGACTAGTGGTAGATGCACCAGCCCAAATGTAGCAACAATACTCTATGCATGGACGAATGGTGGCCTGGGAGAGGTACAGGATACTCTCAGCTGTGAGTAGTCTTCTAGCTCGATAGAGGGACCCCACCTTCTTTGCAGCAGCCTTGGCAATGTCCTTTATGCATTTGTTCCAGTTCATATTGCCAGTGATTGTTAGGTCAAAGAATTAAGAACTCATTATTATAAGGGTGGATCAAGAACAAGTGGAGTAATGTATTGGTATCGTCCCCGACACCTAAGTGTAGGAGCTAATGAAAAGAGAACCTTTGGCTCGCCCCTGACTATAGTTGGCGATTTAGCTTCTTTTTTTTCTAGATTCCTAGTAGGTCATCGCTTGTGGCTAAAATTATTTTCTTATAGAGAGTATTTACTAACTGTATGTGAGATGATTATAATATTAAAGTGTACTTTCATTGGATACTGCAGGAAATTATCCTGATCTCCTTTAATACAGAGGAAAAGTCCTACCTTATAGAAGAGCCTTTGCTACTAGAATACTACATTCCTTACTCATGGGTCGCAGAAGTCATCTTTGGCAGAACAGAGGTTGAGCTTGAAAGACTGGATGTAGACTTCTAGAGTTGGGTTCCATAAGACGCGTGCAAGGTGAGTGATATTTACACATTTATTATTAAGCAGAAGGAGAAACTTATTGATTTGATGTTTACTCGACATATCTCCTTTTAGAGAGGGTTAATCAGTAAGGGAGAGAACTAGAACATTACATTCTCCATTTAAGGGATCTAGCATTGTATTCTTAGTATCACCGTGGTTTGAACATTCAACATTCAAATGAATGTCACTTCGAACTGAATTTTACTTTGTACTTTCTTCGTCACGGGTTTTTGAGAAAAAACTTATAGTGTAACGGTTAAAGTACTAATTATAATACAAATTATAAATCTTCATTTCATAAAATTAAGAAACATGGCAACTTTTTTTACTTTAATTCATCCATACTCACACTGTCATTGCGAATTTGGAGCCATATGCATCGGGGCATCCTGAGTGGGGAGTCGTGCAGCAAGATGTTTGCTCACAATACATTTAAATTAAGAGTTTTTTTATTTTTTAACTAAAAAAAGAGTTTTTTTTTAACTAAATTTTCCTCCCTCCTTTCGCCGTTCCTTTGACATTAACGGTTTTTTAATACCAGGTATACTTGAATCTATTTTGTCAGTCATTTTTGGCGAATATCGGTTCATGTTCCAAAAAATGAAAAATTGTATTTCCAATCAATTTCAATATATTAATATTTAATTCTGATCAATATTTCATGATTGATTAGTCATAAAAAATGAAATTTATCTGCCCAAAAATGGAGATATTTTCTTACAAAAAATAAAAGAAACCACCAGGAGGGTGGGAAATAAATTTCAAAATTTATTAAGAAAAAATATCAAGATTTCTCATGACAAAATCGATTTTTTTATAACATAAATAACATATTTTTTAAATGATATATTTTTTTAAATATATTTTTTTAAATAATATATACTTATTTATTGAATTGTTCTTCCAAAATTGTAAAAATTTTCTTACCAGAAGTTAAGAGAAAAGTTACAATAGGAAGATGGCAATGAGTAAAACCAAAATTAAACTAAAAAGAAATCCCGGGAAACACCAGCTCGGGACAGTTAGTTTAGAATAAAGAAGACATTTCTATGAATATGTTTTAAAGTCCATGAAAAATTTGGTAGATCGAACGACACAATGAATGATTGTAGCTCTTTAAAACTACTTTTCTGCATCAAAGATAGTCTTTTGCATGACTAACCATTAATAAAATGAAACCAATATGATTTCTATCACATAAATTACAGCTTGATTTTTTCCGTCAATTTATTCTCCGAAAGGAAGTTAGCCAATTCAAGGCAATTACACCAGAAAATGAAATTAGCTGAATAAAATACAGAGGAAAAAATCAAACACTCTCTAATTAAATTCTGCATTTCTATATGAAAACTATTAAACTGTATTTCATACTTGTAATTTTAATTTCAAGAGTTAAGCATTTGATTTTCACTGCAATTTGTTGTTTTCATGTTGGTGTTTGCAGATGCGACCAATCAATTTAATACGAGGCTTTGTCTGCTCGTATGTTAGTTCATCTTTCATACTTAAGTTTGAAATATTTTGATGGTCTATCACACTTAAGTTTGGAATAGAATTTTCGTTTGTCACGCTTAAGTTTAAATTTTTGTCAATCTCTCGTGCTTAAGTTTGAAATACAATTTGTGTTGGTCTATCACACGTAAGTTTGAAATGCAATTTTTCTTGGTCTGTCACACTTAAGTTTGAAATACAATTTCCGTTTGTCTACCATATTTAAGTATGAAATTTTGCTAATGTCTCAAGTTTGAAATAGAATTTTTGTCAGACACATTTTAATTTTGAAATAGAATCTTCACAAGCATACTTTTGTCTATGAAAGGCTCAGTCTACACGTTGGTCTGTCAAGCTTTAGTTTGAAATAGATTCCTCATACCTAAATGTGCAGATTAAATAGACAGATATATTTTCGGTTTCAACTATCTCTATAAGAAACTCCGTCCGTACATCGGTCTGCCATTCGATTTATCATGCTTTACCTACAAACAACATTTTCGTTTGTCTGTCACACTTAGGCTTAAAATAGAATTCTTTGCTGCGTCCACAAATCTACGTAAGAGCCTATGTGTGCTTGTTTGTTTGTCCACGTTTTGGTAAGAAATAGTGTTTTCATTATAATAAATAAATATAAGAAATAAAAAAAATATAAGAAATAGTGTTGAATGGACGTACGTTATCATACTTCAATTTGAAATAGAATTTTTTTTGGTCTGTCACATTTAACTTGTATTGTCATTAGTTTGTAATAATTTAGTTTACAACTGCATTTTCATTGGTCTATCACACTTCAGATTGAAATTGCATTTTCATTATTAAGCGTGCTGATTAAATGGACATATCTTAAGAATGGCTCTATTCTCGCCTGATTATCAGCTCATTTAGCTTTTCCAAAGAGTCTAAGAAGTTTGGGAAAAAACAATGTCATTATTGACATAAGTGGAATTCACATTATTATGATAGATAACTTCGATATTGGATTTTGGTTCAAACTGATTTAACCCTCATTGTTTTGATTTATGTTGTACGTTGAGCTTAGACCTGCGGGTTTGAGCCTTAGACCTCATCTCAGCTATACTTTGTCATACTAAAATTGGATCTGTGCATTCACTCTAAAACTGAGGATGTTGTCTCAAGCGTAATTGAATCCTATGGCCACGAGCTGTCCATGCTGGTCCAATTAACCTTCAGCTTTGGCCGATTGTTCATACAACATGTGTTGTTGACTTTTCGATTTGCTATCTGGCAATATCCGATAAGTTGATGGCTTATTCATACAAATCAGAATTCTGAGTCAGCTGGACCTCCACCTTTGGCTGTAGCGCTATCGCATGTCTCTGTTTGCAGCCCGTGGCGGGGAAAGAACGCTTCGCTTCTCTAATGAGAGTCGTGTAAACTTTTGCATCGATTTCAGCGAAAATGGAAATAATGTACGTGTTAGCTTCATTCCTTGTTTGCTCTGTACTTTACAACACTTCTGGCAGTTACGTTCATTATGAAATAATGATGCCAAATCCTTGACAAGTTCCTCTTTCTGTGATAGACTGAAAGGCTAAAATAATTGGCTTTTCATCATCTTTTATCTTTTATGCAGCATTTATTATGCTTTAATAGAAAAATTTACGTATTGCCGTTTTTGGAGCTCATCAAGCTTGAGTAAACATAGCAGGTAAAGTAAGTATCTGTAATGATGCTGGTCGTAACAGATCTGCTGAGAAAGAGAGAAAAAATAACGAAATACCAAGGCCTCACATACGATATGAAAATCAACTGGAATCCTATGATCTCAATCCTTACAGTAAAGCAACCGGACTCATAAAAAAAAAAAAAATTAAAAACTACGAGGTGAATATATCTGCTGCGCCAAGTGCAAGAAAATGCAAAAAAAATTGCACTCAAATCAACGGTTAGAATCTTAAAAAGATCTCTCGGTTGGAGTGACTGAAATAATAGTAAGTGAATGTCTGTCATCTGGTAGAATGCCCCATCCCCAGCAAAATCAAAATAAGAAAATTAAAACAAAAATGAGTAAATAAAAATCCAAAGTTATTTAAAAACTCTATAATAAAGAATTTCTGTATATGTATCGCTATCAAATGATGGCCTCATAGCAGTGAACAGCAAAAATAGAGAAAAAAAGAAAGCATTTTATATTTATATGGCGTAGAAAACGTATTCTTCTGAAATGTATTCGGTGACCGTGTCCATGTTTTCATTTGTTAATGCATTTGTGGAACCAATGTTAAAAATAAAGTGTGAAGATTCCAATTCCGTGAAAGAAAATCCTATTTCAATATAGATATGCTTAAACATAGCGCAAAGAAGAAGTATTCTTGTAAAGTTTGTGTTTCATGATTTGCAGCAACATATTTAAAGTTACACAGACAAATTCACAATGATTGCAAGGAACTTAATGCCTACTCAAGAAAACTACTGAAGAGGACCTGAATGCCTACTGGACACTGTCTTCGTGTGTGTAGGATCTCTCTATGGAGGCGTTTGTCCAGACAACCTGGCATGAGGGTACTTTTCCTTACAAGTAAACCCCTAATCAAATATTCAATATGACTTAGTATCTGAAGGCAAATAAATTATACGAGTGTTGGTGCATTTTCTTTAAGTGATTTATTCAATAGTAACAGCACTAAACTGGATATTAAATTAAATTAATTTATAATTTTATATGCAAAAAGTCATAGATTTCATTGAGTTTACAAAAAAAAAAAAAAAAAGATCTGTTCAAAAAATATCCAGACTGAGACTGTCTCCAACAACATTGCTGAATAAAATTTAAGTATGAATACTTTTCGAACAGATCTTGTACTTCAGAAAAAGTTGTTTTTTTTTTTCAGTCATTTTACTCTCAACCTTGTTGAAATACTTTTTGAATACTTAATACTTTTTGAATACACCAAGGTTTAGATGGATGTAAGCTCCTACCTTCTTCGAACTTGCGAAAGAACACAAAAATTTATTTAATCCATGAAATTATATTGTTTTCGTTCAAACTTGAGAATTTTTATGTCGGACTTTAAAATATATAGAGAATTTCTACCTAGTTGACGAAATGAGAATAATCTACTCTTATGGATTAAATAAAGGATTCAGTTTAAAATTCTGTACAGGTTCTTGCATTCTGCATGAAAGTTTCCAAGTCTGAAATGGTGCCCCTGAAGATGAAGCCATAACGTTACATCGGCCATATGACGTAACCATCTTGAGGAGCGATACTGCTCCCCATTGTGTGTACGGGAAACCTGTCATACCAAAACGTAAAAATAACCATCAAGATAAGAAAAGTAGTCATTTTCCTCAAATTAAATGCATATTCAATCTTGACTATTTTGACTCTTGAAAAAGCCTGTATAAGATGGTGAAAGGTTGAGCTTCTAGGTCTTTCCATCTCCATTTTTAAAACCCTATTCCATCTAGAGACTTTTTTTTAATCACATCTGGCATTCAATGTAAATACCCCCGACTAACCAGACAATAAGCAAAATCCCATCCCTTCACTGTAGAGTTCCCTAGATGCCGAAATCCTTTTATTATAATGGTTTCTTTTCTGAAACTGATAGACTTTGGAATTTCCTCCTTGGTTCCGTGACTGTACTAACATGCAGAAATTCAAATGTAATATGAATAGATATCTCGCTGCTCAACTCCCTACATAGTGTACCTGTAGACATGCTCTCAAATAGCAGCATCCTTATCTTTTTTATTTTTTTATTTTTTACTCTTATCCACCCCAAACAAGACATGTTGTCACTTGGACGTAAGGGGCTACTATTTGGGATCATATCTACAAACACAATGTGTAAGGAGTTGGGCAGCGGGGTGTCCACATATAAACGTCACAAAAGTCCAAATATGGGACGTAATTTGCGATGTAAAAGTATGTATTCAAGTTTCGGATTAGCTTTTACTTAACACTCTCTCTCTCTCTCTCTCTCTCTCTCTCTCTCTCTCTTTCTCCCACCAACACTTGCTAGCTGGTAGTCAGTAAAAGAAAACTCTTACCGTTAAAGGTTATTTGTAGACAAAATGTTTACAGTAAAATAAAATTGGCGCTTCTACACTATTGGGACGAGATTTTTTTGTCGGTAAATGGAGTTTTCAGATATAAAAGACAATTGTTTCAACTGATTGTTTTTGTCAGTTATAATGGTAGCTTCCAAATTATGCAGTCGGAATTACCTTAATATTACTGAATTATTAAAAAAAAACTTTAATCGGGGTAGCAGGTGAAAAATGCCGCTGTTTTTTTTTTTTTTTTTAGCAAAACAGAAAATTGCCTCCCCTTTGGACTCTCCTGTGTCTTACAACTGTTTTTCTCAAATTCTATTTTTTATTTTCTTAAATAAATAATTTTCTACCTCATCGATTTCAATAATTTTTGGATATAATCATCTTAAAAATACTAAGAATACGTAGATACCGTTGTTTTCATGTGAAATTCAGTTTTACGGTTTCGGAAATCCTGTCCCAATTATGTAAAAGTGCCATAAAATTATTAAAAGAACCATTTTTAATGCAACCACGAAGGTAACGGCAACTAAAGATGTAGCTGTTAAAAGAGTAAAAAAAAAATGGCACTTGTACAGTTTAATCAAGACATTAAAAAATGAAAATATCGAAAAAACGTTATATTGTACGTATCCGTTATGGACTGAAGATCTCCGAAAAAAAAATTTCATTTAATTTGATCGAATAGTTTGTTTTTTTTACAGCAGAAAAACACGTTTTTCTGACAGCACGTTGAAGTCAGCCATTGTAGAAATATTTAACACGCCACGGGGAGATAACTCCGTGTATAGCGTGGACACTCCCTCCCCATCTTTATTACTAGATTTCCTTCCTAAAAGTCGAACCTTTTGCTCGGTATCATAACAAATTGTTTTTTTCGCTGTAAAAAAAAAACAAAAAAAATCTACTTGATGAAATTAAGTGAAATTTTTTTCGGAGAACTTCGTTCCATAACGGATAAATACAATTTAAACTTTTTTTTCTCGATATTTTCATTTTTTAATGTCTTGATTAAACTATACAAGTACCAAAAAATTGAAAAAGGTTTCATTAATTGTTCATATCTGTCCTGCGAAATAGATGTTCAGCCTGAATAATTTCATATCAAAGTATCTTCGTATTAAAAAAAAAATATGTTATTCATTTCTTCATCAATGATTTTTTTTTATCGCACCTTGTTATTTTAGAAGAAAATAACCGCTTTGTGTTTTTTTTCTTTGCTTGTTTTTTTTTTTTCGTTTCTTTCTTCCTGAACACAGTTTCAACTTTGCTACTTTTCAAACACACGTTGTATTTTCTAATCTTCTGCGGGCAATGAACTGATTAAACGTTCGTTTTAAACGCTGGCCGCCTTTTAAATGTAGTTCCTCTGTTTATATCTATTTTTTTTTAATTCGTTTTAATTCCATTTGTGACAGGAGTTTCTCTGTTTACAAATGTAAATTAAATCAAACGTTCTTCAATTTCAGATGCAATAAAATTCGAAAATTATCAAAAATATCAAAACTTATAATGTATATAATTTTAAAACCCTTAATGTGTGTTCGTGTTTTCACATCCACCTCTCTTCCAAATGAATTCAGATAATGAAAACAATGTGTTTTCGAATTGGAATAATGTGATATTGAAACACAATCAAGACATTAAAGCTCTTGTTTATTACGAAAGTTTGAAAGATGCTGCAGTGGCAGTGTTAGAAAAGTATGCCAAACCTTCGAAATCCATTCGAGTTGTTTTTAAACAAACCAATGTGTTAAATCATCAACAATTAGGGTATTACTCCATTCTAACAATTACAGCATTTATATTTATGGATTTTTTAGATGAGGATTGTTGCGGTTGCTGTTCTCATCTCGAGTTTTGTTTTCGCAACATTTCTTGAAGTTTGTCTTGTTGAACTTGGGAATTTTTATGCTGAGCCCGGGAATCTGCACGGAATTTCAGACAAAACTATATTTAATCCACGAGGAAGAGGTAACATGCTTTAATTCAATCAGCCATGACTGCATGACTGATTCGCAGTTGTATGTTTAGTATCTCCTATGCTAAGGATTGAATCTTCAGAACCCCCGGAAAAGTGTTATTTAGAACTGAATGTTACCTAGTACTTTAGCATTGTGGAGGATTCTGGTATGAACTTTTGGAGCCTTAAACTTATTCGTGTATATCGATATACAATCTTACAACTTATCACTATAGATCATTAATTTATATATATATATATATATATATATATATATATATATATATATATATATATATATATATAGTAGTAAGTTATGAAAATATCTATGGTAATTAAGCTACACAGAATATTTCGCGTTTCATTTTCATGAGAATTCATCATTCGATGTAGCTTAATTGCCATATATATATTTTCATAACTTACTATTCAAGTCTATCTATGTATTGAGCACTGTCGAAGTAAATACTGAAAAAATTATGCATAGAATTATATCTTCGTATGTTAATTTATGTGATTAAATGAAATAATCGTATATATATAATCATATATATATATATATATATATATATATATATATATATATATATATATATATATATATATATAGTTACTATTCAAATATATAAGCAAATAAAACAAAATTCTTTTTGATAGCTCAATAGTGCAATATAGAGCTATAAATATTTTGTATATTGTACCACTTGACATGAAATAGACACTCATCTTATTGTTCATTAAAAAATACTATAATGGCTGTAAAATTACAAATGATACCAGTTGGGAAACTCATCAGCGCAAAGAAAATACATTAAAAAGAAGCAACAAATTCATAAAATCTTAACAGCCTTTATAGGCCTTTCACATTCGATATTCATTAGATTTGTTATACCCCTCAACACGTGTTATGTGTCGTTTGTATAGGTAATTCCTCATTATTAAGATATTATGATATATATGTATATAGCTTCAAGTAGGATAATTATATATATGCATGATGTAGAGAAAGCGTTAGGGGTACAAAAAAAAATGAATATCGGATGTGAAAGGCCTGTACATAGGCTATTGAGATTAAGAATTTGATTTTTTGTGTGTGCACTGATGAGCTAATATAAATTTATAATTATTATATACAAATACTAGCAAGCGTACACAAGTGTTGCCAACAAAAACCTAACTTTTTTAAAAGAACAATAAAATCAGTTTTAATTCCTGGTAAAGTGGCACAATACATATAGCTATCTCTACAATTATATAAATGCAACTTTGTATGTGTATGTGTGTGAGTTAGTTCCTTATAGAGTCTGAAACAGCCAAATGGATTTTCTTTGAAATTTACACAACTTTAGTGTATAAGTCTGGGAGTGATCTTAGTTAAGTTTTGTATCAGAATATCCCTGATAATTACTGATAATTGATAATCAAAACCGTTATTTTAATTTATCTATCATCAGTCATTTTTTCCATGTCGCCGCTTAGCAACAATGATAGAACAATGGGCCATGAAAATTCTACTGTGGGGAAGTTGATAGCGTGTTCTTTTTTTTTTTTTTTTTTTTTGCATGGCGTGGTGCGTAGGTTCGAAATTCGCACGTGGGGATCCGAGGGAGATTTTGAACTGTAATGAACATGATGCAAACGTAATGACCACGTTACACTTACAAAAAAATAAATAAGTTCGGAAAGATTCATTTGAAGAAGGTTGGCGGTTACATCGGCCGCAATGTTAACCAATTCATATTATTCAGACTATTGTTTTCATCTTCAATGTTATTTTCACTCAAAGTGAAAGACAAAGTTGTAAAATAAAACTTAAGATGAAAACAGTTGTCCGAATAATCCGAATAATTGTCTGAATAAAACATCTCAAATCATGCATATTATGTCTAAAACATTTTCATTTTTTTTTTTCAGAAGTTGAAACTCGCAGAATGTCCAGCTTAGAAGATGACCTGTTGTTTGCAAAGAACCATAGCTATGTTGTCCAGATGGAGCAAATGGTGGTGCAATCGATGTACAAATACATGAACCCTTTATTCTTACTATGTGGATCTATCGGCAACCTCATGTCCATCTTCATCATGCGCAAGATGAGCATACATGTCTGGTCAAGTTGCATTTACTTGACCGCATTAGCCATGGTCGACCTCATCATACTCTACATAGACTGTGGCAACAACTGGTACAAGCAACTGACCAAAGTGGACGTCAGCGTTATGATTATGACCAGCAGTGACGCTATGTGTCGGGTATACCTTTTCTTTTACAACTTTATCTTTCACTTTTCTTCATGGTTGGTTGTGGCCATAACTGGCGAGTGTCTCATCTCGATAAGACACCCAGTTTTCAAGTATAAATCTTGCACGAGGGAACATGCCCGGGCAGTCATCTTATTGATTGCAGTTTTGCTTATAGGAATTAACATACACTACTTCTGGACTCATGGGATTGTCACGATGCGAGGAAATCATGGACAGGTATGCATCTATGTGAATGAGTTCTCCGATATATTCCGTGATCAGATCTGGCAATATTTGGATATTCTTATAAAAGATATCATTCCTGTGTTGGTGGTGTGTCTCCTGGTCATTATAATGACCATGTTCTTAAACATTAGCAACAGCCACACAAAGAGCATGGAACCCGTTCTAAAGAAGTACTATATGGATATTGAAGCTTTCAAAGAACTTCGGCAGGTGGTGATAGTTATCGCGGTTATCTTCATGTTATGCACCCTACCCCGTGTAGGTGTTGCCGTGTTTCGTCACTGCGTGACCACCTATGGAGTGATGCCGTACACACAGAGTCTAAGCGCTAAATTAATGTTGGCGGACGCTGTATGCAAAATTCTTAGTTATGCGAACCATAGCTTAAAACTGTTTGTATACATCTTTTTTTGTAGACGAATAAGTCACTGGACAAAAAAGTCGACAAAGGTGTTTCTCTCACAGAGTTGCAGTATGAACAAAGCTCATAGGACGGACTCGTATTACCAGCAAAAAGTTGCCGAGAAGCCGTCCTCTGCACCGTCACAATCATTTATAGAAAGCAATTCTGTTCAAATGATGGATCCAAGGATTCATATAAACCATCACAGAGAACCGCATCGCAAGCCTAGAGTATTCACGCAGACCCAAGTCTGAACAACAACTAAATAATCCTTAAAGAAACCAAGGGAATAAATACAAAAAAAGATAAATTCCTTCTTATATTTCTATATCGTCATTGATGTGGAAAACAAATTTAAACAAGAAATAATAAGAAAGAAATATACAATCACATTATATTTGGAGACTTTTAAATGTCGACGTTTGAAAAAAAAATGAATTCATGTTTTAATATGTATATTTTTCGTTTAATTTTTTTGTTTTTTTTGTGATTATAAAACAGTTAACTAACAAAAACATTTTTATTTTCAACAAATATAAAATAGTTACAGCTTTAGGAAATTGGTTTTATGCTGAACAATACGATGCATTTTATGGCGGATAATAATTCCTTTTATTCACTGATTATTTAACAATTTATTTAATCATTTTTGTTTTTATAATTAAATAGAATTAATCATCTGTTATCAAAAAAAAAAAAACATAAGAAAAATATTTAAAAACAACAAACAGATAAAAATGAAATCTTTGAAGAAAAAGAGTAATTTTTTTCCCCTCGATTGATTTTTTTTTCTTTGATAAATACTTGTTTGAGGGAAATTAAATATTTGAAATAAATATTTAAAAAAACAAAAGAAACAATATATAAAATTGTTTTAGGATGAAATCAATATGTGACTTCAATCTTAGACATTGGTGATTTGGAGATGCATTTAACATTATCAGTGATTCTTGAAGGAAATTAAAAACAAATTTCAAACAAACTGTATTCCTATTATTATTATTATTATTATTATTATTGATAAAAAATGAATGAACGAAATTTCTCAGGAGAATGATGCTAGATTTTTGTCAACAGTGCAAATTATCTCCCTTGAAAGTTTGTCATGTGACGAGATAACAACCAATTTCCGATCAGAAATGAGTTTGTCTTTTTTTTCTTTTACTTGTACTGAATGTTCTGTTTAAAATTCTTTTCAGCTTTCATGAATTCATTTATGTATTTATGTCTTTTTGGGTATTTTTTATTTTAATTATTAATCTAAAACTTTTGCAAAAAAAAAAAAATATATATATATAGTAAGAATTGAACTTTCGACCTTCCATTGTGCTCTGAGTCTATATGGACAATAACATAATAACCAAGAATAACATCTTTTATATGGCAGCAGTCATTTGCAGTTGTGTGTCTGTACACATACCAGTGGAGGATTTAATCTCGTAATTACTTTGGCAGAAATTGAGCCATTTTGGTAGCCTTTTATGTCAAGCTGACATATTATCCCAGGTAGTCCTAGCAGGTGCACCTTTCCAAACCTTGCATCTTCTCTTTGAAGTGAAGTTAGTTTATTGCTACCTAAGGTGCCCCAACTATATATACACCATAATCACGTTGACACACCAGTTCTCGTCAGATCACTGAAGTTAAGCAACCTTGAGCCTAGTTAGTACGCGATAGGTGACCATTTGGGAATTCTAGGCACTGTATGTGCTCTCTGCTTATCTCGGCATTTGTTTTCAGTCATCCTGAAAATACACTCCACTTAAAACTGGTATTTAACAATGTCAACTCAGGCAAGATGTGGTTGGAGATTGTGCACCTCCTGCCACAAAAATTTCCTGCACAGGCATCCCTTTCTGGGTATCCATAGTCTGTCAAAGACTGAAGGAGCCTTTGTAAGGTGCCCCCAACTGGAGAAAGCCAACCGAGCTGCTCAGGCTATTTTTAGGAAGCCAGTGGATTTTTTTCTTTGGAGATTTTGGTTAGATTTACTTCACCTTCCTGTTTTAGAACACATCTTCCTGCGATGGGAAAAAATAAATATCATCTTTGATGGCAGTCATTTGCTGTTTTGTGCTGGTTTACATATCAGTTGAGGATCCGATTTCGACAAAGAGTCTGTTAGAAACTGGGCCATTTCAGTATCCTTTTATCTGTCAGCTGAGGTATTCATCCGGGGTAGTTCTAGTAAGTGTGATTAAATGCCTTAAAAATTGGTACAAACCTGTTCTCTTAGCAATCTGTAGTGTCCGGTGCAAACAAAAAAAAAAGAAAAGAAAAAAAACCAGCTGCTTCTTTTTATATGCTGGCGATTTTGTCACCTCATATGCAAATGAGATGCTTCCGGTTTCAAAGATTTACTTGATTTAGGTTTGGATGTTGGAGTTTCAAGTTTTGAGAGAATTTAACTCTGGAAATTGTTAGTTAATACAGCATAGTTAACAATGCATCAGGGAAAGTGTAGAATAATTAATACTTGCTTATTTAACCACAGTAAGTTTACTTTCACAGGCTTTGCCTTCCCTCTTTGATGTGGAGTTTATAGCTGACTATCAGAGGCGCCTGACTAGGGAATGCTAATGGAGCTACCATGTTAATTTTTAGGAGGCCCAAGTGCCCTTTCATCAGGGCTGCTGGCGTCATTCTTCCCATATTCCAGCCTGTGGTGAGAAGGAAATAAATACTTACATCTTTTGGCCAAGAGCAAAGTGTAATATTTGTTCTGATACTACATTTCATCTTTTCTGTCCTTGACCAGTGAACTAGAAATCCTTCTAGACTGAAACAATTTTTTATTGTTGTCCCAATCTAGAGAATGATTTTGGTCAACTGTATTTTGTTCTGAATGGTATATATATATATATATATATATATATATATATATATATTAGCAGGCCGCCCGGCATTGCCCAGTCGTAAAATACGCTTAAATATGATATTTTGATTAATGCAGATTTCGTATTTATTATTATATTAATATATAGTAATAATTTAAAAAGTTAAAAAAAAAAAAAAATGACTCATGCGCCACCACCGAGAATCGAAACCAAAATGTTTATCTTACGGTTTACTTTTTCCTTTTACATTAATTCCTGAGCTATGAAGACATATTGCGGCAAGGCTAAAAATTAAAACATGAACCAATAACTATTATGTTATGCATGCATATTCGTAATGCTGTCGTTCGACCTGCACCTGGTAAATTCCATGTTTTTAATTTTCACACTTTTGTACGGATATATAAAGTTTCCTGACCGAGGAGTTTAGTAGGCAAAATTTTTAAACGAATATATATACGCATATATGATATATATATATATATATATATAGAACGAGGTTTGTGTTTACTATAAACTTTTTACGCAAATATTACACAAATATATAAATCATGTAGAATATCTGCATGAATGAAATTACACATAAGAGTTAACTAAAGATGATCATCTCATAAGAAAACCGAAAAAACTAATAAGGAATTAATTAAAATGAAGGTTTAAAAGAATATGTAAATTAATTAGATCTTTTGTAGATGAATGCAATTCCACGTTGTATTTTCTTTTTAAATAAATAGAAAACAGGGTTTTTAATATGAATATCAATACACCAAAAATCCAAATATATATATATATATATATATATATATATATATATATATACGTTTTATTTTTTATTACCGTTTTTTTTCTGTTCAGTTACATTTTTGTTTCAGCGACGCGACCGTTTTTTGACCGTTATGTAGCCTCCTCAGACTTTACAGAAAAGTTTGTTTCTATGTTGGGCACTTTCTTCAGGTTTTTATTAATTACCATTTCTACTAAACTATATATATATATATATATATATATATATATATATATATATATATATATATATATATGGCTGAAACGTGGTGAAACAACTATGAAGCTGAGGATAACAGTTCGCAAATAAAATAAATGTATTTTTCTCATATTAAATACCGATCTTGAAGAAGATTGATATTTAGCTAGCCTGATATTCTCTGAGCTTGGCTCACTTGACTAATTGCTATGGCTTGGGAGACATTTTCAGAAGCTAGTGCAGCATTTCTTAACCGCCTTTACCATTGAGTAATTGAGTAACTCTTAAAATAAATCACGTCTCAAGAAAGCCAGCCCTTTGGAAATCAAAAATATATACCATATCTTTCTTGTTATATTTGCATCTTAGTTCACATAGTAAATATCAGTGTATATATTTTTGAATAATTGGATTTTTTAAAAATTACTTCTTCAAGTACTTCATTTTAAAAAAATACTTCTTCAATTTTCTTTTTTTAATACTAAACAATTCTGGTGCAACAAGATCAGGTTGTCTGAAAATACTACCACCCAGACTGAACTGCACCAAACTTTGATGTTATTGCATTTTGTTTTTTTTCCTTTGCTGAACATGATTGAGTTTTGCAAAGAAAAAATCAAAAACAACAATTTTCTCTAAAATAAAAAAAATAAACACCAGCAATAAATATTTGAAGATATAAAAGAAATTGAAGCATAATTTTTCCCCCAAATTACTGAATTTAATATTAAATAATCCGAAAGGAGTTTATATACCATAAAACAAAACAAAAAAAACAAACATGATGAATAAATATCTAGAGATGTAAACAACTCGAAGCATTCAAACTTTTTCTAAAAGATTACCAGATTCGGCATAAAATAATTCAAAATGGGGCTGATATGCCGTTAAACAAAGAAACTAATGCTAAACAAGAATCATATTGTTCACTGACATTTTATCAGGAAATTCTCTCTCAGAGACAAAACGAATTCTAAGCTCAAACTAAAAATAATCACTAATCCTTCTTATCTCCATCTCCATAATATTTTGATTGCAGAAATTCTTCTCTGGGTCAAAGTATTGTAGCTTTGCAACAACATACAAATTCAATACATCTACCCTGATAGCCACTATCTTATGTACCTTACGACAACCATTCTGCCACATTCACTCGTGATAAAATGGTACATTACATCCGATGAGCGACACCATCACAGAATCGCCACATCTACAGAGGAAGAAGTTCCTATTTTTCTCTCTCAATATTTAGTGCTCTCAACATTATCAGGCCTAATTCTACATTTTTTAACTATAGTGTTATTACATCCTCCATAACTGGCTAAGACATACATAGACATAACATAATCTTTCCGATTTCCGAATCCTAAATAATAACAGCTCCCTAACTATGTTCCGCTCTTTCTGATTGGCAGAGACCTGCCATTCTCATATTTCGGAATGAAACTAATTTCTAAATAAACGAACACTTCTAAAAGTTTACAAAAATGGTGTCGCTCTCTCCATGAGACCCTAGCGCTAAAAAAAAATACAAACATATTAATCGCTCATAAACAGAGAATTAAATACTGATAACCTTATTTACTAAAAAAAAAAAAAACGTGCATAAGTATAAAAAAAAAAAAAACGTTTATATACATAACATCTTCTCCAGCTTTGCTTGCATGTCGGGAACACTAAAAACATGTAAACACAAGAATGGTTTGGGAATGTAAACATGTACAAAATATCGACACGGCACTATCCCCACCAAATGAAAACCTGACCTGAAAAAAAACAACATATTTTCCTTTGCTTTCTTAATTTTTTTTTGTTGCATTTACTATTTCGTTTGATGATTAAATTTTTTACACAGATTTCCTACGCTACAGCTTTAATGTAAATTTCATTGCATACGGAATGTTAATTCTTGTGTGCATTGATTTGTTATTTCTTCCTATTTTACGTCTAGTTGGATTAATTAGTCACATGATCGGCTGATGATCTTCTTTAGATATTTAAAATAGGAAATTCAATTGGCTGGATATTATTTAAATTAATAAAATTACCATTAAAAATAGAAACAAAATAAATTAGGAGATAGAATTTATTTGTCAAAGCAAACAGAGGAGTATTTTAGATTTGAGCAGATGGAATATTAAAATAAAATTCCTTTTTATTTCTCTCCCTCCCTCCCTCTCTCTCTCTCTCTCTCTCTCTCTCTCTCTCTATATATATATATATATATATATATATATATTGGGAACGAAACACAGTAGAGTTCTCGAATATAAAGGAATATTCAAACATAAGAGCGTATTACAGAAGATTAGAACAACATTCAGCCGGTTTCAAAACCACAACAAAAGATATCTATAGTTGGTCTCCTTGAATTGGATTTGAAACCGAGGGTACCGACGTTTTTCTATTCTTTTGTAACACACATCCAAATCATGATGTTTAAAACATTAGATTCCTGCAGTATTTTTATTTTTTAAAGAAAAATATATTTAAAATTTCTCATTTTCGACTTATACGAAAGCCTTCATCAGGAAGGTTCAGACGATACTTTTTTCTTACTAGCCATGATAGTGTTTTGGTGCGGTCTCTAATTGTTGAAGATAGTATTGTTTAAATATTATATATAATTTACAAATACATAATTTTAAATTCTTTTACTAAATTCATAACAGACTTTTGTTAATAAAAAAAGATATTTTTTTCTTTTTTCATCCAGTTAAGAATAATTATATTATTCTGAAAGTTATGGAAATAAGGAACTTAAACTCTTGACTGGATCTATGAATTGTTTTTACGTGTTTATATATGTTTCCTCCAAAATCTCTTACCTTGATGAAGGGGAGACTAAAACTTAAATATAATTTCAAATGATCTGAAATAACAGCAAGGGGAAAGTTGATTCCAAACTCTTTAGATTATTCTGAATGCTTGTCTATAGATTTTATGAAATAAATGTAAGTTAAATCATTTCTATATTTCAACTGATTTATCAAGGCCAGAGGTTTTGGTGGAAATATCAGATATTTTGTAATTCATATGCAAAACTTGGATAACAAACAACAATGGTTGTAACATTTAATATGTAACATAAAGGACAAAGTTTATACTTACTATTGCAGAAAGTAAGCTAAAGGCCGTTAAAAAAAACTTACTTTGTAAAAATCTACTGACTGGTTGCTTATTTCTAAAAGGGCAAAAAAAATGCCAAAAATGTGCGATGTCAAATGTCACAGAGCGCACTTATTGTGCGACCTTAGGGTCAAATGTCACAGAGGGCACTACACAATTCAAGTCATAACCTTTCCAACGAGCTTTCATTTTTTTAAATTCTGACCAATATTCGCTGAGATTTGAAACTCATAAAATTGTCAAAAAGGTGGTATATCTATGGATAATTATTACTATAATAATTTTTAAATACTTACAGACACTAGTGTTTCATCCTTTCGGGAATCATCAGTTCAGGGTGATACAATTACTGCCGGTCGGGAGATATGAACCTGGCCATGAAGCCATCTCCGACTCCATTAGCAAATAACAAACTTCACGGCTAACCTTAACCACGAGAAATATCATTGAAATTTAAGTATTTATTTTTAAATGTTGTAACATCCGTCCAGAGTGATCTAATGATTATAGCATCATGATCTGCGAATGCTACCAGTATATATATATATATATATATATATATATATATATATATATACTGGTAGCCAAATTGAATATTGAAATGCTCATATCTTTGGTTCTATGGGATGAAACTACATGAAAATTTGAAGGCTTTTTTAAGATTATAATACTATTCTATGGTTAATATGTTATGACAATTGGTAAAAAAGAACCAATATTTTAAAACCAATAAAATATGCCCGAGTTGCCTACATTTGTATATATAGTGTCCTGGCTGGACAGCTTCAGTTTTGCTGCTTTAGGATGAATATTGCTTAGGGTTTTTTTTTTGCTTGGTTGTCTCCCATGTGATATATATATATATATATATATATATATATATATATATATACACACACACACACACACATACACCATGAGGAATATTATACAAAGGTGACCCTAAATTTTTAGGAAACGCCACTCCCTTTTGGTAGATGTGATTATTCTTAGCAAATTTTACATTGCTGTATTATATAGTTAACATAGGTATTATAGACTAATAAATATGTATATACATATCTCTCTCTCTCTATATATATATATATTTGATTTTTTATGTAAATACAGTCATATCTTGCTTCGATGTGAAGACCGTTTCAATCATATTAGATATCATCAGGCAAGAAAAAATAAGGTACAAAAACTGAAAAGGTTCAACACCTTTTCAAATTTTGAGGAGAGAAAATTTGCCATGAGTAGCGATGGGCGAAAACGGCCCTTGTTGAAATTCAATTATTTTCAATTTTTGGATATCTTCCCACCGAAAAACTATATATATATATATATATATATATATATATAGAGAGAGAGAGAGAGAGAGAGAGAGAAAGAGATGTTATTTGTTTTTGCGATACGCTTTGAAGCGAGGGGGGAATAATTTTCTCTTTAACCAACTTGGTACCCCCACATGGGGAGCGGCATACATATTGTTTTTAAAATATAATTATATGCATGTACAGGGGCATATTTTTTAAAAAGAGTTAAAATTCAGATTTGTTTAGAGTCTAATAACTTATGGATCAAATTTCACAAGATATATAAATGGCGACACACACACACACACATATATATATATATGCATATACAGCATATTCTCGTTAGATCACCAAAATTAAATAACAATGTGCTTTACCAGTGTCAGCTGGGTGACAATTTGGGAATACTAGGCACTATATATACTGCACTGAGATGTAGAAATGTCCCGGTTCCTATCTTGAGATGCATTTAAAACCGCTAGAAGAGATGCACTCTCAGTCTCCAATAAGACATACATGTAGGAGAAAGAGAACTCTCATAAAAAAGCTTAGGGAATAGTCTCTCACTGTTCTGGTGATCGGTTTGTGTCACCTGTAATTAGCCATGCTTGTGTAACCTACTTCCCAATCATCAAATTGATGATGAAAACTCTATAGTTTCTATGGAATGATAATAGATTCTTTAACCAGAAATTTGGTAGATATTCTATGCAGGGATTCCTGTTGCTTGCATTTAGATTTGTTTTTGTTATATATTACTATCTACTTGGTTTCTTGTTATACCGACTGAGATTAACAGTTGTACCAAAAAGTGTGGTTGACTCTGCACAAAGCCTTTACTGTCACAAACAATTCATCTGTATGGATTCTGTACACCTTACATGTAGTGTGAACTTCAGAGGTCGAAATCAACGATAGAATCCACACACAGACACACATACACACACATATATATATATATATATATATATATAGTGGCATCAAAAAGAAAGTCCGCACTTGTCATTTAATTTTTTAAATTGACGTGAACACTGGATACTTCAATTAAAAGTACAATATGAACAGGGAAAATTATAGAGGAATAAAAGGTGAATCAAATGAGGTGTAGGTTGTTTAAACAGTGGCATTCAATTTAGCTTAAATTTGTGGGGTTTTGAAAAAATGACAAGTGCAGACTTTCTTTCTGGCTCCACTGTGTGTGTGTGTGTGTGTGTGTGTGTGTGTGTGTGTGTGTGTGTGTGTGTGTGTGTGCTACTCTTTCCTTTATTGTACAGATTAACAGTTTCCTTTATCATAAAACTGAAATAAAAATTAAAATATAAAACTATCAGCAAGATATCAAATATCAAATCTCCAAAGTGATTTCACTAAGATATAAAAATTCCCAGTTGAATTGGCAAAGGTGATATCCATTTTTCATGGAATCCAAGAATATAAGACATAATTTATAAATCACTGTTTCATATCTGCACTGCTTGCATGATTTATCAATCTCACAAAATATTCCAGGCTGAAATGCAATGCCTCTTGTAACCGATACTTTAATTAGTCTTTTATACTGGACATTAATTATTTTGGGATTATTTAATGTTCAAATGCAATACTTACGAGTTGAGTCAATAAGTTTCCAGACTTTTTTTTGTATGGGCACTTTTATTGATAGTACGCACATGAAACTATAGTTCCCTTTGAAGTAATCTCCTCCGGCTGCAATGCACTTGTTGTACTGTTCCAACAACTTCTAGGAGGCTCCATGGAAGTCGTCTTGTGGGAGCGTGTCAATAACCTTCGTTACATACTCTTTCATCTCCTCAATCGTCTCCTAACGACACCCTCTAAGATTATCTTTGAGCTTAGGGAATAACCAAAAGTCACACAAAGAAAGGTCTGGACTATAAGAAGGGTCAGAAACTGTCTGGATGCCCATCTTGGTCAAATAGTCGGTGACACGGATGAAGCACCCTTGAAACAAACTTTGCACAAATCTTCCACATCTTCAGTTGCTCGCAAATAATTGTGTGTACACTTCCCACACTGATATCAAATTGTGCATTTATTGTCTCTATAGACACACAGCAGATCTTATCCATGAAATTCTTTATTTGGCCAATCAACTCTGGTGTTCTGACTTCCTTACTCCTCTCACACCTCTGGTTATCCCTCACAGGCTCCCTGCCTTCCTTGAATCTTTTATGCCACTCAAAAGCTTATGATTGATTCATGCAAGATGGACCAAAAGCAATAGGAAGCAGCGTTTCTGTGGCATTTTCCAAGTTCAAAACAGAATTTTATTGCATATCGTTCTTCTAAATTGTCCTCACGTCCAAATTGTATTTTTATAATTCACCAGCTGTGACAATCAGGCTTTAGTAGGGTTTATTCCAATTCCTGCTATAGCTGTTTATTTGAACCTGAAATCATAAAAATCGGTCAGTCATCTCATAAGATGTACTGCAATAACACACTGAATTTTTAAGAGTCTACGACAATTTTAAATGCCTGTAAAAAAATGTCTGGAAACTTATTAAAGGCACCTGGTACCTTCAAAGATTATATTGATTTGGTTTGTCCTGTTTTATGCATATGAATCCTTTTTTGGTTTGGTTTTATGCATGTCAATCATTATTGAATTATTTTATGCCAACATTCTACATGTTTTTCCGTATACGACTGATTGATCAATTTGAATTGGAAGATATTTTTCTTACATACAACACATGGTTTTTAGAAATGTTCACTCATTCAGTACTGGCCAGATACATGATCGCTTAACTTTAGTGAACTTACTGGAACCGGTGTGTCAACATGACGATAGCCGTATTGGATTTAAACACTGTAGTTCACATAGATGCACACTGAATCAATTATTCACTTTTTTGTAATAATGGCATTCATTTTTTAAGCAGTATGACTTCGTTAAGATATGAACAGGAAATAAAGCACTTTAAGTGCAATTGCGTAGTTATTGGTTCAATCATTCCATTAGTTCACAAATCTCCGGAAAAGAGGAAAGTAGACTATGGATTTACTTTCAGCAGTCTTGTCATATTCGCTTTCCTTATTTTGTCCTTTAGTCCTCACACTCCATGAGCTATGTTTCTAACAAAGGGAGACAAACTAACAGGCGGAAAAATTTGTGGGTACGTTTTAATGAGCTCTAAAGAAGAATCAAGGTGTGGACATAAATGTAAGAAATATCCAGAAATTTTTGGCAGTTGATTGAATCACGCCAAGTCCGAATATGCCGCCATGTTTATTGCCAGGCGAGTTAATGTTTGTAAGAAAAATATGCTTTGTGTTTGATAAGCTCTTGCCTATTCCGTCGAATAACCCTCAATAAAAGAAAAACCGATGATTAAAAGTTTGTACAAAAGACATTAGAATCAATTGAGACCCAGATACATTACAAAGGACACAGAAAATACCAAAAAAAATCCAATGTAAGTCTTACAGATAAAAAAGGCCAAAAATTAAGCGACTTCAAGTTAACAAAGTATAAGCACGCATACTCAGAAAATAGTCGATTTACCTCCTCTAAGATCAACTGTTTATTTTCAATTTTTGACCTTAGCAACTATTTTTACAGGCTAAAAACCAATTTGAAAGTGTGCTACAGGTCCAAATACTCTATAAATTTTAATATGTAAATCAAATATTCAGATAGGAGTTGGTAGAGACTTTCTGCACATACACACACACACTGACAAGGTCACATTCCTATAATATATATATATATATATATATATATATATATATATATATATATATATATATATATACAGGCGGTTAGGTTTCAATCCTGGCTTGAGGTAGTTGCCTGTCTAAACACACTGATGAGCTGTGAAACAGCGAAACAGTACTGTATGTGGATGACTATAATGCTCCTCATCTTGAGTTGAGCATATTGAGAAGTGATACACGAATTACCATTAGCATATAAAGCGATGCTCTTTGTGTAAACAAATCGAGCTTAGGTATTTTGGACGCTGTCAAAACATTGTTAATTCACGACTCGCACAGCAGCTGCCGATTAGCATAATAGTTAGGAGCCTTGACTGTCATACAGGTGGTCGGGTTTCAATCCTGGATTGAGGTAGTTGCCTGTCTAGCCACACTGATGAGCTGTGAAACAGCAAAACAGTACTGTATGTGGATGACTATATATATTTCCAATCGAGAATGTTGTCATTTTTAATTTTACACAGTTATGCAGAATGTAAAAACTATGAATTAATAGAATTCAGCGTAATAATGAAACAAATCATCTTATAAGAAACCATAAAAAATGAATAAGTAATTAACACTTGTTTTTCAAAGGAATATACAAATTAGTTAATCTTCATGTAGTTGCTCACATATTCATGACTGAGTATATTAAAAAGTTTGCTTTGATAATTTTTAAATAGAAAAAAATAGGCTTTTAATATTAATATCAAAGCAAGAAAAACTCAACTTTATATTACAATAGAAAAATGCGAGTATCGAAAGGAATATGGTTAAGCTTAAATATAGAAAAGAAATGGACAAGATATTCTAGTAAAAATATTAAAAAAATTATAACTTAAAATATTGCAGCATTAAGAATTGATTACATAATGTTATAAATTGAATTTTAAAAAAATGTTTAATGCTGCAATATTTTAAATTATAAATTTACTATAATTTTTACTAGAATATCTTGTCTTTTTCTTTTCCAATTTTAACAACTAGTTCTTTACTTTTCCATGTTTAAGCTTAACCATATTACTTTTCATGCTCGCATTTTTCTATTGTAATCCATGATTTTTTCGGGCTTCCAGTAAATTCACTTGTTCTTTGTTTAATTTCAGTTTTATTTTTTGCCCCATAAGCACAACATACACATATGTAATAACAATGTATGGCACTCCTCTGCTTTTAATAAAATCCCTCCAATTATTTCCCCTGCATTCTTTCCGTTCCACTTGTTACTTCTCTTTTTGCGAAAGCGGTGAATTGGTAGCAACAGTAGTCGCTGAACCGACGTGGTTGCAATGGAAACCAGTAATAAAAACGTCGCTCTCTTCCTTACGTTTTTGTTTACGATTTTGAACACCACTAAATTCATCATAACGTTTGTTTTACTGAACGAAAATTGAAAAAAATTTTTCAATAATGTAACTGAGAAGGTGATCTATAAACTGTAATAATTGTTTGAAATTTGGTCGAAAAATGGGTGAGCGGTGAAGCTTTAAATCAGTTCTAAATGACTAAAACTGCCACTTAACTATATATTCAAACATAGTAGTGTTTGAATGATATATACCCATTTTTTTTACTCTCTAAGACAGAATTCGATGTGGATCATTTTCATATATACTTTTCAACAGTTTTTAATAAATTAATATGTAATATACATTTGTAATTGGTATTCACAAATATTGTAGCAAATGCGCAATAACTTCTTCTTTAGTGTGTTTGTTTTAACTATTAATGCAATTAATGTTGCAATATTTTTCATGAATAATGGGGTATGAATCCTGAAACTTGAGAGATTCTATTCATAAACGCTGCCGATAGGAACTGACGAATCAAATTGAATCACGTTCGTCTATCAACCAATCAGCAAACCAGAACTGCGTCATAAAAATTTCATCTTTTTAGCATTCTAGCACATTTTTTTTTCGTGTCAATAAGAAAAGTATAATTTGCTCTTTGCTTGCAAGATTATAAACTCCAGAACCTATATAGAACAGCTGGCCACTGAAAAATCTTCATCTCCAGGACATGTATTCGAATAGCCACACATCGGAAACTCTTCTGAAATTAAACATGCCTTCCAATACAAGAATAATCGAAGAGATTTTATTAAAAAGCGATATCACTTCAAAAACAAAATTTTTAGAATATTATTTTCACGGGAAATAACTCATGAAAACTTCGAGCGTTAAATGCTACTGATTTTGTGAAAAAAATATAAGCTGAACCCTTCGAGCCTATATCATTATGGTACATGTGTCTTTCTATCTAACTGTGTTTGTAATAGTATACAATACAAAAGAAATGTAAATATTCTTTATGGAGGGGGGGATAACATGTTTGGAACTTTCACCTCTTTCGTACCCAGCCTATCTTTTAATAGAACCAACCCGACTTAATCTCATGAAAACTCACTCAAGGCCAAACATATTCTTTCTGTGAGAATCAACCCTAACTAACAACAGTGATGAAGTCAACCACACAAAAACCTACGTTAAAATGACAAGCTGCACGCATGATTGAGCTAGATTGAGGTTGGTAGCATGTGCAAAACAGATTTTCTGACGAACAGTTTGTGTGAAGGAAGTTTTGAAGCTCAAGGACAGTCTCTTTCTTCCGAGCTCCACGCAGTTCATATCGGTACATTGCGATGTTCACTAAACTATAATCCTGTGCAAAGATTTCTTTGTCTACTTTGAACTCTTCTTGCGTCTTTCCTGTTACATGATCGTATGATCCTAACGTTAGATAGTGCAATGCTTTCCTTCTTAAAATTATGTTTATGTGGACAGAAAAGTAGACTAAGATATTCCGTGGGAGTTTTAGTTTAAGTTTACTTTAAGTTTAATAGATTACAAATGAGAGAGAGAGAGAGAGAGAGAGAGAGAGAGAGAGAGAGAGAGAGAGAGAGAGAGAGAGAGAGAGACTAATATTCTCTTAACTAATTAATTATCTACCTTATTAAGGACTAGCAGGGAGATCTGACGTTGTCTGGGAATGGATGAGAATCAACGAATGTTTCACCCTACTTTATTGTCACCGAAATCGGTAAAATCGCCAATTTCTCAATCCTCCCCTCAGTTACTTAGTCCATAATGCATTCTAGTCTACATTGCACTGTAGAGAACCTACTGTTGATTTCATAAAATTATTTTTACATAATGGCTTGAATTAAATTTTAAAATGCAAATATCAAGTATCATGGTTCAATTGTGCTCTAAACAGAAACTTTCATTTCGAACGCGTCCCTGTCATATCAAAGAACCTACTGTTGATGCTGGGCCTTTCTGCTTGTGCAGTAATAAAACTTATCAAATGCACTTGTAATTTCAGGTTGTACAAGGAGTTAACTTTTGTCAAAATCGCCTGTTCCTTCTTTTCTTGGATTTTTTAGGTTATCGATTATCGATACTTATCGAAGATATTCTGATACAAAACCTATCTAAAACACTGCCAGACACAAAAAGTACATTTCTGTGAAATTTTTAAAAAATAGGCCAAGCTGTTTAGGAGTCCATAAGGAACGAACTTACACACGCAGATACACAAAGTTCCTGATATATATATATATATATATATAGAGAGAGAGAGAGAGAGAGAGAGAAAGAGAGAGAGAGAGAGATAGATAGATAGATAGATAGATAGATAGATAGATAGATAGATAGATAGATAGATGAGCGAGTGGACACAGGAAACAAAGTCCATAGGGTGGCATTTCACTTGGTGATCAAAGTTTCCTTTCAGTTGTTACAGCATTATTGGCAATCTGCTCTGCGACTTCCATGTATAGATTGATTTCAAGGTCCTGATATCCCTGACGTCATATCCTGACATCTCTTTGTTTTACTCTACTTTGTCCTTATTAACCTCACGTAACATCCCTTTCTGTTGATCTTTCGTGGGAATCGTTAATTTCCCTAAATTAGTACCACTTCGATTTGTACTTAATTCAACCCTTGTCAAGATGAACACTAGCTAATATACACTATGTCCGACATAGGGCCATCTATTAGCTAAGAATATGTGCGTTTGTTGCACAAAGGAAAATACTTCTTGCGGCAAAACTTCTTGTAATAAACTAGCAGGTTACCCTGCATTATATTTATATTAAAACTCCTATAAGTCTTTCTATCTTTCTCTCTTTCCCTCGCTCTCTCTCTACTTCATCCAGTTTATACCTCCCTATGGATATACATACACACATGCACGCATACAATTCTCCTTTATATAATAGATTCATCGTGGAATTAATCGATATTTTATTTCCAAATAAGTACATAATAACTGAAAAACAGACCCCTCCCCCGCCTCACTAACAAAACTTAGTGCAGTTGACTTCCAGAGAATTAATATTGTTTTTTTCTAAATTATAAATATTATTCATTCAGAGCAATGTTGATCAAGAATATACAAACCTTGTAGGTATCTGTTTTGTAGTTGTGAACTTTTAGCTGGACATAAAAACATACACACGGACAACTACTCTTTATATAATAGATTTACTCAGCAAAATTAAATACTAATAGGATCCTGTACAAATTTCATGCTACTTTCTATAGCTCAGTACAATTTACTTCAATCAATATTTATTTGGAAATAAAAAATGTCTGTCAGAGTTAAGACTTAAGAAATAACTCACTCTACTGTAAAAGTATTGTAAGTAAATATTCATTAAATAAACAGAACGAATATGCTTATTTATAGTTTATAGTAATTGAATTCTTTTTAAAACAATAAATATTCGGTATTATTATACAAACACCGTGACAGCGAATTAGTAAAATCTTTTACTTAGTATTCTGTTACGTTTCGGTGTGCTGAACACGAATCTGAAAACTGGGTTAGGGTTAGGGTTAGGGTACATTTTTTTCTACTAATTCGCTGTCACGGTATTTGTATAAATTTACCAAATATTCTGTGCCTTTTTACCATAAAGTAATCGTCAGCTAAATTTGCTTCAAATCACTGAAACGAATGTCACTTTTTGAAATGTATTTGTTTAAAATTGGCACCGTTTTACTTGATGGGATGATATAATTTAATTTAAAATAATTCATTTTAAAATGAGTCTATTGCCTAGATCGCTGGGAAAATGGTTGGATCACTTTACCGCTCCAGTAGGTATCTCACTGCCGATGCAATCCTCTATCTGTATAAAAGCCAAGTAGGTCCTAAAAATGAAGTTCTGTTGCCACACCAAGACAGGAGCTGCTCGGCGCTCCTATCCTGCTTTGATAGAGTTCAAACAGATCGAAAATTAAGAAAAGAAACGAACATATCTTTAATACCCAGGTTACTTATTACTTATCCAGTATAACAATTATAAAACCTTACAGATACAATGATAGAAACGAACATTCTAGCGTTGTTGTCTACTTCTTATTCAAGAACTTTAAAACTTCTGACCAAACTTTGGCCTTTTAAAGTACATTTTACATTTCTCTAAAATTGTTGATATAAATATATTTTGTTCGCCTTCATTCCCAAAATTCCCATTGTTGACTTAGCACTTGCTAACTGGTGACCCATTGATAAGATTAACTTTATTTCCAAATTTTTCATTTGACAATTAAACTACGTGTCTATTGATTGTTGTTGCTCTTGGCATTTTTCAAAGACGTTACTATCCCCCGAAATACTGTACATGGAGCTAAGAGCGGTACTACAAGAGACAAAGCCATAGCATAATTGCTTAATCTGGTTATATTTAGCTTATAATATTTAACTTATAATATTTAACTTATAATATTTAACTTATAATATTTAGCTTATAATATTTAACTTATGATATTGAACTTATAATATTGAACTTATAATATTGAACTTATAATATTTAACTTATAATATTTAACTTATAATGTTTAACTTATAATGTTTAACTTATAATGTTTAACTTATAATATTGAACTTATAATATTGAACTTATAATATTTAACTTATAATATTTAACTTATAATATTTAGCAGAGACTTCTGGTCCAACTATGCTGTAAGTTTCACCAAGATACATTCTGTAAATATTCTAATAGGCAATCCATAACAAACAAATATGGTAAAATATGGTAAAATTAATAAATTTCTTTTCTGTTAAATGATGACATATTTTTGTTACGTATCAAGTTTAGAAAGTTTTCTTGGCAAATTTACTTAAAGTGAACTGATTTATTCTTAATCAAGTGGTAGCCAAAGCCAGACGTAAGATGCCAGAATTGTGACCCGCAACAACAATAATTATGACAAGTCGTAAATAATGTAAACCATAGGTGACCAGAGTTGGCACAATTGCACGATTATATGTAGCGCAGTGTAAACGTAGAGACATAAGAACCAAAATGGTGCAATATTAGTCTTGTTTATTTTCTTGCATTAGTTAGTTCCTTTTGATTAAGTTTATTTTCAGTAATTTATTTCAAACTAGTGAGGGTACCTGGCATTGCCTGCATGTGGAAAGGTGGAGTAGAGGAGGTATCAAAACAACAGTAGGCAACCCGGGTGGAGAGATGTATTAAAAACAAATTAGTGGTAGTAGGCAGGCAGGCTCTAACTCGTAGGGCGAAGGAGGAAAAGAAAATGCAAAACAACCTAACGTCTTAGTTGATGTGTCCATCACAAAACCAGAAGTCGCGAGCGTCGATTTAAGGGTAGTCAATCCAATGGAGACGATGACTTGTGAAAATATCAACGCAAAAACCGACCCCTCCTTATAAAAAACGGCCCAGTTGAGGGTGAAGAAATTAATGTTTGTGGCCAATTTTTATTTGTCGTCTGAGACACCAAGCTTAATAACAATACTAATTTTGTCACAGTCCGACGCGTCTGTCGAAGAGTTTTTGCGAGACATACACACATATATACACACATTTTGCCTTTTATATATTAGACTAGCGGGGGTACACAGCGTTGCTCGGCTGTTTGTCGGTGTGTGTGTAAAGAGGAAAAAAAATGTTTTTGTAGGCTGGTAGGCTCGAACATGAAGGCGAAGTTGGAAAAGAAAAAGTCACTGTTACCGCTATGCTAAGAGGGCAGAGGAAGTGAGAATGGTTGAAATTCAATGCTTAAAAAACTAGCGTCTGCTATGCTAGGTCAAACATCACGCCATAGAGAAATGAAATCACGCAGAGCCAGTTAAGCTTTCTGCATATTTGTTTGTTTCTCTAAGATGTTGGGGAAAACCAGCTACCCACAAAAAGGGGAGTATACAAATGAATAGCAATTGTCTGATATGAGAGGTTTCCCCCAGATTGATCAAAGCTGATTGCTTAATGGACGTGCATGAAAGGCCGAGAACACCGCTTTCGATTTTTAGTTTCGCTTTTATATACGAAAGACAAAACAATCACGCGAAAGCAAGAAATAGCATGAAAATAGCGTGTAAAAGTTGCTCAAATAAAAGAAAGATGCGACCTCCTTTCGTAAATCAGAGATATTATAATCTAGGGAATATATCAGACGTTGTAAGAATTAGTACCCCCCCCCCCCCCGAGCGCCCCCCCCAAGTCTTTGCCGGACATACAAAAAAAGTACACACATTAACACACATTTCCGCTTTTATAGAAGATAAAAAGAAAATTTGTGTTCTTGTACTACTACTGCTACTATAGTCTAACCATGAATATTAACGTGAAAAAGAAGAGAAGTGAATACACATGTTTACTATACTTTAGTTGTTTATTTTTTGTTACTAATGGGGCTTACTACTTATCAAGGTCAAAAGTCACTCGAAGATAATGAGATGGAATTATTGTCAGTTGAAGGATGAAAAAGATTATGGGAGTATTAGCAATAAGTAAGGGAATGGACCGAATTTGGTTACTAAGGCCATAGGTCACTTGTGGATAAGAATTAATGGGATGAAATTATTGTCAGTTGAAGGATGAAGAATATTATGGGAGTATTAAAGATAAGTAAGAGAAGGAACCTAATTTGATTACTTATTGGGACAGTTTATGACAAATTTTCCTTTGATTAAGTCTGCTCTTCCGAGTGTTTTTGAAATGTGTGTATATATGTGTTATATCATTTGTAGACATTTATGCTGATGACACTCCCATCTATGGTAGGACATCTAAGTCAGTAAACGACCAAGTTCTCTCCCCTGATCTTGAGCACGTGGTAAAATGGGGAAAGGAGTGGCTGGTTACTTTTAATGCATCTAAAATCAAGCTTCTCTCTTTACATCAACGTTCTGATCCCCATCTGGCATCAGTTGAAATTAATGGCTCTCGTCTTGAGAAGGCCTCAAGTTTTGACAAGCTTTTGGGCTTGACCTTTAACTCCTGATCTTAAATAGAACAGGTACATCAAATCTGTTGACATGACCGCTGGAAAAATGGTGGGATCCTTCTATCGATCCAGTAGAGATCTCACTGCTGATGCAATTCTCTATCTATATAAGAGTCAGGTACGTCCAAGGATGGAATACTGTTGCCACATCTGGGCAGGAGCTGCTAGAAAGGACTTGTCCTGTCTTGATAGAATTCAAAATAGACTTCATAGTCTCGTCGGAGATATCCTTTTCTCTTCCCTGCAACCTTTATCTCACAGAAGAGATGCTGCGAGTTTGTCTCTGCTGTATCGTTATTTTCATGGAAAGTTTCGACTGAGCTTCAGTCTATGGTCCCCCCCCGCCAAATTTTCACAAGAAACACTAGTCTAGCTGAAAACACCATCAATAATTCTCCCCACTTGTTATCAGTGCCTAAACCTAAACATAGATTCCACGAACAAAGCTTCTTTCGTAGAACTGCACGCCTATGGAATTGTCTTCCATTTTCCTGCTTTCCAGCATACTACAATATGGTTGTCTTCAAGTCCAACGTAAACAAGTTCTTGATGAGCCGTCCTACTTGTTAACAAATTTACCAAATTTCCATTACTAACGATTACTATATTGTCCAATTTCTACTGTACACTCTTTAACACTTATCCTCGAGTGGTCTCTTGGCCTTGATCAGCGGTGATGCCGATGTAAAAAAAAAAAAAAAAAAAAAAACAAAACACGAAAGGAACATATGTATTTTTACTATTACGTGTGCGCCGTAATCAAAACATGTTGACTCGAAAAAAGAAGAAAAGAAAACGTTTGCTTTTTTCCCTATAAAACAAATATAAAGACAAATAAACGTCAAAGATATTATCAAACAGATTTTGGTAAACATTCCTAATGTGATCATTCTCATATACACGTGTAGTCAAACATGATGAAAGAAAATTACAAGTGTAAATATTCAAGTTTGACCATCCCTACTTCAAATGCTAAAAAAAAGAAGCGCTGAATAATCGTGATACATGCACATTGATTTAAGCTAACAAACACGTTGTACTCTTTAAACGAATAAAAAATAAAATAAACGAGCGAAGAACAAAGAGTTCTGAAGTAATTTCGGTGTATCTAATTAACCAACGATTGGTTGAAATGTGATAAAAGTCATTTGATCTCGAAGAAAATTAGATTTGTATTTTAAGTCGTACAACATTAAAACAACAACCGTTTTCAGCATCCTGTAATCATCATGTAAGTGTAAAGGTTATTTGTAATGAGTAGAGCTGTGACAACAGCATATTCTTTTCATTCTTTTGATTCTCAAGTGCATATCCGACACAGTAAGACACAGTTAATCGACCGAAAACCACATCAGTCTATATAAAAGCATATAAGATATTAACGGATATATACTCAAGAGTGAAACCAGTGAAAAGAATATGCTGTTGTCACCGCCCTAATAATGAGTCACCATCTTTTAAGGCTGAAGGATCAGGTTATTAAGTTGGATAAATTGACAGTTGATGATGAATATTATGACAGTTTATCACACATATTTATTGATATAAAATTTGAAGATGACCATGTTGTATTTTACATTATATATAGTTACTAGAAGATATACTCGGCGTTTGCCAGTATTAAATGTAACGATACATTTCTTTTAAAAGAAATGACGTAAAAAACGGAAAGAAATTGAGACATGTGCTTGCGAATATTATGCTTTTTTCTAAACAGTTCACTTCTTGTAAATAGAAAAAAAAAAAAAAAAAACTCAGACTGAGATCGAAACCAAAACCTAAAGACAGGGAGTCAAGTACGACAACCATTAGGCCAGCATGACATGATCCTTAAAAAGTGTTTTTACAAACTACTTATTTTTAATATAATTAATTTATCATCTGAACCATTCATGTATGCGTATTCGTGAAACAGTTAGCAAATAGAAAAAGATCTAACAACTTCCACTTACCAATCTTTCAATTTTAACGCCTTAGCAGCCCGTTTTCCAAATGAAAAACTGATTAAAAAGTTCTCCACATGTCTGAATATCTTATATAGCAAATTTCAAATCTGTAGATCAAAAATCCGTTGAGTATATAGGTTGAGAAGTGTCCTCGTATACGCACATACTCACTTTTATAGATAGATAAATAAAACTCTGTGGACCGTGCTCCCTTGCTTGAATCTTATCTTCAACGATTAGACGGTTCTATCATTTAAAAAAGGAATGACAGATTATATATATATAAGAACGTGTCAAGCTGGCCTAATGGTTATCCTACTTCACTCACTGTTTTTAGGTTTTGGTTTCGATCTTAGCTCGAGTATTTTTTTTTTTTTTACTTACAAAAAGTGAACTATTTAGCAAAAACATAATACTCGTATGCACATGTCTGAGTTTTTTTCCGTTTTTTTTTTTTTACTTCCTTTTTTAAATGAATTTAACGTTATGTTTAATAACTAAAATAGTTCTGTTTATAATAAATAAGAATTTTTCATTAATTAAAATATAATATTTATGCGTATTTTACAACCGGGCAATGCCAGGCGGCCTGCTAGTATTCATATATATATATATATATATATATATATATATATAGTTACAATTTGCTAATGCATAAAAGTTAATTATATTAACACGAAACAGCAATATTCATCATGTTCTTGTGGTACCAAGTAAGTAGTCCTCTCTAACGTGTGTGGAGGGTCGTTGACATCTTGCCTAAGTCGGTAACGGTGAACTAAATCTTAGACTCAAGCCAGCGTTAAATATCCCTCCTCCTCTCCTCTCCCTACCAACTCGTCCCTCCCCCCTAAAAACACTGACGGCATGAACGTTGTCATCCTCTAGTAAAATAATAGCTAGATTAAGCTCATCTGATGATCCTCGTCACCCTTTGCGAGATGAAATAAATTATAAGAAATAATAAATAAGATGTGTCGAGTTTCTTCTTTATATATATATATATATATATATATATATATATATATATATATATATATATATGAATTTAGGAAAACTCGTCCCGGGAAAACTCGTCTCCGGAAAACTCGTCTCGGGAAAACTCGTCCCCTTTCGCTAGGTAGGAAAACTGGTCCCTAATTGAATAAATATCGATTGAAAACACATTTTATGATCGTTCTTGAAGGAGATATTGTTTTTTAAAATAAACTATAGCCCCCCCCCATAATATTTAAAAAAAAATATTTTTACTTGTTTTTTTGTTTTTTTTTTTTTAAATAAAATCGATTTTCTAAGTGTCCGTTTTCTACCTAACTGGCTAAGTTCTTAGTGGTTTAACTTATTTTAAAGCGTTTATTATGTTCATACAAAGTTAATTACAATTTTTTTTTGTTCTTATTTTAACGATGTTTTTTGGAGTCATAAAAAAAAAAAAAAAAAAAAAAAAAAAAAAAATTAAAAAACAGGGAGCGATTCGATTCTTCGTTACGCTTTTGGTTTTGTTTTTTAATTATGATAGTTTTTTGTTGTTATGTTTCTGTTTTCTGTCATACCAAATGCACTCATGCGTTATTTAAAATTATGATTTTATCAATTATCAACATTTTGCAAAAATTAACTAATAAATTAAAAGCGAAATATTTTTTTGGCGCGAGAGATGCCATGTGCTAACAATCTCTCGTTAACTCATTTTTGATTTTTTTAATTTTTACTTCAAAATTCTAAAATCAATCATTAAGAGAGAAAGTAATCACTAAATAAGTTTATTAATCAATTTTATTGAAAACTCCGCGATCGTTTATCAAGAATCTTTTTAATTTCATTTTTTGTTGGTTGCTTTTCGAAGGGAGATATAGGTTTTATGCCCCCCCCCTCTCTCTCTAAATTATATTTTAAAAAATATTAAAATTTATTATTTTCTTTTTAAAACCAAATCTCCCTCAGTAATTTCTTTAATTTTCTATTTTTTAGCGATTATCAAGACCCCCCTAAGATGTGATATACCGGGCATTATTTCTCGTTCTCCCGTAACACTCGACCGACATGTTTTTTGTTTGTTTTCTGTTTTTTTTTCTTTACCAAATAAACGATTCCAAATAAATTAAATAAACAACATAGTCGGCGAGGTATAAAAATCGATTTTACCCTTTTATAAACAACAGTATATAAGTAAATTCTTTTTATATTAATATAAAAAAAATATGCGGTCTCGTTTATGAACATAATAAACGCTTTTATTAAAAACACAAAAAAAACATTAAACAAGTAAAAATATTTAAAAAAAAATATTATGGCTATAGTTTATTTTAAAAAAACAATATCTCCTTCAAGAACGATCATAAAATGTGTTTTCAATCGATATTTATTCAATAAGGGACCAGTTTTCCTACCTAGCGAAAGGGGACGAGTTTTCCGGAGACGAGTTTTCCCGAGACGAGTTTTCCCGAGACGAGTTTTCCCGGGACGAGTTTTCCCGGCACCTATATATATATATATATATATATATATACTAGCAGGTTGACCCGACGTTGCCCGGGATTGAATGATAGTCAACGAATGTTTTACACACTCATATTTTTATTGTCATCGACATCGATGAAATCGCCAATTTTTCAATCAAATTGATTGATTGCCTGCTCTAGTTGGGGGCCCATCTCAATGTACCAGGAGGAAGCTTCACATGCCTCCCCACAGTGACGTAGTTTACATTACACTGTAGAGAACCTACTGTTAATTTTATAAAATTATTTTTTATATATAATGACTTGAATTAAAGTTTAAAATGCAAAAGTTAAGTATCATGATACAATTGTGTTCTAAACAAAAACATTTATTTTGAACGCATCCCTGTCATATTAAAAAAAACATGTTGATTTTATATGCCTGGCCTTACTGGTTGTGCGGTTATAAAGGCTTGAATTAAAGTTTAAAATGATAATGCCAAGTATCAATTTCGATTCAAACAAACATTTCGAACGCGCCCATGTCATATCAAAGAATCTACTGTTGATTTTATCTGTCGAGCTTTTTGGCTTGTGTGGTAATAAAACTTTTCAAATGCATTTTTGATGTTAGGCTGTGTAAGGTGTTAACTTCAGTTAAAATCGCCTGCTCCTTTTTTCATCGGATTATCTTGATTATTAATTATCGATACTTATTAAAGACATTCGAATACAAAACCTATCTAAGAACACTGCCAGGCATAAAAAGTACCTCCATGTTAAATTTCATAAAAATTGGCCTGGCAGTTTTCGAGTCCATAGGGAAAGAACTCATACGCACACAGATACAGAGTTCTTTTTATAGAATTGTAGAGATAGCTATATTCTTTAAACAATTACATCGCTATTCATACAGATCCTGATTTCCCATGAAAATTAATCCCACATATAAAAATGATCCACATACGCATATTTTAATTTATGAAAACCCTTTATTATCTAATTTATCACACCTCTCCCTTCTGATACCTGATTTTTTAGTCAGTCGGCTCTGACAACGATGATCTGATCACAAATTAAGTTAAGTTCCAACAATCATGTAAAAACATCTCCTACAATCGGCCTATTAAAATTGTACATGTATTTTCTGCAAACAAATATTCCTTTGGCAGACGGAAATATTTTATGCCATGTTTTGAGGAATATGTGATTACATTATTTCATTAATTGAATTTACATCAGTTCGAATATCAAACAATGTTTATTTATATTTGTTTATTTCTTATCTTAATTTGAGCCAATAAAACTAATTTTTTTTTTTTTTTAGCTAAATGTTAATGGGCCAATAAAAATGTTTGATTCGATAACTTTGTTTTTATTGAAGCGGTTGAAAATATGTCTGATCTTAAGTTGGTGCAAAAATAATGCCGTTTTTTGACGTTTCACTTCAAAAGATCATAACTCCTTTCATCATAAAAAAACTTAATTAATCGAAATAAGAACCATTAGAATCGACACATTTTTGCCAACGAGAAACAAATTTATTTATCCTATTAGCATAGAAATCCGGAGTTCTGGAAGCGATGAAGTTATTGAAGGCCGATTCAGCATCATCTCGGCTTTTGAAGTATTTTTTGTGCAGGAAGTTGTTGAGATGCTTGAAAAAGTGATAATCGGTGGGTGAGAGGTCCAGTGAATATGGTGGATGAGGCAGAGTCTCGTAACCCAATTCGTTTAGCTTCTGCAGGGTCAGTTGAACCACATGTGGGTGATCACTGTAATTGAGAAGAATTGGTCTCGAACAAATATATTGGAGCTTCTGGTGCATTTTGTCAATTTGTTAGCAGTACTTCTCTGCCGCAATTGTTTTGCCCGCATTCAAGAATCTGTGATAGATGAGACCGTCCGCAGACCATTAAACAGCCACCATAACCTTTTTTTGGTTCAATTCCGGCTTTGGGAAGTCTTCTGACTGTACGCTATAACATCAATAGATACCAAGGTATTTTTTACATCTTGAGACGGAGAGCCAAAGTTCATGCTCAGGAGCTGGCAAGACATCTATGGCTACACTGATTCATCTTAATGAAGATAAAACAAGCTTGTCTGTGTATATTAAAAATATTTACCAATGATAACAAACCGAGCATGCAGGTTCCTCCTCCCCAAGTGAAAATTTTACTTTCACCATGATTAATGTTTGTACAAAATTTTTAAAAAATGCAAAATGCGAACAAATGAACTAACGAATGATTTGGGGGCAATTTTACCTCTATAATGACGCCTGGAGGAGTGGGGGGGGGGGGCAGAGTTATCCCGGAAAATCCATTCTGATTAAAATTTTCTTTCACCATCATTAATGTTTTGAGATTTTTTTTTAAATTCAAGGCATAGTTATTAAGAAAAGTGCGAAAAAATGAACGGATGAATAAGAGTGAATTACTAGGTCCAATCCCTCCTTTGCTGGAGGATCAATATATATATATATATATATATATATATATATATATATATAGAAGTGACGTGGTGTAGTTGCTACTGTTGCAGATTGTGTACTCAACATGTGGAGTTCAAGTGTAACTGAGACTAACAAATCACTTTCACTAACTCTTTTGGAAAACGTATAATTCCATATTTTCTATCTCCAACTACGGATTATATAATAGTTTAAACTAGACTCCCAAGCTTTGGTAGAGCATAACTAGTCTAGAAGAAAAACACTGATGTAACATTTGCATTATTTTCAGCTGTTCTGGAATTTTCTTTGTTACTCGCCCCAAGCAATATCCGCACAGGAGAAGTTGCTGATTGTACAACCTTTGTTTAACAATAGATATCCTATGCAGGCTCCCTTATATTACGATATACATTATTTTTTAAAGACTGAAAGAAGGCAAATACACAAATATATACATAAGCCAAAACCCCTCTTCCGGATTGAGCACTATCAATAACACTGCTTGTTAGTACTTAAGCTAATGTGAAGCTCATTGTAAAAAAGCATTATAGGTATCAATTACTTGTGGCGTCTGCCTACATGGCTTTGCGGTTGAAGCTACTGACTATCAACTCGATGGTTGTTGGTTCGATCTTAGGTTTGGGATGGGTGCAGGTCTAGCAACACTGAAGAGTCATGATAAAGTGAAACAGTCTGTGGATGACTATGTGGTGTGTAATACTATAAAAAAAACAATTATTTTATATAGTTCAGATAGAGTTTTATAAGATATATATATATATATATATATATATATATATATATATATATATATATATATATATATTAGTGATGACACGATTCCAATATTTTCCCCGATTCCGATACAATTACAGATTCTGCCCTAAATTACCGATTCTGATTCTTTATAAATTTTTAAATATTTAACTACAAAGTTTTAGTTTTTTACGGTTACCGTAAAAAGCGGGGATTAAATGTGCATATATTTTCTAAAACACACAAAAAAAAACACACTTGTGGGGGATGATCTAAAGATTTTTAGTTTTACTCGTTGTTCAAAATTGATAAAAAATTATTATTTTATCATTACTACCAACGGTGGACGATTTTGCTTTTAACAAAACCAAACAAAAACAATAAGGGAATTGTTTTTAGGCATCGGAAAATAGGCACAAATTTTCCCGATTCTGATACCAATTTCGATACTCCAAAATGTTCCGATTCCGATTAATCGTATCAAAACCCCTCTCCCTCCCTCTCTCTCTCACTCTCTCTCTCTCTCTCTCTATATATATATATATATATATATATATATATATATATATATATATATATAAATTCGTATACCTGTCAGTTTGTTCACAATTTGATTAATATATACAAAAGCCCATTACTTTAATTCTTCATTCATTCTCATATATAGTATTATTCTTGCAAAATAGACGATTAAGTGATGACCTCATTTGCATATTACATTAAGGGAAATCGATTTATTAAATAGCGGTGTGTTAGTTATTGTTTCTTCTGAGAGGATTGTTTTAAGTGTTCTATTTAAGTTTATTATTTAAATTTGATTTATGTTGAGAACATACTTAATTTAATTTATTTTTACCACCATCGATTTTTTTATAAACCGATTTCAGTTATTTGAGTTTTGAGTTATTTCCTTCGGACGCTTTCTTCTTTTTGTTTTTGTTTTCTTTTTCGGCAGATAATCACACTAAAAATAATTGACACAAACTTTCAAGCATTATTTTTTTGGAATCAGTTCAAATAAAATAATTTCCGTGATTTCGCAATCCAGAGGATTTTTATTTTAAAATAAACAAACAATCCAATTCAACTACGATTCTTTATTTAAAACAAAAACAAAATTTCATTTGCGTTTTTTTTACCAGTTTTTTTTTTTTCCTTCACATTTGCTATTTTTTTTTCTTTTAATAACGCAATAAGTCATAACTCATCATTTTTATAACATAAAAATTCGGTTAACAAAAATTCTACTTTGGTATTTTTGAAACTTAATTATTTACAGTTTGTTTTCGTTGCAACAAACCGTAATAACAAATCTTTCTAGACTGAGGTAGCATAAAAGAAATTTGCTTAAACTGGAATATAGTCATAAAAGGTGCTCAATATCCAGAGAATAGCTTCTCTTCGTATCCCTGCTGTCGACATATCTGATGGAGAGTTTGTCACATACTTCTGCTTTTTTCAGGGGAGGGGTTCCATTTTCGTATTTTCATTCGTTCTTTTATTTTTGAAATTTTTGTTGAGGTACCGATGGAGTTGACATCTAATAATGAAAAACTGGTCAATATTCTTAGTATAGCAGGTGTGGCCAAACCGAACTTCATGTCGACCCTGGCAACGCTGGGTATCCATGCTAGTATATAATCATTTCATGCATTCACATAAAATATCATGAGATATTTTATGTATCGATCTTCATTATTTACTTCAACAGTGCTCAATACAAAACTAGAGATAAATAGTAAATCATAAATTAATAATAAAGTAATATCCCTTCACATCTATTATCGTACTATTATTCCTAATATTTCTTTTAAGTACTGTTATAACTTCAGATACTCTTTCTAAAATATACCGATATAGCATAAACCCCCTATTTCATGTAAATCCCTTCCATAGCTATAACTCATTAATACATATCATTAAATAAACATCTTCTCTCAATTAATTTACCCTATATTCCCTCTGGGAGTTTAAGCATACATATTGCCCACATATATTAAACTCACTATGACAGATATGCTATACACCTACCTGCATTATATGATAAAAGTAATAAAGTAATACCCCTCCTATGTCACAGAGATCAATTTAGTTCCCCCAAACAGCCTCAATATTTTATTTTGCTTCTTATGTAATTCTCACTAGACATCGCATCCCCATTATGTTACCTAGCATCTTCTCTCCTTTTCTGATGAGAAGCATTATGCTTTGAAATACCATGGTATAAAGAGTTCTCATTTACCCTACACCCCTAATTGATGTATAATCTTATTGAATAAATGAATAAATCTATATATATATATATTACTATATAGTTTTATATCGTCATTTTCTTTCTGTATTGATTTCTATATAAGCTCCAAATCAATTTGTTAAGCTTTGCATTGTCCTGATGTTTTCTTTCAAAGAATTGATCTTATTCTCTTCCTTTAACTCATCCAATTACAGTAGTATCCCAGGATAGTGTGGCTCTAAGATACTTTTGTTTTTAGGTTACAATATGGAATAGAATGTTTTTCCAGCCCCTAGTATTTGCCCCACCTTACAGTGTTATTTATAATGTTATTTGATTATATACGGCACTGTATTTTGTTACTAATTTTTAATGCCGTATCCCGGGGTTCTATTAATATATATATATATATATATATATACACACACTAGCATTTCAGTCCAGCGTTGCCAGAGTGTTTGGAGGTGTATGTTAAGCAAAAAAAAAAATTTTTTTAAAGCGATCAATTTTTTTAACTTCGACCCCTATTATGGCCCCCAACATTTATTGTTTGGGGCTCACATCAAGTTAGATCCATGTTCAAGGAACCTATATCTAAAATCTCAAGTGTTTAGACCCAAAATTGTCGGAGGAGTTTGGTAGAGTTCTCAAAGGTCAAATCGTTGAATTGTGAGCCATTAAAAGCCAAATTTCTGGCCGAAAACGGATTACAAAGATTTTCCCAGATCTCAGTACCCTCTATATCAAATTTTGAGTCTGTAGACTTACAATTGACAGAGTTATTGCATAGGAAAATGTACACATAGACACACACAGACACGTTCACTTTATATATATATATATATATTCATTCGTGTGCTGTCCTTCGTGTCCGAAGACGACTTCCTGTGAACCATCATTCTCCACTTGTCACGGTCGCGACTGAGGGTCTACCAGCTTCCAGTAGGGATCGACCTGTCCTTTAGATTTCGTTTGACGGTGTCACGAAACCTGAGCTTAAGTCTGCCTATGCCTCATACCCCATCCTCCAGTTGTGAAAACAGTATTTGTTTTGGTAGGCGGGAGTTCCCCATTCTGTTTACGTGCCCGGCCCATCTCAGGTTTTTCTGGATGAGCAGGTCATACATGCTTGGGAGGTTGGCTTATGATAGGATTTCCCTGTTGCTAACAAAGTCATACCACTTGACATTTAAAATCTGCCAGACATATTTCATCATATAGGTATTGAACTTTCGGGCTACCAGTTTGTACACTGGCCAAGTTTCTGCACTGTATAAGAGTAACAAGAGGACGATGGCGTGGTACACCAAGCATTTAGTTCTGAAAGTCAGGTCTTTATATATATATATATATATATATATATATATATATATATATATATATAAACTATTTCATAGATATATTTGTTATAAAATATGAATATAGTTTTTTATCAGTATTTGCTACAACAGTACTCAAGACATGAGCAGAACTGACTAAATATATTCATGGCACGTAAGTTGTCAAGAAAAGTTTCTGTTTCATCCCCGAAAGAATTTGTCAGGCCAAATGCTAGAATTTCTCCCATCTTTCTATAAGCAATCAGTGAACACATAAATCCTCAAGTCATCAGTTTTATTATCAATATTCTCACCCCCTCCTTCCTATTCATTCCTATCTAGCAATAATAGCCCTTATCCTCAAGCGGATTTTGGCCTTTGTAAATGGCGACTCATCGGTATTAAAAATTATAATGTTCCAATTTTTAATGGAATTTATATTTTTTCTTTTTTAATTCCCCAGATATCCAGATCAAAGTTACGAAAAAAAAAAAAATAAATAAAACCAATTAAGAAAAAAATCAAAACGTGTTTTAAGTCTAACTGGGCCATTTTCAAGAATGAATCGAAGAATCCATGTTGAAAGTTAATTTCTTTAGAGATGATGATGCAATGTTTTAACAATTGTAATTTATTTACGTTATCAAATAACACTAATGAAACAATCAGCAGCATTTAATAACGCCTGATCCTTAATTCCTATTCGGCCCTATTAATAGAAAGCCCTATTAATAGAAAGCCCTATTAATATTATTCCATTTCATAAGAAAAATAGACTCTGATGGCAACCTTCTCTATTGTGAAGCAATGCTTTTTTCCATCTTATGCACTGCTACGTCTACTGTGGCTATACTGTCTAAGCTGGAGTTTCATCTTCATATGCAGACCTGGGCGGATGATAAGGAGGCATAGGTTTGCCTAGTTACCAGGGTTCCCCTTTTGATATAGCAGACAAAGTCTGACAAAAATGCAAGCCAATACAGCCAGAGCAAGCACAGCTGCAGGAGTTGCCAGAAAGGAGTTGCCAGAAAGGAGTTGCCAGTGCTTCACTATTCAACTACCTGGACTCTATTTTTTTTTTCAGTTTACTCCTTTAGCCTTTGCCTTCCACGAGGCAGTTGAAATATTTGCCTATAGTTAGGAGTTATTTTATGATGACAATGATGCAGATGAATTTATAGATAAATAAAAACAAAAATACAACATGTGTAACGAGACAATATCCACCCCATCCTTTGTGAAAAGTGCAAACAAAGAGTCTGCTTAATGAATGCCAAGTCGTTCATTGCGATGATGATGATGATGATGATGATGATGATGATGATGATGATGATGCACAGGCAAATTAATTTATACATAAATAAAAACAAAAAAGAAAACAACCAAAAACAATATCCACTCCGTCCTTGGAGAAAGTTCGAACAGACTCTACTCTAACAAGTGTGACTGCTGCTATTAAGACAACATATTTAGAGAAATAAACTAGATATTACATATACTCTAACTGTACTGATCCGATTTATCGTATAGTATATAATCTCCCCTTCGATAAGATTAAAAAAAATGAGTATCAAATCTAATAGGTCTCAAACTATCAACCAAATTCCAACTCCTGATCGATTACTTTAATCTTACATCTCTGTGCTTTACAACTATTTTAGTTTCATGTGCTCTGATGAACTTTACAGCACTTGTGACCCATCGACGTACATAGCTTTGACTAGCCACCAAGCAGCAAAATCGCACCCCTACACTGTTGAGGTCCCTAAATACCAGAAAGCCTTCTACTCTAATAGCTTCTCTCCTCGGACTGCTAGAATTTGAATTTCCCTTCCTTTTTTTTTTTTTTTTTTGTTTCCTTTACTGTACTAAGATACAAAAGTTTAAATGTAATACGAATACACATCTTACTGCTCGACTCCCCCACATAGTCCCCTGTAGACACGATCCCAAATAGTAGCACCTTACATCCAAGTGGCAATACGCCTTGCTTGAAAAAGCTGTACTGACACAATGTTGTCCAAGATTCATTACATTCAACTTTTTTTTCTAAATATTTATGTATTTTATAAACACGTTTGTTATGTTCAGTATTTGAGAATTAACTTGATTTTGGTGTAATACGAATGAAGGAAGACTTAAGTAAGAATAAATATGAAAAGAAAAGTGCAAGGAACGAACAATAACTCTTACTAAAAGAATATGAATTATCTCCCTTAGCTAAAATCAAAGTACAATAACTAGAGCTATGACAACAGCATATTCTTTTCATTGTTTTGACTCGAGTATATATCCGACAGAGTTAATCAACCGAGAACCACATCATTCTATATAAAAGCATATAAGATATCAACGGATACACACTCGAGAGTCAAAACAATGAAAAAAATATACTGTTATCCTAGCCTTAATAATAACTAGTGGCAATGGTTAGGAATAATACAATAGAACATCGGTTGCTAAGATACCAGTGGGTTATTTCTCCTTAGATAGAGAGACCCAGACAGAGGGACGCGAACGCATGCTTTCATCCCAGTGGCCATACAAGTTTCTGTCCTAAATCCTATACTTAGCTTGTATAGTAGAGACCACCACGAGAGTCAGTAAAACCCTTTCATTGTATGTTCTGTTATTGTTGTGTTGTGGAACAACAGTGAAAATAAGAACAATCAAGTCGAGGTTCGGTTAAAGAACAAGTGCATTAACAATAATGTATAAAGATAGGAAAGCGTGTATATCTGCTGGGCACTCAGCTAGCAGTTGAAGTGCAGTCGCATCTCTCTCCGGTATTGGAATTACTAGCGCTATTTATAGTGCTAATCGGTGTAAATTCCTCTGTTCAAGGAAGGCCGGTATTACAGTTATGTTATTTTTCAATGTGTGAATAAAACGTGTGTAATGTATTTTGGACGTATTTTCTTATCATTCCCTGTTTCCCTATGACGTCGAGTTCCATTTTTTTCTTTTTTTTTTTATTCATCAAAGCCCAAAGATCATTCTAGAATAAAGGTTAATAAATGTAAGGCTTTAGTGTAGTAATTGTTAATGGTGTAAGTTACGTAGAATTTGTTTACTTAATGTGACGGTTCAACAAGAACGTGAATAAAACGTATGTAATTTGGGTGTATTTTCCTCTTATTTAGTGTCACCCTATGACGTCAAGTTCCATATACGTTTTAACTTTGCAGAGAGATAAAAGTAATAAAAATAAATACAATACCCCAATGAATTACGCGTTCATCTATTATATATCTCCAACTTCGACTAAAACTCTGTTTAAATATGCAATTCTGAATCAAAAATAGTAAGCTGGCTTTCCATTCGATATCACGTTTTATTTTTCTATGAAAACATTCAAATTACAATTTTTGAACTCTTTGACTTTCACTCATTCTGTTTGAAAGAATATTTGAATTTCGGATCAGAATAAAATAACTCAAAGAACGGATATTGTATTCATGAGTCTTGATTGAATTAAAGTTCCAACGAAAATGGCATCAACATAAAAAAAAAAACCTGTCGGCACATTATTTGACAAAATTGAAATCAAAAGCTCAATCGAATTCTTGCAATACTCACTAGATGTTTTCACACTGCTAACTGAAAATAACACGTGATGATTCCCTGGATTTTGCGTGACAATAAGTCTTCCAAGATTTCCAGCACTCTCTACCTTGTTTGGTTACTGTTACAAATCATTTTTCATTACTGCAACAGTCGTCTACCATTGATTTCTCGTTGGTAAAGGCTTTTGATGTTTTAGTTTGCAGTATGCTCTGCACCTTTCTGGTGGAGGTCTGGATTGTGCTGCGCTTCCTTGGTACTTGCATTTTGCTTAGCAAAATATTATGATCATTATTATTAGCGTTCTCTCACTATCTCTCTTTCTCTCTCTCTCTCTCTCTCTCTCTCTCTCTCTCTCTCTCTCTCCTGTTGCATATTTTTGCTACTATATATAATGTAAAAATGTTGAGTTTACTAATCAACAATTGACTGTAATAATTATTTGTTGCTGTATGCTACACCCCACAAAAGGAGGAGTAATTCTTGAGAGGATAGTGGTCTTATGACAACAGAACCGATATTACCATTCACCACTGAAGGAGGAGATAATGCCCAAGGATATAATCTCATAAAAACAGAACAGAAAACAACACTATCTCCCCAACGTTAACCACGCATTAAAAGATAATACATTAGTCTAAAGCAGTATAGTTAATGTGTGTTGAGTATAGCAATGGTACAATAATAGAAGTTATTGTATAGTTTGAGCTTTAGATAGACAGATACAAAATCACCATTATTAATAAAGCTAATACGAGGTGCTTCCAATAAGTTTTCAGACTTTTTTTTTTTGTACAGGAATTTAAGATTGTCATAGACTTTTAAAAATTCAGTATGTTATTTCTATACATCTTATTAGTTGACTAAGTTTAATGATTTTAGGTTCAAATGAACTGCTACAGCAGGAATTAGAATACGCCCTACTAAAGCCCGATTGTCACAACTGGTGAATTTTACAATGTAATCTGGACATGAGGATACTTTTAAATAACGATATAAAATAAAATTTGTTTCAAACTTAGAAAAAATTGCCATTGAAACGTATAAAAAGCTTTAGACTGCTTTTGGACCATCTTGCATAATTCGAGCATCAGTTTTGAGTGGCATAAAAGATTCAAGGAAGGCAGGAAGGCTGTGAGAGATGATGAGAGGTGTGGGAGGAGTAAAGAAGTCAGAACATGAAAGTTGATTGTCCAAATAAAGAATTATATGGATAAGTACCGTCGTGTGTCTATGGAGACAATAAGTTCACAGTTTGATGTCAGTGTGGAAACTGTACATGCAATTATTTGCGAGAAATTGAAGATGCGGAAGATTTGTGTAAAGTTTGTCCCAATGCACCAGTTCACCATTCCATCCTTCTCACAGACTATTTGACCAAGATGGACATCGAGACAATTCCTCACACTCTCTATAGTCCAAACTTTGCCCACTGTAATTTTTGCTTATTCCCTAAGCTCAAGGAAAACCTTAGAGACTGTCGTTATGAGACAATCGATACTAATCTGTATTTCTTGAAATGCACACACTTGGAAATATGCCACCATACTGTCTTCTTTATTACTAGTCCTTCACGATCACAACAAAATATTTTACGCTGTAACTACTTTTAATCTTATTTGACAATTTGTTTAAAATATATATTAAGAACAAATTTTATGATTAGAATCATTGCTTGAAAATAAATTTCAAAATTATTTGGAAATTTTCAATTAAATAGTCTTTCATAATTTTTCTAAAGCAGTTAATCTGAATATTTCCAATTCTTCCCAATAATTGTGATCTTATACTCTTTTAGTAAGTTATATTATTTTTTGTATATGGAACAATATGGCATAATCAAAGGGACACACCAGTTTCTGTTAGATCACTGAAGTTAAGCAGCAGTGAGTCTAGTCAGTACAAAAGTGGGTGACTATTTCAGAATTCCAGGCGCTGTATGTGCTCTTCACTTATCTCGGCATTGTTTCCAGTTGTCCTGGACTTCTCCTTGCCACTTAGGTGCCAATTCAGGAGAAGTATGGGTGGAGATTGTGCAACCCTTACCTCACAATTACATGTGCAGCTACCCTTACAAGGGTTATCCATTGTCTTTTATGACAGAACGGAGGCATCAATCAATACAGAACAATCTCAACATTGCATTGCAATATCCATAACTAGACACTTTAACACAGGTGCTATGCTCTATTATGCATGTATAAAGACATAACAGAAAAGAATGGACACCCATAGAAAGAGCTTATTTCAATATACATATAATCTATAGAACAAAATCAAACCCTTCTAGGCATGACATTGATCAGTTGACGAATATCATATTGAGGAATTTCTTGCTATGTCTGATGCAATAATGTTGAAAGTTCAGACTTAGAAGATGGATTCCTTTTTTTGAAGCTTCCGGTCTAATATGACCCAGAGGTTTTCAATTGGGTTCATATCCGGGGACTGACTTTGCCATGGAAGTTCATTTATTCCATTTTGGATGAACCGAGGTTGTGTCACTCTAGCAGAGTGACAAGGAGTTCTGTCTACTATAACTGGGGAATAACTTGGTTCATTTTACTGCTTGATAGTATTGGTAGTATTCCTTCATGTAATATTAAAACATATTTAGCAGAATTGATGTTTCCTTCACTTTCAGGTCTGAGCGACCATCACTCCAAATTGCACCGCATATCATAATCGAGAAACTGTTTCAATGTTGGTTGCAGTCTTTTTATGTCAAACTGTTGCTGAGGGCGCCTCCATACCCTTCCACTGCTGAGAAATAATGCAAATCGTGACTTATCAGAGAATATGACATTGGTCCAAAAGGTCATAGGTCTCTCCACGTTCTCATGAGCACAATCTTTTCTGCACTTGATATTGACAGGACGAAGAAGAGGTTACTTCTCGCAATTCTACTTCAGTTTGTGAAGATACTTGACAGCTGTTCTGGGACTGACACCAGCTTGTGTTTCAATGTCAAAGGCTTTGCACCACGGATCCTCCTTAACCTTTCTTTTCAGGGGGTCCAGGGCGACTTGGATGAGGTCTTGTGCACTCTTTGTTCTCTCTTGTGAATTGTACAATCACTCTATTAGCAGTAAAAAAAGAGGTATTGAAAGATTTCCTGCTTTTTGCGTTGACTAAGACCACTTCATGTTGACCCACGATTTGTCTTCATAGAAATTCTAATAATTCTGATGCTCCTTTGGTTTGTGACATGCTTCAATGTTTTAGATGCAATTTTAATGAAACCCAGGATACGTTTTTTTAGGTTACAACATGGAATACAATGTTTTTCGGACCCTGGTTACGGTATTTGCCCTGCCTTACAGTGTTATTTATAATGTTATTTGATTATATACATGTCTATTATATACTGTACTGTATTTTGTTATTAATTTTTAATGTCATATCGCGGGGTTCTACTGTATTCTAAGTTATTTCAGCAACATTCTTATCTGTAAATATAACTAAGTACATATTGATCTTAGGAAAAATATTTATTAGTGCCTGTTCTTTTCTGTATGTCTATGTATATATGTTCTCATCAATTATTGCCTTCATTCAGTCTCGAGAGACAGCGGATACTCCCTGTGAGGATGGTTGTACATTAATTGCGTAGCAAGGGTTGTGCAATCCCCAACCATATTTCTCCTGAATTGGCACTGCTTGACTCCAGTGGCAAGAAGAAATCCAGGACGCCCGGAAACAATGCTGATATTAACAGAAGTCGCATACAGCACCTGGTATTTCCAAACGGTCACCTATTTTAGTACTGAGCGAGTTCAACGTCGCTTAACTTTGCTAATCTAATGAAAACCAGTGTGTCAATCATGATTATGCTGTATTATATTTCAACAATATTTACTTCCTTTAAAATATTTCCAACAATCTATTCGATCAAACTGCTTGTCTTGGGAAATTCCGAATTTTCATTCCTGTTTACTATTTCCCTGACCATATGAACATGCAAAAATTTAAATGTAATATGAACAATGTTGCTGCTCAACTCCCAACTCAGGTTACCCCTACTTATAAAAGTGGCCCTATTACAGTAATCCTTTATGCATTATTTTGATGAATGAAAGTATTTAAAAAATGGTGATATGCTTTAAATATATAATTAAAGCCAAATTCGAGGTTATATTCTTTTTCTTTTTGCATTGATCAGAAAAAAATCTAATTGCAGAATCTAATTCTTTTTTAACCAATAATGTCTAACAGACAAATATAAGTGCATACGAAGTTCATGTGACTCGTTGGGTCACAATTACCACAACTATTTAGTCTACATTGGCTTTATTCTGAAATCCATGAACTGTGATATAACTTTGAAGACATTCTCTAGTTTATATTTGTATTTATTACTATTATTATTATACATGTGCTGAGTTGCAGGTTTTGATGGTACCTGCTAATTGCAGGCGTTGCAGGTGATAGATGCTTGGACAAAGAAAAAGAGGAGAACCCATAGAGAACTAAAAATAGAGTCTGACCATCCAAGGGATATTTTTTTTATTTAAAATAAAATAAGTATCTCATTAAACAAGAAATCATGCTGATAGTGAATGATGTTTTTTTTAATTTAAAATAAAATAATTATCTATTTAGACGAAGAATAATGCTGATACCGAGTGATTAAACAGAGACCACTGACAAAGGTCAGTATCAAAAATTTCCAGTGCGGGGAGGAGAGGCAGTCTGAGCAAGCCTTCTGGGGAAGGTGGGAGTTGCAATAGGACATTCAAGAAGGCAGTTGATTTTTAGTAGTCCTTGGGACAGAGAATCTGTTGTAGCTGGTTGTTTTTAGTTTGCTGGGATAAAAGACCACACTTTAAGTAAGCCATTCAATGTAAAAAAACGAGTAACATTAGTAATTTCCCTCGAATTAAACACCTGTTTATTATTTATGAACAGAACTTGTAGTTTTACTTGGGATGCGAATTTCTTTATTGGAGCTCTGACTGAACGAAACAACAAGCTTGGACCGGCAAAACGAGTAAAACGATCTTGGCCTGTGCAGTGACTGTATAAGTGACTGTTCATATTGCTATTATAGATAGATTACACGGTACAACAAATTTCAGGTTCCTATGTCTAATAACACTGTGCAATAAATTTCAGGTTAAAAAAAGCACATGCCGCATAAGACCTGATTCTGTGTAAGAAATTATCCTAATACTAAATCTGACCTTTATTTCTATAGATTAGGCACCGTTTTATGTACTATAAATCATATTTAAATATATGAATGAAAAACACAGAATTGTCAGTTTAAACAACATTTGTTCTATTAACCGTTTCTCCATCACTGAAATATCCTGATGGAATCCCTCACCATGTTCATCACTCACATCAGTAAGATTCTCCGCAAAATTCCCAAAAATGACAATTTTGCAAAAAACTGTACCTAATTTGGCAAAAAGAAGGCCAGAAATGGACTTTTCATGTCATTGTGTATATATAAATGGCCACGGATGTCCTAGATTTTTTTGTGTGCTGAACAGTGTTATTATTCTTTATTATTATTACATAGAGATAAAGAGACTTATTATTTTGTCATCTAATTTACATATGTGTTTGTGGTGTGTATAGACACAATTAGATGATAGTATTAAAACAGTACTATATTGCAGTACTAAAAAGAGAGTCACTCTTTTTCTATATGCTCACAAAGACATTAAGAAATATTAGAGGATAGTTGAACTAACACATATCAAAGGAGTGAGAGAAATGCATACATACATACATACATACATACATATATATATATATATATATATATATACTTTTTTTTATATAATATATTTTGCAATATATATATATATATATATATATTTCTGTAAAAGTCTGAGGAAGCTACAGACGGCCAAAAAAAAACGGCCGGGTAGCTGAAACGATAATGTAACTTAACAGAAAGATACGGTAATAAAAAATAAAACGTATATATATATATATATATATATATATATATATATATATTTATATATATGTGTGTGTGTGTGTGTGTGTGTGTGTGTGTGTGTGTGTGTGTGTGTGTGTGTGCGTTTGGAGAGAGAAAGAGAGTGATAGATAGATGGGCGAGTTGTTTAATTATAAATTATGACTAATTGGAACAATTCAAATAAAATTTCTTTAAAACAAAACTCAATATCAGAACTAAAGTATATTTTAAAATGTATTTTGTGTTATCAAAGCATATATAGAAGAATACAGTAGAGAAACAAACGTTGATTAAAATCTATTTAGCATTATAATAGCTATATAGCTCATAATATTTTTAAGATTTGTGAATACTTTCTCTCAAGATATTTCCATTGTCTGAAGAATTGAAGAATTCTGCCAAAATATCACATAAACTAAAGAAGTTCTAATCGATGTTGCAAAGACACACGCAGAGTTCTTGATGCAATATGGTGCATTAGCATGCCGCGAAAGCAAAGCTCATCAACTAAAATAGAATGTTTCCTTTCAGTTAAAAGTTGTCACGAAGGTTTTATGAGTGCAACAGGGGTTGTCCAAGGCGGGGGACGTTCGGGGATTACTTAACAGGTCGGACATAAGTTCCTAAATCAATGTTCGATCTATTCAGAAAGCACACCATGACATTTTCTACGATACGAGAGGACAATAATATGTTGCATTTGGGTGCAAAAATAGAATTAAGAGAAACACGCTAAACAAACTAAGATATTAAACGTTAAACAGATATTTTGGACCAAATGTACATTCAGCACTCCAACTGTGCGAGCAGTTGAAAAAATTTAGTTTAGAATTACACCTTATCTAAGTTCACTCAAAGAATTTTCCTAGCCAAATGTAAGTGAAACATATTTTTAACATGTATATTGCTAATTATCCCCAACATCAAAGTACCAACCATTGTCCTACAGAATATTATGTTTTGCAACCACAAAAAGAAACACATTTATTATTACAGATCTGAACAGGAGCTGCTCAGAACACTCTATCCTGCCTTGACAAAACTCAAATCCGTCTTCGAAATCTAGTAGGTGATGCATTTTTCTCCTCTCTGCAACTTCTTTCTCACAGAAGAGACGTTGCAAGCCTTTCTCCGCTTTATTGTTATTTTCATGCAAAGTGCTCGCCTGAGAACTTGCCTTCATACTTTCACAAAAGCACTCGTCTAGTTACAGCCACTGCCAACAATTTCCCTCACTCTCTATCTGTGCCTAAATCTAAACATAGATTACATGAACATAACTCCTTTCCTAAAACTGCCTGTCTGTGGAATTCTGTTCCACTGGCCTGCTTCCCGGTTGACTACAGCATGGTCATCTTCAAGTTTAATGTAAACAAGTTCTTTTTGAGCCACCTACTTAAATAATCAAAGTTTAGCCAGTTTCCATCACTAACAACCCCTAAGTTTCTGTGATCAACTTACACTCATTAATCCCCATCCTCGAGTAACTTCGCGCCTTGACAAGTGATGGCTCCCTTCTAAAAATAATAGTTATATAGAAATAAGTTAGAAAGAAAAAATTCAATATAATTTGTTAACCATATTATTTAGATCAATCGGACTACTGTTCTCGTCTTGAGTGTGATTTTCATGTTTTGGTCGATGTAACCTCCAACCTCAGAAATTTGTACATAAGGACCCATGGCACAGAAGTTAGAATAGTTCCCAAAGGTTGATGGTTCAATTCCCAGTGTGGGCGATCGAAAAATACAATTGCAAATTACTTAGGACATCTATCCAGTCATGATTGACGAAACGAGAGCATGCTATTCCCATGAAGTAAATAAAGGGTTCCGTTCAAAATTCCGTTGAAATTTCCGAGTTTGACAAGATACACCTGAAGAAGATCGGAGGTTACAGCGACCGAAATCTTGTGAAAATCACACACAAGATAAGAACAATAGTTTGAAGAATCAAAATAATACGAATAACCAATCCTCATCTCAAAAATTCAGAAACGTCAACTTATTTGAAATTTCTCATTAATTATAATTTATTTCACCTTACCAGGAACATTGTGGATCATCAGATGAGGTTAAGCTAGCAATGGTTTAACTTGAGAATGAGAGCATTCACTCTGTCTTGTGCTACTTTATAACAGAATAGGGGGAGTGGGTGTGGAGAGTGGGGAGGATTAATGTTTCACACCAGCCGTGGCCGAGGACGAGTACATCGCTACTGATCCGGATGCGATATCAATCTGTCCACTCATCTTTTACTTATGATATATATATATACCAAATGTTAATGCATTCCTGGATGGGTGAAATTAATTCTCAAAACGGAACAGTTTTACACTATTTTTATGCCATCTTAAGATTAAAATCAAGCTATAATATTAAACCTAATGTCTAGAATCCGTATTCCAAATTTTATTAAAATTTATCATACTAGAAAATATTTTCGGCTTAAGCTTAAGGGAGGTCTTGAGCAGAAATAGAAATTTAAAGAATCCTTAATTGATATCTAATAACTACACATCAAATTAAATACAAATGTGAGATATTTGAATTTTCAACTTTGAGGTTGTACACAAATTATGTTTTCTAAAAACTCTCTAAAATACTCCAAAGACATCAAAATTTGAGAACTATTTATTAATTGATTAGCCTGGGCGCCCGGCGTTGCCCGAGTGTTTGAAGGTGTTTGTTGAGAAAAAAAAAAAAAAAAAAAAAAAAAAAAAAAAAAAAAGTGGTAGTAGACAGGCAGGCTCGAACCTCTAATACTAAGGGAAAATAGAACATTAAAAATAAACGTGACGTCTTTGCCGTTGCGTCCATCGCCAAAACGGAAGTGACGAAAGTTAAAATTAAGGCTAGTCAATCAAAAAGGGGGGAAAACTTTAGAAAATATCGTCGAAAAAAGCGACCGCTCCCCGTAGAAAAGTGCCCAGTTGAGGTGAAGGAATTAATGTTTTTAGCCAATTTTTCGATATTTGTCGTCCGAACAGTCGAGCTTCAAAACGATACCAATCTCGTGAAAATCCGTCGTATCTGTCGAAAGTTTAAGGCAGATATACATACATACATACATTTAAACAGACAGGCGAGATTTATATAATAGAAGATGCCCAATACTTACTGTTTAAATTTCATAAAAATTGAAGTAATTTCCATTCTTTTCCACTATATATTAAACTAAATTAAACTAAATTACTACTCTTATACCATGAAGCTATGTTCCAAAATTATAAATGATCCGTTACTTAGTTTAGGAGTAAATCTTATAAATAAATACACATACCCATATTTATATGTAGTGAAACATAAAATGGAAAAAGCAAATTAAACACAGAAGAAATATATACGTTTTATTACCGTATTTTTCTGTTAAGTTACATTATTGTTTCGGCTACACGACTGTTTTATTGCCGTCATGTAGCTTCCTCAGACTTTTACAGAAACCGGCGATTTTCTGTAAAAGTCTGACGAAGCTACATGACGGCAAAAAAACGGCCGTGTAGCCGAAACAATAATGTAACTTAACAGAAAAATATGGTAATAAAAGATAAAACGCATATTTGCTCTACAACAGTATTGAGCACTTTCTTCAGGTTTTTATTAATTACCATTTCTACTAACTATATATATATATCTATCTCTCTATATATATAAAGATCTAAAATTTAACAATTTTAAAACGATATTTTTGCGTTTTTAATTTACCTTCACGATGAGAGTTAACTGCATTTTGTTTTGCATATAAATGCATCACCAATTTTATTGACAGGGTGTATTTAATTTTTATTTTATTTATTTTCGTTTTTTTAATATTTACATATTTAAATATTTTTATGCGCATAAAACTTGTCCTTGTACATACACCGTCAGCATAACTTAATTTTTTGGCAAAATTCGAACCCATGACTACAAAATCCACAGTCTGGCATCTTACCCCTTAGCCACGAAGCCTTATCAAATTTTATGCAGGATTTTATCGCTTTTAAATATAAGATCTGTTATTGTTATTTATCTTTAGCGATATTAACAATTTTTGAAATGCTGTTTTTGTTATTTTAAATTTGCGACTTTAGTGATGAGGGGGTTACCTGCTCTTTGTTTTGCCTATAAATGTGTTGGCCCTTTTATTGCCGAGATGTATGTTAATTTTTTTTTTAATATATTTACAGTAGAACCCCGGGATACGGCATTAAAAATTAATAACGAAATACAGTATAGCATATAATACACTTGCATATAATCTAATTACATTATAAATAGCACCGTGACGTGGGGCAAATGCCGTAACAAGGGTCCGGAGAAACATTGTATTCCACATCGTAACCTAAACAAAAACGAATCCTAGGGCCACCGTATCCCGGAGTTGTACTGTATAGTGTGTGTGTTTATGAGAGAGAGAGAGAGAGAGAGAGAGAGAGAGAGAGAAAACGAGAAAAATTCAAAAGAAAAATAGGAGTAAACGAAAACATCTATATGACACAATACTGAAACACGTATGAAGAAATCGATATTTCATCTTGTATTTATTAAATTTTGTTGCTGTAAATGCAGTGTATATTCCTATTTATTTTTAGTTAAGAATATTTGTTGAGTGATCATTAATTAATACTCACTGGGATAATTGTAGCGCGGTTAATGGAGATTGGAGACGCTATTCCCACGCCAGTCTTCTTCAAGGAAGTGGAACTTCATCAGTGCTGGCGTCTTGTGAAGATGAACAAAAGTTAGTGACGTCACATCAATCAAAGCCAGAGGTATTAGCCTAAGATATGAGTGGAAAATTAACGAACATGAAGGCAGCATTATTTGGTTGTCGCAAGGAAGTTAACACACTTTCTTACTGGCAAAAACAGGCACGCTAATATACACACACATTCACTTGTTGATTCCATTTACACATACTGTAATATGTAAATGCACACGGCATCAGCCAAAATAAACATGTACTCTGTATAAACTACTCTTCTTTCATCACAATGTTCTTGTGACTCCCTGAACATTCAAATTCTATGAATTATTTGATTTTCATTTTCTTGATTGGTCAATATCCATGACTTATTTTACATGGACAGAGTTTGGCATTCTTTCTTTTACTCTTTTTTATCTTAAACAAGGCATAGTGCTACTTGGAACATAAGGGACTACCATATGAGATCGTGTCTAACGGGGGACTGTGGGGAGTTGAGCAGCAAGATATCTGTTCACTTTACATTTAAACTTCTGTATGTTAGCACAGTCAAGGAAGCAGGAAACATAGAGGGAATTCCAAAGTCTAGCAGTCAGAAGGAAGAAACAGTTAGAGTAGAAGGCTTTAGAAGGCATCTAGGGACCTAAACAGTGAAGGGGTAGAATTTTGCTGCTTGTTGGGTTAGACAAGGAGTATGTACGTCGAGGGGGGCACAAGTGCTATGAGTTCATCAGAGTACATTTCATTAAAGTAGCTGTTGCCCCTTTATTGACGAGATTTTTATTTTATTTCTTTTTTAAAACAGACACAAACATGCAATATGGTGGCATAGAGGTTGGAGCTTGTTGATAGTGCGTAATCTATTAGATTTGAGATTCTTTTATGAACCCTGTCTAAGAATAAGGAACTAGTGGTAGATGTACCAGCCCAGATGTGACAGCAATACTGTTACGTTTCCCTCTACACTATTCTGAATCAGGTCAAACTGCAAGTGCCGTGTTAGCCTGATCAAAAGCAGAATGACAATCACCTGCCAATGGATTCTGCGTTCAAGTTACATTCAAATCTCAAATCCTTGATTACCTTACTTCAGAGATATCTGTTCTGTCCTATGTTCCCTTCATTTTCCATCCACGCCTTTTCAAGTGTCACATCTGCCTCCCTGGGGTTTGTCAATCGAAAAACGCTTTTGCTATCTGCTTCATCAGATTTTTCTTTCGCTTTTTGCCCGCCCCCAGGAAGCAATTCCATTATGCAAGAGCTCCTTCCCATAGGATTTGAAAGAAAGCCGATATTAAGCTTAAACTATGCTAACTTAATCACCGAGAGGAAAGCTGGTTTTATTGAGCAATTAGGCTCTGAGTCTGTCCTTGGGAAAGCAGTACGTACACGACAACCTATCAGAAAAGAAAGTGAGAGGGGTGTGATGACGTCATAGAAAATCAACAGAACTCAAGCAACCAAAGATAATGCTGTCTTTTACAGTGGCAAGGGATAAACTCTAATGGAATGTAGAACGTAAATATATCCAATGGATGAGTTGTGTTAAAATGCTGCTTAAAATTCGCACTGTAGCATTTTACCTTCAAATTAAAAAGATTGAATGTCAAATTAAAAACATTGAATACCAAATTGAAACGGTTCAACTTCAAATTTATACAATAGGCATTGTGATATATTTAAAGAAAAACTCCTCAAATGAGGAAAAGCTCCCATACTAAGTTCATTGAAAGCGGGTGGGTCTGATGAAATTCAATTTTTTGTGATATCTGTAAACACTGGGCACACAAAATGTGATATGGAATTATTGGTAGGTTCAAAGAGAATAACCATCGAATACACAAGAAGTGCTAAGTTGAAAGAGAATAACTAGTCTGTGTGCAAGAAGTGTTCAATAATGGAAATAAATGAGAACTCAAAAGTATCCGAGGTGCCTTAAAATAGATTCCAGACTTTTTTTGTACAGGCTTTTAAAATTGTCATAGGCTCTTGAAAATTCAGTATGTTATTGCTATATATCTTATGAGATGACTGAGCAATTTATATGATTTCAGGTTTAAATGAACAGCTACAGCAGGAATTGTATTACACCCTACTAAAGCCTGATTGTCACATATGGTGAATTTCAAAAAATGCAATCTGGATGTGAGGAGACTTTAGACGAACGATATGCAATAAAATTCTGTTTTAAACTTGGAAAATATGCCACAGAAACGTATGGAATGCTTCTGATTGCTTTTAGACAATCTTGCATGAATCAAGTATGTTTTTGAGTGGCATGAGAGATTCAAGGAAGGAAGTCTCTAAAAGATGATGAGAGGTGTCAGATGAATAAGGAAGTCAGAACACCAACGTTGATTGGCCAAATAAAGAATTTAATAGATCAGGATGGTTGTGTGTCTATAGAGACAACAATAGGTGCAGAGTTTGATGTCCGTGTGAGAACTGCACACATAATTATTCACGAGGAACTGAATGTGCAGAAGATTTGCATGAAGTTTGTCCCAAGAGTGCTCCATTCTTGTCACAAACTATCAAGGCAGATCTTCATTCTCTCTATAGTCCAGACCTTGCTCCCTGTAACTTTTGGTTATTCCCTAAGCCTAAGGAAAACCTTAGTGGCTGTCATTATGAGACAGTTGAGGAGTTAAAAAAAGCTGTGATAACGGTCATGACAGGCTCACACAAGCGGTCTTCCATGGGGGATTCTAGAAGTTGTTGGAACGGTACAACAAGTGATTTGCAGCCGAAAGAGATTACTTTGAAGGGGACTAGAGTTTCATGGGTGTACCACCAATAAAAATGCTCAGACGAAAAAGTTTGGAAACTTATTGAAGGCACCTCATACAAAGTACGTCTAGAAGGTGAAGCAATTGAGGTTGTCAAGAAGTTCTGTTACGTTGATGATACTATTGGAACACAGGGTGGAGCAGGTGCTAGTGTGATTGCAAGAGTTATGAGTAGTTGAACTAAGTTTAAGGAACTTCTGCCGTGACTAACCCTCAAAGCATTACTACTTTCGATCAAAGGAAGAATCAATCAGGCATGTATATATAGTGTGATGATGTATGGAAGTGAAACCTGATCAATGAAGGTTGAGGATATGTGTTGCATGGAGAGAAATGATACAACATATTTGTCATGTGAATCTTCAAGATGGGATTAGTTCTGATTACCTCAGAGAAAGATTAATCTGAACAGTATAGGGACATTACACAGGAGAGTTGACTTCGATGGTAGAAAATTGGTGTCCTATCTGGTTCAGGCATTGACGGCTATGAGTCTTCATCTACCTCTCTCCCTCGAGGCATGCGTGAATTCATTGTTGCTCATCAATAACAACCCCATTCACACTGTTTTACTTCAAAGTGCTTGATGCATTGTCACAGTTTTCTTTGTAGTTGTACAGACACTAGGTTGCAGTTTCTTTCTATCTGAGCATTGTACCCAGCATAATGAGATGCGAAACCATGAACAGAATTATTCCTGATTGCTTCCATATTACATCAGTCACCTGATTTCCATGACCTCATGTTACCCTGATCGGGGTGAGGTGAGTGAAGGGGCTACTCGACCTTGACCAGGGGTCTCCCACAGGCTAGCGGAAGGAAGGAGGCATGTAACTTTTCCTTTGACAATAGTACTGTCCCGTCACTCTATACAGTGCCTAGTATTCCCAAATGGTCACCCAGCTGGTATTAGCCAGGTTCATCGTTGCTTAACTTCGTTGATCTGGCAGGAACCAGTGTGTCAATGTGATTATACCGATGGTATAAGCTATATTAAAAGAATAGAGAAGAGTTCAATTATTGGGTCAGTACGTATAGAATAGCAAAGGTAAGAGGTTCAGTTCAGAAGAGACGACAAACGAAAACATGGGAGAAAGTGATAAAAATGGAGCTGAGGTAAAAAAAAAGGATAAATAAAGACCTGGCCAGAGATATATTACTTTGAAAGTCAATTTCTAAAAGGCGTCCACTACGTGTAAAATGGATGTTAAACCGAATACGATAAGTCGGAATGTTACAATGATGTAATATAAAAGAAATATGTTCACTAAATTTAAAGCCTTTTAATCTAAAACTTCATTTGGATTATTCAGACTATTGCTTACATCTTGAGTATTATTCTCACAATGTTTCTGACAATGTAACCTCCGACCTTCTTTAAGTGTATCTTGTAGAATTTGAGAATCTTTCTTCCAAGTTTAAGGTACAAATAATAAATTAGACCCAGAAATGCAATTCAATAGAGTTTTAGTAATATAAAATATAAAAGCTGGTAGTTTTTTATTTCCTAACAAACCCCGAGATACGGCGTTAATAATTAGTAACAAAATACAGTACAGTACATAATATACATGTATATAACCAAATAACAAAATAAATAACACCGTAAGGCGGGGCAAATATCGTAATTAACAGCCGGAAAAACATCGTATTCCACAGCATAATCTAAAAAACTGTATCCCGGGGTCCTACTGTACATAGTTAACTTCGTTAACCATATATAACGATTAAAAAAGATACTTTATATCATATAGTTTTCAATGTTTTAGAAAGTCAAAATGACACTTTTTTTCTTTAAATTTAATACATTAACCAAGCTTTCGGCTCAAACGAGCCCATTTCAAGCGATTTCTTTTTGTTTATCATTTTTAGTTCTTGGAGATATAAAAATCTCTCTTGGTCCATCAGGATGTTAACTGGACAGCTTAAAAAAAAACAAAAAAAAAACTTACTAAGTAAGAATTCAGTTCTAAGTAACACTTTTCAGGTCGGTGAAGGTTCAATCCTCAGTCTGGGAGAAACTAACGATGCAATTGCAAATTACTTTAAACGTCTTCCCTGACTGATGGAACGAAAGCATGCTACTCCCGTGAAATTCTGTGCAAATTCCCGAGTTTGACAAGATACGTCTAAATAGAAATTATCAATCCTCATGTACAAAATTCAGAAACTAAAATTTTATAATAGCTGATAATTTCATAGGCGTACCCTTCCAGAGGTTATCCAACGAATTCAAGCATTTTTGAACACCATGTTGCATGGCATGGAAATAAAACTGATTAAATATCGATTGAAAAATACTGAACTTTGTCTTTGAGAGATCGATGAAGATTGAAAGAATAAAAATGTTTTTTTTTGAGATCTTGGATTAAATTCTCATTAAATGAACTGCGGTCATTTATATTTTTACAAGTTTTTTTTTTTTTTTTTTGTAAAGATTTGATGGTCGTCTCTTGTTTGTCAAAAGTGAATTTTACATTTTCATTTTTTGTCAATCAATAAGATTATCATCCCCCCTAAACGCCACCCAAAAATTTCCTCCAAGATTTTCGATCATGGATTTTATTTTTGTTGTTTTTTCAGCGATTTTCTTATTATGATCCTTGCTATCAATGTCCACAAAAAAAAACTTTCTTAGCATTTCTTAATTTCAATTTAAATCTGTTTACAAAATTTCCATTTAAATCTGTTAAAAATTCGATTTAAATCTCTGTTTAAAAAAATTCAATTTAAAATTCTGTTTAAAAATTAACGTTTAATGCAGATGATCTTTTTTTTTACACTTATCAAGGCCCGGAAGCCACTCGGGGATAAGGGTTATTGCGTGTACAGTACGTTAGTGTTGAGATTTGATAAAGTGTCTTACTTAAGGGGGCGGTTAATGAGAAATTTGTTTATGTTGGACTTGAAGACATCCAGGTTGTAGTCAGGTGGGAAACAGGAAAACGGAACATAGTTCCACAGGCGTGCACTTTTAAGAAAGAAGCTTTGTTCATGGAATCTAAGTTTTGGTTTTGGCACAGATAAAGAGTAGGAAAATTTTTTGACAGTGGTTTCAGCTAGACCGGTGTTTTTCGTGAAAGATTGACGATCTTTGAGTAATCAAGTAACAGAAAGTAATGATCTCGCACACAAGGCTAGTTGACCGACTTTTTCAATTTCCTAAACAATGAAAGAGAGAGAGAGTCTCAAGTTCTTCATTGGAAAATTCCTTTTCTTGTAAGTCAATTAATCTCTTGTAATCAGTGCATTAATCTCTTTTCAAGAATTTACTCTAGTCTTAATATTATTGCAGGTATCATGAATTGTTTACAATGAAAAACTGTTTCAGAGATGTAAAAACGAAACAATATTTTATCTCATGGCTCCCCAGTAGTGTTGGCTAGGGATTTTTATCCTCGATCCTCAAAATCAACAGATTAGACCATTCCTGTAATGACCTGAACGTCTGAGGCGCCCTTACAAGATGTTTCTTCCGACGTGAATATAGTTCCCGACTTTGTTTATTCATTGCATACAGTTTTATGAACTACTAGCAGATGGTCCGGCATTGTTCGGTCGTAAAATACGCATAATATTATATTTTTATTCATACAGAAACTGAGACATATGCATGTGAGTATTATGGTTTTTTTTCGAAGCATTCCACTTCTTGCAGGTAAAAAAAAAATACTCAAGCTGAGCGTGGAAAGTCCTTCAGAAAGTGTTTTTGAATCGACTCATACTTAACATAACAAATCTGAAATGTGAACCATTCGCCTATGCGCAATCGTGAAACAGTTAGCAGAGACACATTCACAAACTCCCACGTAACAAATTTTTAATTTGGACCCCTTAGAAGCCCTTCTTCCAGATGAAAACCTATGAAACAATTTTCCACATATCTGAATACCCTATATACCAAATTTCAAGTATGTAGATTAAAAATTCGTTGAGTATATAGGTTGAAGAGTGTCCTCACACACACACATCCCCACTTTTACAGATAGATAAACGATAACCATTTGAATAAAATTTTCATGTCATCAAAAAGTTGATTTCTTCATCCAATTTTCTTCTGCATCATCTGCAAGTCACATGCAATTCTCATTGCGCTTATAAACATTAACTATATCACAAGAGCAGCATTAACTAGTTTGATATTTGCAAAATTTTCAGTTTAGAAAAAAAAATGAAAAATAAATCTGAAAGAGTTTGGTGCTTAAAACAATGAACTTTAAACAATTCATCTGTTTCATCTCTGTCTTGAAAAACATCTCAGACACTTGGCTGATAAAAAAAATAAAAATAATTTGAAAATTTTAAGCATCTTGGAAATTACGTATTCAGTTATTTTTTCAGTTTTTTATGCAAAATATTTTCGATTTTCTTCAATCAATATTTTATAAAGGGAAAATACTTCAAATATTTATTAATTTTAAGTTATAAAAACAAATATGAAAATATTATTTATGCCTATGCAATAACATGTTAGATATAAAAAGTAATCTATATATTAATACGATAACGTGTCTGTTATTTTGTGTGTCACACTTTCGTCTTTTTTCTTCCCAGTGATTGTCGTTTAATTGTTATAACCTTCCATTTCTTATAATAGATAATTTTACCAAGAGTTCTTTTTAAGTTTTGGTTTCGATTATAGCTGATGACACACTCAAGTTATATATACATAAATTTTTTTCTTCATAAGTTTTAGTTTCAGTTTCGATTCAAGCTGATGCACCCAAGTTATATGGATGTATTTTTGAAATCACAAGTTTATAATATATAAGACTCGATAGAAAACTGACTCTCTAATCATATATACGAAATCTGCAGAAATTAAAATATCAAATTTAAGCATATTTTATGACCGGGCTATGCCGGGAATCCCTACTAGCTTAGATAAATACTTTTACAGTTTTAACAAAAGAGCTATAATAATATCAGGGCGTTTCCATTTACGCTGAACATTCACAGAATGCCATTATATTACATATGATAGAGTCTGCTGTGGAATTTCCACAGGTCCTGCTAGCAAAAATTAAATTTTATATATATATATATATATATATATATATATATATATATATTGCAATTAGGAAGGGAAGACTTTTATGATTCATAATTAAAAGTAAATTTGTATATATATATATAAATATATATATATATATATATATATATATATATATATATATATATATATATATATATATATATATATATTCCTTTAATCTTCTCTCCAAAGCGAGGGTCGAAACTGGTCAGCTGGCTCCCCATTTCTCTTTCTTTCCTCTCCTGCCCCCCCCCCTTTTGAAGAGAAGATTAAAGGAATATATATATATATATATATATATATATATATATATATATATATACAAATTTACCTTTAATCATGAATCATAAAAATCTTTCCTTCCTAATTGCAATATTTAAATTTTGTATCCCTAAAAACATTATGATATATATATAATAAAATATTTGAAAATCACAACTGGATAAATTTATTTAGTTTTCTTTTGTTCGCCCCTACACCTACCGACCATAATCAACTATCATCTATTTGGAAGAAAATAAGAGTGGAAAAAGTTTCATTTTTTTTATTTTATTTTATTTTTTTTGAAGAATCAGATTGAATAATACAGTTCAGTTAAGGGTAAAGTCATAGAAACTATGGCACGATGTTATCAGCCGATTGATCCGATCAGACCTCTCTGATCTCTCATCTAACACAAGACGAATATCATTTGTTTGATGTGGTTTGTTTTATTTTACGGCGTATTAACCATCTAAGGGTTATTTAATGCCCATGAGATCGTCAAATATAATTCTATAAGTAGAATAATTATTTATATTCTTAGAATATATTGCTCTTAGACAACCAGAATACATCGACTCAAGATAACATCGTTTACAGATGAAAATTTCACTGAAAATGGGAACATTACTTCTAAAAGAGAATTCTTCCAAGAAAGAAAGAGAGGCATTACTCTCACAACAAAGCACTCCATGAAAAGTATTATTTCAAGAAAACATTAGTTTTTAGCAGTTATTTCGCAGAAAAGTCAACAAACGAAAAAAAAAGTCCAAAAATTCAAATATAAATCAAAGAAAAATGTTACCAAAGGCAAACATATCTGGATTAGTTTTGTGCCTTTAAGCAGAACCTAAATTTATTTCCAAAAAAAAAAAACTAGTGTCGAGCTGCTCAGTTAAATGGGCAATCAAGATGGTTGACTAAAATACACTTTCTATGGAGCGTCAAAAAATGGTTCAGAAATCCAAGAATAAACAAAATACTGATAGTAATTTATCTATTAAGTGTCAGAATGTGTCACATTAACACTTATTGGGTAGATCTTTATCAGTATTTTGTTTATTTTATTTATTCATTTTTTTTTTTTGTATTTTAAACCATTTTTGACGTTCCAAAGACAAAGTGTTTCATCAGCCATCTTGATCGCCGGTTTAACTTAACAACTACACACTAGTTCTTTTTCGAAATGAATAAAAGCTTTAAATTCTGTTAAAACACACAAAACTTATCCAGGTAGGTAGAAGAGTAACTTTTCTTGATTTTGGTTACATTAATTTGTTATGTATTTTAATTTTTGACCCTTATTTTTCGTTTGTTAGCTTCTCTTTTTGGCATTAGTAATTTTCTTTCTTCTCAACACGATTTACCCTCAGCCACTGCCTTCTAGTATCTATTTATGGAGAAAATAAAAAGGAAAAATAAGAGTTTCATTTATTTATTGAAAAATCAGATTAAATAATATGGTTAGTAATGGACTTATAGACACTTGCAATTGGATTGGGCTTTTCGGATTTCCTGCCAAATTAAGTGCCAAAGTGAAAGAATGGCTCAGCCACCCAGGATCCATTTCTAAAGCATCATGGGTTCAAGGGGTTTTTACTCCTATGTTTGGGATTGCAATGAGTGACGATAATGATTTTTAACACAACTGCTAAACATAAGGGTGGGTAATATGGGTTATATTTTATTAAAGTTTAATGCAAAGAAATTAAAAGTTTGTGACAATTCAGGTATCTACGACATCTATATTTTGTGAAATTTTAACTTCTTAATCTTAAATTTTAACAATCAATTCATAAATGTTCGCTAAACTTCAGTTATGTTTTTGGTAGAGGGCATTATATGAGTATAACTACATTTGAAAATAAAACATATTTCAGATTTGCATTAAATCTGATCTATAATCATCAGACATCAAGTAAGATCCCTTGAATTTCTTTTTCAAGACCCCTAAGCTTAAGCCTTAAATTTTAGACACATTCTAGAATGAAAATCATACGGATTTTGATCCAAATTGGAATTCAATTTAGTGCCATTATGTTTTTATTTTAATCTTCATAAGAAGTCATAATTTGGTACACAACTGTTATGTCTGAGGAATTACTTTACCCCTTTTGGAATGGATATTCTTCTGATTATATATATATATATATATATATATATATATATATACACACACATACACTGTTAAAACATTGTTAATTCACATGTCAGCGATAGCACAGCTGAATGGCGTAACGGTTAGAAGCGCTGACTGTCATCTAGGCAGTCGAGTTTCAAACCTGGCTTCAGGTAGTTGCTTGTCTAGTCACACTGATGAGCTCTGATACAGCAAAACGGTGCAGTAAGTGGATGACGATATATCGAATGGGATTAAATAATATGAGTATATTCTTTATATACAGACTTATCAAAAGATAAGCTGAATATATGGGGGTGGGGCATCAATACAGAAAGAAATTATAGACAAAATAAAATAAACATAGGTGAATATGAATTGCTTTGCCAGTTCAATAAGAAAAAACATTAATAGGAACACGGATTATAGATGCTCTTCCGAAACCTAATGCTAAGCTAGTTGTCACATTTCCTTATATCTCTAACCTAGCTCCATTCTTGTGATGAGCAGCATTAAGTTTCGAAATACCTCAGTATAAAAAGCATAAATAACTCATCTTCCCATTGAGGTTTTTCTTTATTGAACTGAAAAATATTCATAAATACCTATATAAACAATAAATTATCGGCCGATGTTTCCCCCACAACATAAAAAATGGCTACGTAACCTAAGTAAATAAAATACAGCATCTGTAAGGTTTATATGTACACCAATGACTTCCTCAGCTGAGTGAATAGTTATAGAGTTTAAATTTGGCACACTTTGGTGATAGAGATGTAGCAGATGGACTTGCAATAAACACAAGCAGGAGCGGATGTTCGCGGCTGGAGATTTGGATTACACTTCCTTCCTGACTTGTCCAATCAGAAAACAGCTCTCAGTGACATGACCCAGTTTATAAAAGGTTAAACCGGCAACACTCTCTCTTTTTTCTCAGACTGACAACAACTCCATTGGAACAGATGTATTGCCCCCAACGTTTCTCTTGGGACTCAACAAGCCAACACATGGCCTACAGGCTTGGGGTTCGACTAGGACGGAGTACAAGCAAGCCAACAAACTATCTGCTTATGTGGGACACACACGGACTTGCTTTCTCATGCTACAAAACTGTCTCTAATCTATCGTGACGCACGCTTCTACTACAAACTTCTAGAAGACAAATAATCCATCATGGCTACGCACCATAACTTCAACACACACATATACAAACTTTCGTTCTCTTTCAGCAGGCCTGTCTAATCTTTAATCTACGAAAACTCTTTCCACAACTAATCTGTTTCCTTATATTCTTACTAACGAAAGTTGTTTTTAAATGTTAGAATGAGACTTCTTTCCTTGTTTGCATTTCTACATAATTGGCGACCATGACAAGAAAGCGAATATGCAACGTTCGTCGATACTACTTATTTCACAGAGGTGTGGATGTCAATAATGACGAAGCTGTGTACTCTGTCCACCAGTTCTATTCAACGTATTAGGTCGAACCTCAGAAAATTCAAGTACCATGCTGCCAGTTGTAGGATCCTTACAAACCGCATTCATCGCTGAGTGTTTCCACTAGTATTATAATAATAAAAAAATAAAGCTACATGAAGATAATAAATGAAGTTTCCAAGAAAGAAAATTCAGTTTAAAGTCTGTCCTACACAACAGGGAATTTGTCGACTGCAATTCGGTATTTTTATGGATCATTTCATTCAGACATTAATTTAGACGACTCAACTACACAAAGAGATTAAATATCAGAATAGTATCAAATGCAACTTGGCAATTTATCAATTGTAATTCAGTATTTTAATGAGGTTTCATTGGAAAATATTAGAAAATGCATCAACGTCCATGCTTTTGAACCCACTTAAATGACTGTTATTTCAAGTGTATCATCTGGTGGTACCAGATCAGGCTGTTTGAAGATACTGTCTTCCTGACTTCAAATACATTAAAGCGCTGATGTTATTGTTCCTTTCTTTTTCTTAAAACATAATCATCTATTATTGTTCAATCTAAGAACATTATCAAACAACGAATAGGTTTCTACCACTGGTCATTTTGGATAGCTTTTAATTTAATCATTTATGCTATATCAACTTTTAATGAACATAAGAATATATACATAGGGCTTTTTAGGGGTTTGAATTACAATAAATCACAAAAAGATATTTTTATCATACAAATATGTGGTTCATTCCAAAGATTAATTTGAATATAATTCCATAGACGTATTTATCGTAATCTATCAGGTTGACAAGAAAGTTCTTGCGGTTTTTAACTTTTACATTCAGATGAACATATCTCGGTTAAAACAAAGGTTGATTCATTGAAATAAGCACAAGCAAAATGAACACACTTTTGCAAACAAGTGTATTTATGCCAGTAACGGAAGTAAGAATCTTGTGTTTTGGTGGCGGTGAAGTTGCATAGATTTTTTAAACATTTCTCATGCAAAAAGTTGTCCACATACTTGAAAAGTGGTAGTCGGTAGGTGAGAGATCTGGCCAGCATAGAGTTTTGTAGACCAACTTGTTCAACTTCTGCAGGGTCGGTTTAGCAATGTGTGGTCGGACACTGTCGTAAAGAAGAATCAGGTCTTTTCTGTTGACTAATGCTGGGTGTTGTTGTCGAAGTTTCTGATGCATTTCATCCATTTGTTGACAGTACTTCATCGCCATAATGGTTTCGCCTGCATTAAAAACAACTGTAATGGATGCGACCGGTTGCAGACCACCAAACAGTCAGCAAGACCTTCTTTTGGTGCAATTCTGGCTTCGGGAAGTGTCGTAGAGCTTTGTCAGCATCTAACCACTGCGCTGATGTATATATATATATATATATATATATATATATATATATATATATATATATATATATATACATATGTATATATAGATATATATATATATACATATATACATGTGTATATATATATACATATATATACACATATACAGATATACATATACACATACATATATATACATATACATATACATGCATATATATGATAAAGTGAAGTCGATTTTTCCCTCTGCGTTCAGATATTTTAGATCTGTAATCACAAGTGATATATAGAATTCGACTATGTTTACACTTTAGGCCAATTCTTGATATGTTTTCAGAAAAGATTCACTTTAAGTACTTTCAACATACACATACATATAGGAAGTAAAAATAACTTTTACTCCCACAGAAAAATCTACTATCACCTCCGCCATCTTACACTGTGAAATGATTTTCATAAGCTATTTTTTATATACTGTCGTCATTATTCATTTTTCCAGACTTGTTATTGACTCTTTCCCGTTACATATTTACAATCTAAATACAAGCTTTTAGGGCGTTTTGATTGAATTTTTATACATTTCAGGATCGACCAAATAACATAATGAACTAATTGTTTTTTACCATCTGCATTGATTATTTGTTACTGTTCACATTTCGTTTTACTTTCTTTCCTATTTTTATCTTCATAGAATTTCTGTATTAATATAAATATTTCCACAGGTTTCATCAGGCATCTTTAGTTACTTATGTCTCTATTTTCATATATCCATTTTCATCTAATTACACGTCTCTCCCCATCATACATACTTTCCTATTCAAGAATATAAGAATACAATTAACGAATAGAAACATAAAAATGGGTAATTCCAACATGGCAGCTGCATACTTTCTATCTTTGTCCTTCTTTTTTACTTTAAAATTATTTTATTTTTTCACAACAAACGACACCTTCACAATTTAATAATATTTCTGTTAAACCTTATCTTTTTTTTATCATATCAATATTTTATATTCCTCCAAGCAATGTCGGGACACTGGCCCAGCTAAATTTATCTAGAAGATTAATAGTGTAAATTTTCAGAGTTTAATTGGGAAGTCAAAAGGGAGTATTATAATTTATTTATTGTATTCGTTAGCATAACGAATACAATAAATAAATTATAATATGCATAACGAATACAATAAATAAATTATAATACTAACGAAAAAATATTCATAACGAATACAATAAATAAATTATATTACTAACGAAAAAATATTCTTTTTTAGTTGAATTTGAATGTTTTTACTTATCCATTCTCTAGGTTAATGTTATATATTTTTTCGGTAATCTCCAAAAATACCGTTAGGGCTTACAACATGGCCGCCAGAAGAGTCACGTGATCCGGTTGATCCAAAACATGAATCGTGCAAATGGAAAACGCAGCCTTGAAGGCAAACTTTGACAAACAATCACAATTTGTTTGTATTTAATTTTTTGTTGATATAATGTTGTTATAAAAATAGGCAAACTTTGAGAAACAAATTAAATGACCGTTCTAAATAAATTATTTATTATTATGATATTGAAAAACTGTTTTTGTACTTAATTATTATGCTTGTTTGTCAAAGTTTGCTTTAAATTTGCGTTTTCCGGTTTCGTAATACCGCGATTCATGTTTTGGATCAACCGGATCACGTGACTCTTCTGGCGGCCATGTTGTAAGCCCTAACGGTATTTTTGGAGATTACCATTTTTTCATAACTGATATTCTAATTTTTTTTTTCAATTATTTCATTATTTTATATTTTCATCGGGCAACATCTCGACATAGGCCCAGCTAGTTTTATCACTTCTGTTTTCTTTAGTGTTCACCAAATTTAATACATTGAAAGGTTATTAGGTTTTCCGTGAAGTTATAAATAAATGAAATGTTTAGCTTCACCAAGAGAACGAAGACTTTTAAACATCCAATAATGATTTTACAAGGAAATGTAATTTATAAGAAAATAACAACACAAATAATAAAAAAGAAATGAATAGAGAAATCAATTATGTGCAAACGAATAATGAAACGGTTTTCTTTAAAAAAAAAAACAAAAAAAAACGGATTAAACAATAATTAATAATCAATCCCCAATAAAAAAAGACAAATAATGTTCGGTTTAAAGAAACGAATCTTATCATGATGCTCCTTTTTTTTGGTTTTGTTTCGGGAACTCTAATTGGACGAGAAAAATAATTCAATAATTGTTAATAAAACTAAAGAAAACACGAAACGTTCTGAATATTTGGTTATTGCCGCCTTCGAATTAATTAATATGTATGTATAATTATTTTCAAAATAATTATTTCTAATCTGTTTTTTAATAAGATTTTCGTCTCTAGTCATAAACACTGCAAAATCGATTGTTTAGGATAAAAATAATTGCAACATATTTGCCAGTGCTACAAAACTGTGATCTCTTATTAAATCTCATTTGCATTTTTTATAGAAAATAATCAATAACAAATACGGCCATAGAGTACATATCTCGCCCAATGCCAATATTAATCAACCAAACGTGGATCTACTATGACTTTAATTAAACTTAAGCTTCAGGACATCTAAGTTTAGAGGAGCTCTCAATCAAGATCTATAAGAACTGGTGTATTGTATTAACACTCGACCTCGAAAAATTTTAATCACCTGATATTATTGTAGACGGTGGAAACTGAAAAATGTCACCTTGTCTGAAATAACTACGTGTTTTTATCAATATATTAAAAAAAAAGAACAAAAAAAAAAAATACTTAAAATTATAAAAGACAAACAAAATAAGATCAGTCACTTTTGAACAAACAATGGAAATAAAATTTCTATTAAATATAACCTTAATTGATTCAGTCTTATATCAAACTTATCTGTATTAAAAAATTTACTTAAAAATAACTTCGGTTTGATTTGTTTGCAGTAGAAGTATATCTTTTCATGAAATAAACCGTGCGCTATTTGACGTATTTTGAAAAAAAAAAAAAAAAAGAACAATGTTTTATTTTTTATTTTTTGTTTTTAATACTTCCTTTTAGATTTTGACATTTTTTCTAAAATGTACATCACGTGATATTATTGTACCTATTTACTATGCCTCCCCACGGGACAGAGTTAGACACCAGGGTCGTTTTTTAACGTGGAGAAAAGGTACAAAAATAAAAATTATCTCAGTCGTGAAGGATTTCTCCTCCACCGAAAGAGAACAAGAAATAGAAGTGCAACATCTGAAGAACAGATACTACACTTTGATCTTGTCCCGAAGACAGTGCAAACTAAAAACATCCCCCACCTCGTCTAGAATTACCAATAGTTTTGAAAAAGAGCAGAAAACAATTAAAATCCAAATTTAAAAGACAAACAAAACAAAATAAAAGAATCTCTTTTAAGCAGACAATTTTAAAATATCTTTAATTAAAAATAACATTAGTGGATTTAGTCTGTATATCAAAGTAGTCCCTTTTCAACGAATATATTTTCAAATAACTTTGCTTTGGTTTGCTTAGTATATCTTTTTCTACCCTATTTGACGAATTTAAAAGAAAACATGTCTAATTTTTTGTTTGTTTGTTTTACATGTATATTTTTACAGTTTGAATTTTTTTTGATTTTATTGATTTGAAAAATCCAAACACTATTTTTAATCCGCAGTTTTTGAAGCATCACTTTACATCGAAAAATCTAGTTTTGTAAATTTAGTACCAAATAAACGTTTATTATGTTTTTTTTTTAATTTGTTTCTTTTATCTTTTGTAAATTTGTGATTTTACTGATCAAAATCTGTGGAACACGTTGCCACAAGACTGCTTCCCTGCGACCTACAATCAAGTTTTCTTCAAATCCAAATACTTTTCATAAACCGTTCTCATGCATTATCAAATTTTGTTCATCATGTTTTATCCTCTCATTATCTTATTAATCACTAGCATTTCAGCCCGGCGTTGCCCGGGTGTTTGGGGGTGTATGTTGAGCAAAAAAAAAAAAAAAGTGGTAGTAGGAAGGCAGGCTCGAACCGTATCTTGAAGAAGGAAAATAACCGGAAAACAACCTGACGTCTTTGCTGTTACGACCACCATCAAACCGAAAGTGACGTAGGTATAAATTAAGGCTAGATAATCGAAAAGAGGGGATGACTTTCGAAAATATCGGCAAAAAAGCGACCCCTCCCTGTAGAAAAGTGCCCAGTTGAGGGTGAAGAAATTAGTGTTTTTAGCCAAGTTTTTGGTATTTATCGTCTGAAGGATCGAACTTCAAAACAATACTGATCTTGTGAAAATCCGTCGACCCTGTCGAAAGTTTTAGGCAGACATGCAAACATACATACATACATTTATATATTGGTAGCTCAAATTTTCGACTCAAACCGATTAAAATGCTTGCTCTATCTCTGAATACTCTTTATGTAAAATTTCAAAAGTTTAGACCAGAAATTGTCTGAGTAATTTGGTAGAGACTGCAGAGGTCAATTTTTTTTTAAATTTTAATCCCTATTATGACCTCTTAACATTTATTGTTTTGGGCTCAAATGAAGTTATTAAGTCAGATTCATGTTCAAGGAACCTATATCTAAAATTTCAATTGTTTATACAAAAAATTGGCGGAGGAGCTTGTTAGAGTTCTCAAAGGACAAATCGTTGAACTTTGGCCCCTTAACAACCAAATTTCTAGGCGAAAATCAAATACAAAGATTTTCCTAAATCTCAATACCCTGTATATCAAATTTCGAGCCTGTAGACTGAAAATTGATAGAATTATTGCGTAGGGATATGTACACAGACAGACATTCACACACATACAGACACTTTCACTTATATAGATATATAGATCATATTTTATCCTCTTACAATATTCTAATCATCATATTTTATCCTCTCATAATATTATTAATCATATTTTATCCTCTCATAATATTTTAATCATCATATTTTATCCTCTCATAATATTATTAATCATTATATTTTATGCCCTCATAATATTATTAATCATATTTTATCCTCTCATAATATCATTAATCATATTTTATGCTCTCATAATATTATTAACCATCATATTTTATGCTCTCATAATATTATTAACCATCATATTTTATCCTCTCATAATATTATTAATCATATTTTATCCTCTCATATTATTAATCATATTTTACCCTCTCATAATATTATTAATCATCATATTTTATCCTCTCATAATATTATTAATCATCATATTTTATCCTCTCATAATATTATTAATCATATTTTATCCTCTCATAATATTATTAATCATATTTTATCCTCTCATAATATTATTAATCATATTTATCCTCTCAAAATATTATCCATCATCATATTTTATCCTCTCATAATATTATTAACCATCATATTTTATCCTCTCATAATATTATTAATCATATTTTATCATCTCATATTATTAATCATCATATTTTATCCTCTCATAATATTATAAATCATCATATTTTATCCTCTCATAATATTTTAATCATCATATTTTTTCCGCTCATAATATTATAAATCATCATATTTTATCCTCTCATAATATTTTAATCATCATATTTTTTCCGCTTATAATATTATAAATCATCATATTTTATCCTCTCATAATATTTTAATCATCATATTTTTTCCGCTCATAATATTATTAATCATATTTTATCCTCTCATAATATTATTAATCATCATATTTTATCCTCTCATATTATTATTAATCATCATATTTTATCCTCTCATAATATTTTAATCATCATATTTTTTCCGCTCATAATATTATTAATCATATTTTATCCTCTCATAATATTATTAATCATCATATTTTATCCTCTCATATTATTATTAATCATCATATTTTATCCTCTCATAATATTTTAATCATCATATTTTATCCTCTCATAATATTACTAATCATCATATTTTACGCTCTCATATTATTAATCATCATATTTTATCCTCTCATAATATTATATTCATCATATTTTATCCTCTCATAATATTATTAATCATCATATTTTATCCTCTCATAATATTATAAATCATCATATTTTATACTCTCATAATATTATTAATTATCATATTTTATCCTCTCATAATATTATTAATCATCATATTTTATCCTCTCATAATGTTATTAATCATATTTTATCCTCTCATAATATTATTAATCATCATATTTTATCCTCTCATTATATTATAAATCATATTTTGTCCTCTCATAATTTTACTAATCATCATATGTTATCCTCTCATAATATTATTAATCATCATATTTTACCCTCTCATATTATTAATCATCATATTTTATCCTCTCATAATATTATAAATCATCATATTTTATACTCTCATAATATTATATTCATCATATTTTATCCTCTCATAATATTATTAATCATCACATTTTATCCTCTCATAATATTATTAATCATCATATTTTATCCTCTCATAATATTATTAATCATCATATTTTACTCTCTCATAATATTATATTCATCATATTTTATCCTCTCATAATATTATTAATCATCATATTTTATCCTCTCATAATATTATAAATCATCATATTTTATCCTCTCATAATATTATTAATCATCATATTTTATCCTCTCATAATATTATTAATCATCATATTTTATCCTTTCATAATATTATAAATCATATTTTATCCTCTCATAATATTATTAATCATCATATTTTATCCTCTCATTATATTATTAATCATATTTTGTCCTCTCATAATTTTACTAATCATCATATGTTATCCTCTCATATTATTATTAATCATCATATTTTATCCTCTCATAATATTATTAATCATCATATCTTATCCTCTCATAATATTATATTCATCATATTTTATCCGCCTATAATATTATATTCATCATATTTTATCCTCTCATAATATTATTAATCATCATATTTTATCCTCTCATATTATTATAAATCATATTTTATCCTCACATAATATTATATTCATCATATTTTATACTCTTATAATATTATTAATCATCATATTTTATTCTCTCATATTATTAATCATCATATTTTATCCTCTTATATTATTATTATTCATCATATTTTATCCTCTCATAATATTATTAATCATCATATTTTATCCTCTCATATTATTAATCATCATATTTTATCCTCTCATAATATTATTAATCTTCATATTTTATACTCTCATAATATTATATTCATCATATTTTATCCTCTTATAACATTATTAATCATCATATTTTACCCTCTCATAATATTATTAATCATCATATTTTATCCTCTCATATTATTATTAATCATCATATTTTATCTTCTCATAATATTATTAATCATCATATTTTATCCTCTCATAATATTATTAATCATCATATTTTATCTTCTCATAATATTATAAATCATCATATTTTATCCTCTCATAATATTTTAATCATCATATTTTTTCCGCTTATAATATTATAAATCATCATATTTTATCCTCTCATAATATTTTAATCATCATATTTTTTCCGCTCATAATATTATTAATCATATTTTATCCTCTCATAATATTATTAATCATCATATTTTATCCTCTCATATTATTATTAATCATCATATTTTATCCTCTCATAATATTTTAATCATCATATTTTTTCCGCTCATAATATTATTAATCATATTTTATCCTCTCATAATATTATTAATCATCATATTTTATCCTCTCATATTATTATTAATCATCATATTTTATCCTCTCATAATATTTTAATCATCATATTTTATCCTCTCATAATATTATTAATCATCATATTTTATCCTCTCATAATATTACTAATCATCATATTTTACCCTCTCATATTATTAATCATCATATTTTATCCTCTCATAATATTATAAATCATCATATTTTATACTCTCATAATCTTATTAATCATCATATTTTATCCTCTCATAATATTATTAATCATCATATTTTATCCTCTCATAATATTATTAATCATCATATTTTATCCTCTCATAATATTATATTCATCATATTTTATCCTCTCATAATATTATTAATCATCATATTTTATCCTCTCATAATATTATAAATCATCATATTTTATACTCTCATAATATTATTAATTATCATATTTTATCCTCTCATAATATTATTAATCATCATATTTTATCCTCTCATAATGTTATTAATCATATTTTATCCTCTCATAATATTATTAATCATCATATTTTATCCTCTCATTATATTATTAATCATATTTTGTCCTCTCATAATTTTACTAATCATCATATGTTATCCTCTCATAATATTATTAATCATCATATTTTACCCTCTCATATTATTAATCATCATATTTTATCCTCTCATAATATTATAAATCATCATATTTTATACTCTCATAATATTATATTCATCATATTTTATCCTCTCATAATATTATTAATCATCACATTTTATCCTCTCATAATATTATTAATCATCATATTTTATCCTCTCATAATATTATTAATCATCATATTTTACTCTCTCATAATATTATATTCATCATATTTTATCCTCTCATAATATTATTAATCATCATATTTTATCCTCTCATAATATTATAAATCATCATATTTTATCCTCTCATAATATTATTAATCATCATATTTTATCCTCTCATAATATTATTAATCATCATATTTTATCCTTTCATAATATTATAAATCATATTTTATCCTCTCATAATATTATTAATCATCATATTTTATCCTCTCATTATATTATTAATCATATTTTGTCCTCTCATAATTTTACTAATCATCATATGTTATCCTCTCATAATATTATTAATCATCATATTTTATCCTCTCATAATATTATTAATCATCATATCTTATCCTCTCATAATATTATATTCATCATATTTTATCCGCCTATAATATTATATTCATCATATTTTATCCTCTCATAATATTATTAATCATCATATTTTATCCTCTCATATTATTATTAATCATATTTTATCCTCACATAATATTATATTCATCATATTTTATACTCTTATAATATTATTAATCATCATATTTTATTCTCTTATATTATTAATCATCATATTTTATCCTCTTATATTATTATTATTCATCATATTTTATCCTCTCATAATATTATTAATCATCATATTTTATCCTCTCATATTATTAATCATCATATTTTATCCTCTCATAATATTATTAATCTTCATATTTTATACTCTCATAATATTATTCATCATATTTTATCCTCTTATAACATTATTAATCATCATATTTTACCCTCTCATAATATTATTAATCATCATATTTTATCCTCTCATATTATTATTAATCATCATATTTTATCTTCTCATAATATTATTAATCATCATATTTTATCCTCTCATAATATTATTAATCATCATATTTTATCCTCTCATATTATTATTAATCATCATATTTTATCCTCTCATAATATTTTAATCATCATATTTTATCCTCTCATAATATTTTAATCATCATATTTTATCCTCTCATAATATTATTAATCATCATATTTTACCCTCTCATATTATTAATCATCATATTTTATCCTCTCATAATATTATAAATCATCATATTTTATACTCTCATAATATTATTAATCATCATATTTTATCCTCTCATAATATTGTATTCATCATATTTTATCCTCTCATAATATTTTAATCATCATATTTTATCCTTTCATAATATTATTAATCATCATATTTTATCCTCTCATATTATTATTAATCATATTTTATCCTCACATAATATTATATTCACCATATTTTATACTCTTATAATATTATTAATCATCATATTTTATCTTCTCATAATATTATTAATCATCATATTTTATCCTCTCATAATATTATTATCATTATATTTTATCCTGTCATAATATTATTAATCATTCAACTGATGACTAATTAATAACACCAAAAAGGATCTAACATACAGACAAAATATATAAACAGTATTTTTTATATGAAGACGGAAACAGTGAGACACATGTCAGGTTGAATATTATATCCTAAACTCGTTTTGAAAAAAAAAATTAAGGAAAAAAGAAAGAATGAGGACAGAAATAAAATCTTCTAGTTAATTGACTATCATTTGGATGAAATTAACTTGACTGAATACAAATATAGAATTTATTTTCTCGGAAATTCCTTTTGTATTTTTTTCTTTCAGTTTTTTTTTCTTTCTTTTCTTCATCAATATTACAAAATAATCATTCTTTACGAAAAAAAAAAAAAAATCAAATGTCTGCTTGTTTATCTCGTTATTTGTTATAAATTCAATCCAACATAAAATACGCTTTGGTGAGATCTGGAAGCAACCTTACGTAAACGTATAGTAACGGCGTAACAGGCGGTTGTAGCTGAGATTGAACCCACTGCACGAGTTTATAATTTAATTCAAATCTTGTCCGTAGCTAAATACTTGATGCTTCGTTAGGGCTATCAAGGGTACTTTATTTATCGTGACGTCATCACGAGATGGATTGCTTATTATGGCTTAGAGATGGCCATCTACCTTTGAGATAAGGATAGTGCGGGCCGCGCTAGCTTCCCAACTTGGTATTTTACCTCAAGGTAAAATACCAGGCTGGGAAGCCACACAAATCATCTTCCAAGATGAAAGAACAGGAAATGACTCGTGAAAAGACTAAATGTTCAAAAGTGACTCGTATGTATACGTGTAGGAGGGAGACTCAAAGTTGTTACTTTATGCCGGTTATCTTGCTGATAGTCGAGCTGGGAAAATCGATTATTATTATTATTAAAAGTTAAAATGTTAGATAAAGAACATTATTATTTGTCCTTATGCAGAAGTTCGTGTATGAAGACAGATATGCTTAGATGTTTTCGGAATTTAGTAGAACAATAAACATAAGAACCAGGAATGCGACCATGGCAAAATGAAGTTTAAAATGCTCCAACAAATAGGTTTTAAAATAATAGATCGGAATAGATGAAACGTGATTTTAAGGTCACATGTTAAAAGATGAAACTTGAATGACGTAATAGCAATCGAATAGTTAGATATATATCAGTGGTCAATTAGAGAGACAGACGGACAGTTGGAACGTTGGAGACAGGATCAGATAGCGATAGGGCCTTATGGCCATGTACACCGGGGGAAGCAGAATCTAAGACGCGTGCAATCTTCCAATGGGAAAGCATTTGGAATAAAAGTTGTCTGAAAATACAACATAGGACTTGTTTGTCATTCTTTGGAATGGATCTTCATTTTAGCTTTTTGCAGATTCGTTAATCAAGACCATAGATGAATGAAGGCAGGTTTTCGTTATTGACAAGATGCATAATCACCAAGAACTGTGCCCCGTCCCCTTTGTGTTATCCGTGTTGTAAATGTCCTGTAATCCATGCCATACACACATCTACAAGGATTTATGAACATTAGACGACACAAGAAAGTCTTTATATACCCAAGCACACACACACACACATATTATATTAGTAAAACTGGTAATTAGTAAAAACCTGAAGAGAGTGCTCAATACTATTGCAGAGCAAATATGTGTTTTATTTTTTTTTATTACCGGTTTATCTGTTTGATTACATATGTTTCGGATGTTGGACCATGTTTACGATCCAACAGCCTCGTCAGACCTTACAGAAATGGTTGTTAATATTTGGAAGAAGTGTTTTAGAGAAAATACGAGAAAACAAGGGGGGGTTAAGAGATAATAAGGGGAGGGAGACGGGTATTGACAATATTTAAGTTTTGCGGGTTAAAATACATTAGATTGTAGTGTGTGTGGGGGTAGCAGATTCAGGTAGGCGTGGGTGGAGATATATGGAAGGGGAGAGGGAGGTAAAAAGGGGGTAAGGAGAGGAGGGGTGAATTTCAATTTTAAGTTTTTAAAGTTTTGGCTGCTTTTGGTTGTTTAGCCAGGTATATGAAATAGATGAGAGAGATAGAGAAAGGGAGAGAAAAAATTTATGTACGTGTCATATGTGCTTGACAAGTAAAAGGTTTCATTTAGAAAAGTCGACTCGTTCATTTTAGTTGACAATGAGTTGTTTTTAGGTAGTTAAGGGTTAATACATACGCCAACGCACGCGCAATACGCATACATACAGACACATACATATGTACATTTCTACACATTCACATACAGACACATACGCACATACACACATATATATAAACAATGTATATGCAAACATACATGCATCTATATGCAGACATACACACATACACACACACACATATATATATATATATATATACACACACCTACATATATAAATATACGTAGACATATAGATCTCCAGTAAGATGTAGATGTACATATACACACATACATGCACACACATGTACCCACATACACAATTATATAAATATACATATTCATAAAAATATAAATATGCACACATACACACACATATATATATATATGTATGTATGTATATTTATATTTTTATGAATATATTTATATAATTGTGTATAGGTGTATATGGGTACATGTGTGTGCATATATGTGTGTTTATGTACATCTAAATCTTACTGAAGATCTATATCTCTACGTATATGTATATATGTAGGTGTGTGTGGGTGTATATATATATATATACATGAGTGTGTATGTGTGTGTATGTCTGCATACAGATACATGTATGTTTGCATATACATTGTTTATATATATTTGTATGTGGATGTGTAGAAATGTACATATGTATGTGTCTGTATGTATGCGTATTTGCGCGTGCGTTGGCGTATGTATTAACCCTTAACTACCTAAAAACAACTCATTGTCAACTAAAATGAATGAGTCGACTTGTAGCTACTACGAACATTCTAAATGAAACCTTTTACTTTTCAAACACATATGACACGTACGCAAATCTTTCTCTCTCTCTCTCTCATCTATTTCATATACCTGGCTAAACAACCAAAAGCAACCTAAACCTTAAAAACCTAAAATTAAAATCCCCCATCCTATCCTTACCCCCCTTTTTACCTCCCTCTCTCCCCCCTCCCTATATCCATATATCTCCACCCACGCCTACCTGAATCTGCAACCCCCCACACACTACAATCTAATGTATTTTAACCTTCAAAACTTAAATATTGTCAATACCCGTCTCCCTCCCCTTAATTTTCTCGAACCTCCCTTTCTTTTTTCTCATATTTCCTCTAAAACACATCTTCCAAATACTAACAACCATTTCTGTAAGGTCTGACGAGGCTGTTGGATCGTAAACATGGTCCAACATCCGAAACATATGTAACCAAACATTAAACGGTAATAAAAAAAATAAAACATTATATATATATATATATATATATATATATATATATATATATATATTACCCCACTATCTATACCATTAACCTGGCGTTACATGACATACATTTAATCAGATACAGTGATCAACTTTCCTCAAAAGGGAAATTTACATTTAGTTAATTTAGTGCTGTTCTCCCTTTGAAAAGAATACAATTTAACAAAAGCCTCATTGCAGCATCCATAGGATAAAATAATCAGCTGGGAAATACATTCAGATAAAAGTGGTGCAAAATCTGTTGCCAACGTCGCTGGAAAGGTGGTGGGATCCTTCTACTGCTCCAGTAGATATCTCACTGCTGATGCAATTCTCTATATATATAAAAGCCAAGTACGTCCAAGGATGGAGTACTGCTGCCATATCTGGTCAGGGGCTGCTAAAAAACGGCCTATCCTGCCTTGACAGAGTACAAAATAGACTTTGTAGCTTAATGGATGATGCCCTTTTCTCTTCCCTGCAACCTCTCTCCCACAGATGAGACGTAGTAAGCCTCACTGTTTTATCGTGATTTCCATGGCAAATGCTCGTCTTTGCTCCAATCTCTGGTCCCCCCCTGACCAATTTTTCACAAAAAACATCCGTCTAGCTGAAAGTACTATCAATAATTTTCCCCACTCATTATCTGTGCCTAAATCAAAATGTAGATTCCATGAACAAAGTTTCTTTCTTAGAAGTGCATGCCTCTCTTCCGTTTGCCTGTTTACCACCTAACTACAACTTGGATGTCTTCAAGTCCAACATAAACAAATTCCTGATAAACTGCCCCCTTAAGTAATCCAATTTATCAAATCTCCATTACTAACGATTACTACAATATTATCCCATTGATTACTGTACATGCAATAACCCTTATCCCCGAGTGGCCTCCGGGCCTTGATAAGTGGTGACTCCCATGTAAAAAAAACGAAAAACTGTTCTCTTCAGAAAATATCCTTCTAGTATGTGTATGTGTGTGTGTGTGTATACATACATAAGCAGGAGATGTTACCCGGGATTGAATGTGTGTGTGTGTGTGTGTGTGTGTGTGTGTGTGTGTGTGTACATACATAAGCAGGGAGATGTTACCTGGGATTAAACGTGTGTGTGTGTACATAAATAAGCAAGGAGATGTTACCCGGGATTGAATGAGAAACAACGAATGTTCCATACTTCTAATACTTTTATTGTCATCGAAATCAATAAAATCGTCCATTTTTCAATCAAATCGATTGATTACCTGATCTAATTGGAGATCTACCATTGTTCACCATGATGAGCTTTCACATGCTTCTCGTAGTGACTTAGTCCACAATACATTATAGTCTATAGTGCACTTTAGAGAACCTACTGTTGAATTTATAAAATTATTTTATACTAGCGGAGGGTACCCGGCATTACCCGGGTGTTTGGAAGTGTGTGTGGTTTTTGGGTTAAAATAAAAAAAAAAGTTTTGGTAGGGGAGTATGAGGATCGAACCCGAACCCTTGAGGCGAAGTTGGAAAAAAAAAAAAGTGTGCGACTTTAACCAGTGACTCACCGCGAGATACCAACGGAAACACGCTTGAATTTATTTAATTACTTAGATTTGGCAGGTGCACGTTTTAATGACTTAATGAGGTCAACTTTGGATAGTATTTCATTTAGTGCGAAAAGCTTTTTTTATTTTTGTTTCCCCAAGATGTTGGTGGGGGGGGGACCAGCTCCCCTTGTCCAATTTGAATAGCAATTGTTAGATATAAGGAAAATATTTCCACATTGATCAAATCTGATTGGTTTCCGACATTTTCGGCTGTCGCCAAAAAGACTAATTCACATGCGGCGAGCGACAAATGTTGAATATTTATCTTCCCGAAGTCGAGCAAATTAAATAGACAATGTTTTTCGGGGTATGTGAAAAACCCCGAAGTGTTGACGACGCGCAGTTGGAAAATAGTAAAGTGTTAAAAAAACAAACAGGTGCGCGTTTTTGATTGACGTGACGGCGATAGGTATTCAGCAGTTACCATTTTGTGCGGGACAGTTTTGAATAAATGGGTTTGTTTGTTTTTAAAAACCCGCTCCCTGTTCATTAGGAGGAGCAAAATGAAAACTACAGTCTGATATGACGAAGTCGACATTGAACAAACTGGCTTTCGGCCTGTGATTAGAGTCGAGTTTCGCTTTTTTTATATACCGAAAACCGAATGTAACGCATGCCGATGCGGGAAATGTCGAATAATTAACATTTGAAAGTCAATAAAATTAAATAGACAGGCGAGCTCCGTGGTTAACTGTGAGATATTACAATTTATAGATGATATAAAAAGTTTTAAGAAGTTGTGAAGCGAGCAAGCGCTTCTCTGAAAGAAGGCTTTCGTGGACATCGAGGAAAAGCGAACACACATACATTTTCGCTTTTATATATATAGATAGACTAGCGAGGGGTACCCGGCGTTGCCCGGGTGTTTGTAGGTGTGTGTATGGGGGGGGATAAGTAATACCCCTGAAACGATGTTAAAACATCGGAAAAACCAAAACCCCCCAAAAAAACAGCGAAAAAAAAAACGCTGTGTGTATAGGGGGGGGGAGTAAACTAAAGAATAAGCGAAGTAAAAAAAATAAAGAAACATTGCCCACATGTCTAAAGATGTAAAAGAAAAAAAATAGTTTTGGTTGTGAGGCTGGATTGAACCTGGGAGCGTTGACGCGGAGGTGAAACAAACTCCAACCACGTAACCGTCTAGGCGAAGAGTAAGAGGAATTGATTATAGTGTTAAAATACGGCATATATAGCGAGTGAAAGAGGTTTTATTGACAGATAACCACTAAATGAGGTCATGGCGGGAGTGTTACGAGATGACGTAGCAGTATTTTATTTTTTTGTTTTACTTTCCAAGAACACATTGCCTGAAAGTACTTCTTTTAAATTCCTCGGCCTAACGTTTACAGGGAATATGAACTGGAATAGATACATTGAGAGCATTGCCAAGGCTGCTGCAAGGAATGTTGGCTCCCTCTACCGTGCTAGAAAACTACTTACGCCTGCCAGTATCCTATACCTCTATAAGGCAACCATTCGCCCATGTATGGAGTACTGTTGTCACATCTGGGCTGGTGCATCTGCTGCTTGTCTCTCGCTCCTGGACAGGGTTCAAAAACGAGTCGCAAACCTGATAGGTCCTGAACTGTCATCTGGGCTTCAGCCTCTGTCCCATCGACGAGATGTTGCATCCCTCTGCCTGTTCTACAAATACTTTAATGGTGAATGCTCTGACGAACTGCAAACACTTGTACCTCCCCGACGTAACTACCCCCGACAAACCCGACAAGCTACTAAGTCTCATCCCTTTACAGGTGAGATCCCTAGGTGCAAGAAAGCCTTTTACTCCAATAGTTTCTTCCCCAGAACTGCGGGTCTTTGGAACTCCCTTCCGGGATTCTGCTTTCCCAACTGCAATGATATGCAGAAGTTCAAGTGTAATGTTAACAAACATCTTTCTACTCTTCTCCCTTCATAATGACCCCGCTAATTAATTCCCTAATAGTAGCCCCCTGCTTCAAAGTGGCACTGTGCCTTGTTTGGGGTGAAAATTGAATAAAAAAATAAATAAATAAAAAAAAAACATTAGCGTTTATTAAATTACGTATTTCGTTTCCTGTCTAGACATTTCTCTCTATCTGTCTCTCTCTCTTTCTCTCTGTTTGCGTTTGTGTATGTCTCTCTCTCTCCCTCTCTCTCTCTCTCACTTCGTCTTTCTTACTCTAAAGACTGTTACTAAAAAAGAAAATGGCTGTATAAAGATGTTAATTTTGGTCAAAATTGGACTGTCTTTTCTTTAATAAATTTTTTTTTTCCATTTTCGATTTCCGATACTTATCAAAGGCATTCTGATACAAAATCTATCTAAGATTACTTCCTGACACAAAGTAAATTTGTGTGTAATTAAAAAATTTGGCCCAACCGTTTCACAGTCCATAGGGAACAAACTCACACACACACACACACACACACACAAAGTGGCTTTTATCTATGGGTAGCGATATATATGTACATATGTCCTTATGTTCAGTTTGTAAAAACTGTTTCTACTTAATTTCAGAAATAATGTTTTATAATATTTTCCAATCTTTTATGGCGAAGGTGATAAAGGAATTGGTCGGTGTCTTCTTTCCAGCAAGTTGCAAGTTCAATCCCAGAAATAAACCAAATGGGAATCCTCCAATTTCATCAGAATGTCACCAGACAGAGCAAAGCTGACGCTTAATAGCTTCTGGCATCGAATCTATGACACCAAGAATGACAGCAATCAGATGATGAGACGAACATTTTTGTATGGAATAAAAAAAAAAAAATCTATTGAAAATTTCCCAAAAGGTTTGCACAAAATAACTAGAACCTCATAAACACAAGAGGATCGAAAATAAACTTTGTTATAAATACAATAAATCATAGCTTGGACGAATTAAATGGAAATGAGTTTGAATCCATACAAATACTAGTGTTACATGATAAGGGCTGCCCCCTGTTCATGTAAGTATAAAAATAGAGAGATTAGTTAAAATGAAAATAAGAGAAAGCAGAAATCGAACCCTGGACATAAGTTTTAAAGAACAATAGGTTTAAATGGAATGTCCAGTAAATTGTTAATTCGGATGAAATAAATAATAAATAAACTATTCAATTGTTAAAAGAATGTGGATAATAAAATATGAGTTAAATAAATTAGATATGTAGGTTAAATTCCTTTGTGGAAACAACACAAGGAAAATAGGTTATTGCGAAATCAATGTCGAAAACGTGCAAAGTCGCGCATGTTGAAACACGTTAATTTTGCTCACGTGGCCGGGATGCATGGATTCTCAATATAGCAAGTGGGAGTTAGTTGGTCGAGAGACAGTCAGAGACAGTCAGAGAGACAGTCAGGAGAGACAGACAGGCGGTCGTCTGAAGCGAGACGTCACTTCAGAAACTAAGATGTGAAACTTTGAGTTCTTAATGAGGAAATCCCGACCGGTCGTATTAAATAAATTCACCATGTGTTTTGGATAAAGCTCATCTTTGTGTTTGTGATTTCTACAAAAAGGTAAATTGTATTGTTATTATATGTCTGTGTTATAAAATGTCATTACAACAACATCTCTCTCTCTAAGATACAACATCATATGTAATAAGACAAGAACTCTCACTAAGACTCATATCATTACTAATAAGAACTCTCACAAGAAAAAGCATCACTTATAATAGTCTCTCTCTAAGACTCTTTAATGAAACAACTATATAACACTAGCAGCGAGACCTGACGATGTCCGGGATTGAATAAGGATCAATAAATGTTCCACCATTCCATGTTTTTAGTCATTGAAATTGGTGTAATCGCTCATTTTTTCATCAAATCAATTGATTGCCTGATCTATTTGCGCCCCCTCCCCCCACACAATTTACTGTGAGGAAGCTTCACATGTGATTTAGTCCACAATAGATTGTAGTCTACATTACATTGTTAATTTCATAAAATTATCTCTAAATAATAGCTTCACATAAAGTTTACAGTGCAAAAAAGTTAAGTATCATGGTTGAAGTGTGCTCTCAAAACAAAACACTCATTTCAAACGCACTCTTGTCTTATAAAAGAATCTACACTTGATTTTATAGGCTGCGTCTTTCTGCTTGTGTGGTGATAAAACTTCGCTAATACACTTGTGATGTTAGGTTGTTTGGTCGAAATCGGACTTCCTTCTTTTATTAGACATTTTTTTTCAATTATTGGTTTCTGCTAAGAAGTATTCAAATACAAAACCTACATAAGAACATTCCCAGACTCATCAAGTACTTTCATGTGAAATTTAAAAAAACAAAACATCGGCCTAGTCGTTTCCAAGTCCCTAGGGAATTCTTTCATACACACGAAGTTTATTTTATATAAGATGAGAGACGTGTATCCATTTATTTGTTTGATAACTATTTTTAATTGAAATTTTATAGAAATTAGCAATAATAATTTCTACAGGAGAGAGTTCCCTAGGGACTCAGAAACGACTAGGCCGATTTTTTTTTCGCATGAAGGTACTTGATGTAGGTTTTGTATCAGAATGCCTCTAATCAGAAATCATTAATTGAAAAAATTTGATAAAAGAAAGGAAATCCGATTTTTTAAATTTCTTAAAAATGCTATTTATTTTTTTTTAATAAAGAGGCCTCAGTTGTGAGTCGAATACGATTTAAGCCATTGTGAAATGATACAATTTTGTTGATTTTTTATAATCTCAGCAAACTTTAGTATTTTTTAAAGCCATCATCAAAGACACACGTTGGGAATATATCATACACCATCCACTATGACTATGCAATTTCTACAGCTAAGTACCGAGAAAACTGCACCATTAAGCCTGACATATTGACATAAGAAAAAAGAAAGAATCAATCTTAGTAAAACTTACCGTCTTCCAATGATGTGGAGTTAAAACTAGCTTAGAAGGAAAGCATAACGAAATAGCAAGGTTTTATGTACAATATGCAAAGAATCCGGAATCTTAGGAATGTCTCCATCATTCCAGTAATTAGAGGAAAGAAATATACCCGGTGAACCAAGTGTAAGAGATACAAGCAATTGCACTAAAAGGGCGATTAAAATCTTAAAAAGATCTCTCAGTTGGAATGTATGAAATAGCAAGAAACTGTTGTAAATTTGTTCCATTAGGTCAGCCTGACGATAAATCTGACTAGCTCTTCTCGTTTAACAAAGCTCTTTCAGGTTGAAATAAATTTATAATGAAATCAAACGAAGTTTATGCGGTGTTTTTAAGTTTTATGTACGCTCTGCTACGGGCTCTTCCACTTAAGATGCCCTTGACATTCTATATGTATTCATCTACTTATATGTAAAAGGCACTTTGCTTGTGTGTTTGTGTCGTTTCCGATGAACTTCGAAATGGCTGGGCTGATGTTTTTTTTTTCATTTCACACAAATGTACTTTATGTGTCTGGGAGTGTTCTAAGATATCGGAGACATTCCTATGCCAAGGCTAAGTATCGAAAATTAATAATCGAATAAATCCGATTAAATAAAGGAAAAGTCCGATTTTGACCAAAGTTAACACCTTTATACAGCCTAAGATAGCAAGTGCGTTTGAGAAGTTTTATTATTGCACAAGTAGATCGGCCTGGCATATAAAATCAACAGTAGGTTCATTGATAAGACAGGGGTGCGTTCAAAATGGATGTTTATGTTTAGAGCACAATCGAAATATGATACTTGTCTTCTGCATTTTAAACTTTAATTCAAGTCATTATACGATAATTATATATAAAAAATATTATATATAAAAATAATTTTATAAAATCAACAGTCTAGAGTGTAATATGAACTAAATGTATTGTTGACTAAATCACTGTGGAAAAGCATGTGAAGATTCTTCTTAGTGCATCGTAGTTGATCTCTGACTAGAGCTGACAATCAATTGATTTGATTGAAAAATAGATGATTTCACTGATTTCGATAACATCATCAAGTATTGAAAGTGTAGAATATTCGTTGATCCTTATTCAATCTCGGGCAACATCAGGTCTCCCTACTAATATATATATACCTGTAAAATTTAGTCATTTTCTCACTCTGACCCTAATATTAAAAACCTACTTTTCCTATTTAAAACTTATTTAAACGAACTTTTTAATATACTCAGTCATGAATATGCGAGCAACTACATGAAACTTAACTAATTTGTATATTTCTTTGAAAAACGAGCGTTAATTAATTAGTGATTCATTTTTTATGAATTCTTTTTAGATTATTGGTTTCATTTAACTATTACACTAAATTTCATTATGCATAGTTTCTACATTCTGCATAATTGCATAGGATTTAAGATGAAAGCGTTCTAGCGCATGGAAATATATATATATATATATATATATATATATATATATATATATATATATATATATATATATATATATATAAATGACTTTGCGGTGTGTGTACGAAAAGTCTTTACCAAACGCCTGGTTTTCCCCAAACAGAAATGGAATCATGTTGTCTTTTCTATGGTTCCACCCTGTATATTGTTTTCAGAAAGATTTTCAGAAATCTTTCTTCATATTGTACATAATACCAAATGTTATGTGGCTTTGTGTCAATGAAAATGGTCCAAAATATTCCAAATCTGTGAAGTTGAACTCTCCAGTGACCATTATATCTGCCATTATTGATCAACGAGGAATAAGCATTAGCTGAAAAACCTGCTGCTTTTCAAAACCCCAAAAGAGAATTTAAACCATCACTTGGCAAACAAACAAATCGGTCAAAGAAATATAACAAATTATCTTTTCTTGTTTCTCAAACAGAATCGTGTAATAAAGGGCAAATAATTGGGTCTACCCGAGGTGAGCATTGATTTTTATTGATGACTAGTGGGGGTACCCGGCGTTGCCCGGGTGTGGTGAGGTGTGTGTGTATGGGGGGGGTTATAAATAAAATGGAAAATAAAGAATAAGCAAATGTAATAACACTGTTAAAATATAATAACTTTTTTTAAAGTAAAAAAACAGTGAACGTGATGCAAAATAAACGAATGAAAACGAAATGGCATAAATAATCCTGTTTAAATTTTTAAACTTCTTAAAAAAATAGGAAAAACAAAAACTAAAAAACAGCAAACGTGATGGAAAAATTTAAAAAAATAAATAAACGAACGTAAAAATGACATACATAACCCTGTTTCTATATTAAAACTTTAAAAATAAAAAATAAAAAACATATCTAAGCTCGAACGTGCAATCTTAAGATAATGAAGCTGCCACTATAACGACTAATCTACGATTGTGTGAGCGAAGTAAGGTCGTTTTTTTTTTTTTATATTTAAACTAATTCAAGAAAGAACGTTTTTTTCTGCTTGCGTGTTTCGCTAACTTCTCATGAAGGAACGATTTTTTTGCTACAACCCCCCTGTAGAAAAGTGCCCAGTGATGGTGAAGGAATTAATGTTTTTAGCTAATTTTTCGATATTTGTCGTCCAAACGGTCGACCTTCAAAACGATACCAATTTCTTGAAAATCCGTCGCTTCTGTGGAAAGTTTTAGGCAGACATACAAACATACATATATTTAAACAGATTTTTGCCCTTTATATTATAGATATGTTTTATTTTTAATGTGCTATGCACTGTAAAAAAAATGGGCTTAAATCTTTTATTTTATTTTTTAAAAGAAAAAATTATCTTGATGAACTAGATCAGGGTTTCCCAAAATGCATTTCACGGAGCCCTTGGGCTCTGTGAGTAACTCCGGAAGCCCTTTATTTAGGAGGACCAAATGCTTTATATAGAAAAATTAAAAGGTTGCAGACATTTAATTATTGATCTTTTTTTACTGAAATCAGATACAATACATAACTACAGGTGTATAGTTTCAGAATGGTACATTAAAAATAAAATACAAAAGTAAATTAACAAAAAATGTAACAATTTTTAATTAATCAAAAACAAAAAATGCTTGCAAACATTATCATTAGTTCGTGTTAAAATTTGAAATTAATATTTTTCATATTTATTTTAGAAATTATCTTGTTAGTACTTAATGAAAAACCTTTGCCCTGCTCAGAGGCTCCATGGTGTTCTGAAGTTTAGACATTTTAAAGATTTCTGCTATGTCTCTCAAAAAGGATATATTCGTTTGGACTAAGTGAGTGGTCTTGGTTACATATTAGAATGATGATCTAGTAAAGTTACTTTATTAAACGGTTGTTTGTGGTCAGAGTATACTTAAGCGTGAGGCTTTCAGTGTATCTTACAACGTCTCTCTCAAGTGATTCTACCAGTCGATATTTATAACTTAATCAGCCAATCATATTCTTGTGGGGAGGAACCTGGATGTACTTGTAATCATTATATCAAATTCTAACCGACCCATTAAGTGCAATTATTTGTATCTCTCTTGCACTTGGTTTACTGGGTATATTCGCTTTTTTAGATATTCAAATTTTGCAAATTTCTTTTCAAATTATAAAATGTTCTTTTCTTTCTAAATATATTGTTCAAATTTTTAGGTGAGGATCAATTGGCTATATAAGGTTCTCTTCGGATTTCTCAAGGACATCTTTATCATTATTCTGACGATGGACTATTCCTGACGTAATTTCCGGTAAACAGGTTCTGCTTTCCAGTCAGTCTGAACCAGAGAGAGAGAGAGAGAGAGGGGGGGGAGAGAGAGAGAGAGAGAGATTTATAACATTACTTTTCCTTCAGTTCCCACTCAACTAACATATTTGTCTGTATTTCTTTTAATATATTCTTCATTTCACAGATTCAAAGTCTTCTCATAATTCTTTTCAACATTTACACCACAATAATATTGTCGTTTCATTTTTTGAATTCTTTTTAATGTTCAATTTTAAAAGACGGAGAGTGAATTTGAATGTAAAATTATTTTCCTGCATTATTTGTATTATTTTCATTACTGTTCTCACATTGGTTGTTATTTTCACGATTAATCCTCCAATCTTTTGGAACTTGGGGATTTTTATGTCAAACTCGAGCATGTATGGGTGTATGGATTTATGTGCTAATGTGATTCTAGATATATAGGTTGTACTTCTGAAAGGTTGGATATCAAAACTAAACCACATATTCCAGCAAGTACACAGGCTAAAAATTCACGATAAATCAATAGCATAACTCTGCTATAGGCTGGCATTTACTGGAAAACCAGAATCTTTGGTAAAGCTTGTTTTAAAATTATTCCGATCTTATTTTCGATTCAATGTTTTGAAAGCGAGTTTTCAGCAAAACCATTGCCCAGCTTCAAAATTCGTTTTATTATATAAGTTCCTCAATTCTTTGACATCACTTGGAATTTTTCGGGGGGGGGGGGTTCAACTTATTCTGATTATTAATTAAAAAATTGTAAAGTGAATATCTTAAGCAGGAATTTAGTTTTACTTTGAAAATATTTATATCTAAATTTTTATTTTTATTTTTTTAACAAATAGTAAATTCAGCTTGCCCCTTTCTTTATTTTTATGACATTTTCACCCCAAACAAGGCACATTGTCATTTTGATGTAGGGAGCTACTATCAGGGACATAAGCTACAGGGGTACTAGATGGGGAGTTGGGCAGCAAGATTTCAATTCACATTACACTTAAACTTCTGCATGTCAGTACAATTGGGGAAGCAGGAACCCAGAAGGGAATTCCAAAGTCTAACGGTTCTGGGGAAGAAACAACTGGAGTAGAAGGCTCTATTACATCTAGGGATCTCTACTGTGAAGCGGTGGGATTTTGCTGCTTGTCAGGTTTGTCGGAGGTATTTACGTTGAGGGGGTACAAGTGCTTGCAGTTCGTTGGAGCATTCACTGCTAAAGTACTTGTAGAACAGGCAAAGGGATGCTACATTTCGTCGATGGGACAGAGGCTGAAGCTTAAATGACAGTTCAGGACCTATCAGATTGGCGACTCTCTTTTGAACCCTGTGCAGGAGTGAGAGACTAGTAACAGATGCATCAGCTCAAATATGACAACACCTACAGCTGAAAGGAACGAGTTTAACCTAGCACCATATCAAACATTACTTAAATGAGACACTTCCCAAACTGTAAGCAAAGTATTTTCAAAGAGATTTGGTCCCAGAATAACATATATTTCCACAGAACAACCCAAACTCATTTATATTTACTTCTAATAAAAATATATGTTAAAAAATATCTCAACAAAAAAGAACATACCAAGAGAATGCCAACATTCTATTGCAAATTAATAGTAAACTTTTCTTCTTTTGCTTCTTAATTTTTGCTGTTGGTTCGTTGTTTTTGTTTTATGGCATATCAACCCTTTTCAGGTTATTCAATGCTGAATCCAGTGATTTTGAAGAAAATTTTTTTAATAGAATATATTTGGTTTTTTTTTCAAGTCGGTTTATATTTAACCCATAGTACCTAACAGGTACTGCCACTCCAGGTCAGAGTGGACCTAGGAGCAATAGCAATTAAAGGGTGGCTCCACACCTCCCAAAGCCTGCAAGCTGGGCCTCATCATTGGATATCGTTTAAGGTCATATCCAGGACCGAATTTTTGCTGTAACACGTTTCACATTCTGAAATCAGTAAAAACCGGTGATGTGTTACTATGTTATTTTAGACTCGTTCCTGTCAACATAATGACATTTTGTTATTTTTTTAATCTAATTTCTTTTATTTAATACAGGGGTTTCCAAACTATCACCCATGAGCCAGATCCAGGACCCTGCAAGTCTTTAGTCTGGCCCGTGGAGCTCTTATTGAAAGCATAAAAACATTGAGGAAAAATTTTTTAAATGGAAATGTGTGGAAATAGGTGTTCAGTGGTGTAGCTAAAGTAAACGTCACCCGAGGCGGTCTGCTCAAATGTCATCCCACTGACATTGTGTCACCCAGACCGCCACCCTTAGATACGACACTTTTATATATATATATATATATATATATATATATATATATATATATATATATATATATATATATATAAAATAAGAATTACAGTTAAGTTTACCAAAATGATCCCAAATGGCAAAACTGAAGTAAATTATAAATATTAAAGATTTTTTTTTAACGCACATTTTATCTTTCTTTTAATAATATATTGGAATTCTTTCCATCTTCCTTGTACCTATTTGTGCATTATTCCACGGATTTCTGCCTATTGGATTACTTTGGATCATCTTCCAATTACGCGATTCCCTTGAATTTTACTTGTGCAAATGGAAATTTAACTAATTTCTAGGATTCTGCATCATTGGATATTTTACCCTTCACCAGACTATCCATTCATGTGAAATCACCTTTTTCTTCACTCAATTCCTCTGTTTCACTTTTTGTTATCAAGTAAGACTTACTTGTAGTTTCATCAAATACTTTTGCAAGCAAAATCCGATCCTGCATTTTGCTAAATCCTACTCTCTGATGAGAAGGAAAGTATTTCTTCGAAACTCGGTGGATTAAGGACTATCCACTTATTTAATGTTTCCTATTTAAAATTAAATATGCTTTTGACTCTTTTTCAAAGTGTTTTTAACATGTTTTATTAACTACTTGTTCTTATATATATATATATATATATATATATATATATATATATATATATATATATATATATATACACACATATAAGCCACTTAATCCTTTTCAAATTATTTTTCACAGTTAAAAAAATGTAAGAGTTTCTAATGTTTTAGAAAATATTAGAAACTTAAAAACTTTACATAATATATGATAAATAATATATGATAAATAAATCCTATTTTCAGACTATTTTCGCACTTTAGCTTGGCTGAAAAATTTTGTTGGGGTGATATTATGTCACCCCTTGTTTGCAGTCACTCGGGGCGGATCGCCCCCCCCCACGCCCTCCTCTAGCTACGCCATTGTTCTTTTATTTTTGTTCAGAAAATGATTTAACAAATAAAGTTTTAGAGAACCAATTTCACTTACAAGGCAAAACTAGTGAGAAAAGCAGTATAAAAAGCGTTCAGGTCATTTTGTGTTTTTATTTTTTGGCGCCAAGTAGTTCTATAAAAGTCATCAAAATGCCTGATTCAAAAGCTTTGAAAACTCCTGAATTAGTAAATGCTTATTTTTAATATTGTTTCGTGGTGGAGGTATGCGCTCTACTAAGCGCTATTCTAGTTTCTAATCTGTCAAGTTCAGAAGTGGTTGACAATCAGAACTAATTTCTGTCTTAACACTTATCTTGTCATCTTGTCTGGTCGGGTCAGTTACACGGGGTCATATTCTTCTGACATAAAGATCAATCAAGCATGAGGATGATATCGAAATTGGTCACCCAAGATAATGTGACCAAAGTTTACAATCAAAAATGACCATGAACTCTTTTATTTATTTTTTGTCAGTGCCAAAACTTCGCATATGTAACCACAAGACACAGATTTTGCGAAAATTGGGAAACAAAGATTTTCTTTTCTATGTCGGGAGGACAGACATAATTATTGGGTTGTCTAGAAATGTATTGAATAATTTGACGATGATGTTTTTAAATGCTTTATATAATGACTATAATGTTCGTGAAATTTATAGATTGGCATCACTTGCAGAATAATAAACTTATGTCTAGTCATATATGCCACAAGGAAATTAGTGTAACTCTTACTTTTTATCAAGAGAAAAAAATCTATATACAACTAAAACTTTTCTCTTCCCTGCAACCTCTATCTCACAGAAGAGATGTTGCGAGTTTGTCTCTGCTTCATCGTTATTTTCATGGCAGGTGCTCGACTGAGCTTCAATCTATGGTCCCCCCTCGCCAAACTTTCACAAGAAACACTCGTCTAGCTGAAAACACCATCAATAATCCCCCCAACTCTTTATCTGTGCCTAAACCTAAACGTAGATTCCATGAACAAAGCTTCTTTCTTAGAAGTGCATGCCTGTGGAATTGTCTTCCGTTTCCCTGCTTTCCAGCTGACTACAATATGGTTGTCTTCAAGTCTAACGTAAACAAGTTCTTGATGAGCCGTTCAACTTAAGTTAACAAATTTACCAAATTTCCATTACTAACGATTACTATATTGTCCAACTGACTACTGTACACTCTTAACCCTTATCCTCGAGTGGTCTCTGGGCCTTGATAAGCGGTGATGCCTATGTAAAAAAAACCCAAAAAACTTTGATAATGCTATTATCTTGTTTGCTTATCGCCATGCCCACTTCATGAATGCTTTTGATGGTGGGAGGAAGGGCCAATAATGTAAATAATAAGAGGAATGGTTAGAGGAATGGAATGGTTTAAATAAGGAATGTAAAGTGGACCTTGGGTTTACTTTCAGCAGCCTCATAACTCTCGCTTCCCTTATTTTTGTCCTTTAGTCCTCACATTCCATAAGCGATATTTCTGGCAAAGGGTAAATTTGCTGTTTCCTGGATCAGAACCTATTCAGCTAACACTTATCATTGGCTAGTTTTTTTTTTTTTACCTTGAAATAGTTTTTGTCAGCCTCCCTACATTAAGTGGTTTTTGCGTTGTCTTACAATAAAAAAGAAAATGGAAATTAAAAGGAAACAGGAGAGGAAGGAGAAAAATTGAGAAAAATGACATCACAAGTGATTTTCATAAATATTTTGAAATTTCAAATATTTATGAAAACCATTTGCAATTTTCTAAGAGAGGGAATAGACAGTGCGAAAAGAATAGACAAGGTGGAAGAACAGATGTAATTATTGTGTTGTCTAGAAAGGTCTGAATAATTTGACAGTGATGTCTTTAAATGCTTCATAAAATAACTATAATGTTCATGAAATTTATAGATTGGCATCACTTGCAGAATAATAAACTTATGTCTAGTCATGTGTTCCATCAGGAAATTAGTTTAACTTACTATTCATCAAAAGGAAAAAGCTATACATAACTCAAACTTTGATGATGCTATTATCTTGTTTTTATGGGAGTTACCGATTTTCAAGGCCTAGAAGTTACTTGAGGATAAAGGTTAAGGAGAGAATTAGCATGATAAACGATATTGATAAAATTAAATAAAAATTGATTATTTATGAGGGCAACTCAACAAGAATTTGTTCACTTTGAACTTAAAAATGACAATTTTATGGTCGGCTGAGAAGCAGCCCTGCGGTATTGTGGTTCCACAAACATGTAGCTCTAGGAAAGAATTTTCGTTTAGTTTTATATACAGATAGAGAGGAAGGAAAATTGTGGACAGTGGTTGTAGCTAAGCGAATGTTTGCCGTGAGTGTTTTACAAGTGGAAGGACCATAGATTGAAGCTTAGCCGAGCATCTATCATAGAAAATAATACCTTTTTTTTTATAGATTGCTATGAAACTTGACAAGATGACTGGAAAGATGTTGTTCTTTAATATGCTGTCATTTGCAGAAAAAAAATTGAGATTTTCAAAAATAATTTTTTTTGAGAAAATCTTGGAGAAATAACATAAAGAAAAAAATTATCTAATCATTATGAAAACGATACTGAAATACTTAGTGGAAAATTTTAATTTTATTTAAAAATAAATTTAAACAAAGGGTCATCATTTCATGAATTATGTTTCTGAATCCGAAAAAATACAAATGCGAATTATTTAGGACCTCTATCCAGTCATGGCTGATGGAACAAGAGCATGCTACCTCCATGAAATAAATGAAGGGTTCTGTTCGAAATTCTGTCCAAATTCTTGAGTTCTACAGAAACATTCCTGAATTCAACAAGATACACCTGAAGAAGGTCAAAGGTTACATCAACCGAAACGTTTTAAAAATGAAACTCAAGATGAGAATCTGATCAATCGAATTGATATTGTTTCATGAATTGTCAAGTAGATTTAAATATAAACATCTTTTTTTTTTTTAAACATCTAAACTTCGAATCTATGCAATTTTGGACATTATACAGAATTAAATGTTACAAAGGAGCAAAATTTGCAAAACAACCCAGAAAATGTATAGCGAAGGCGTTTCAGGTGAATTAATGGTTTGGGAATATTAACGTTAAAATTTAAAAAAGGAGAATTAAGTTTAGAATGTAGAAATGCGTTGGAGCCTTCTAGAGTTTGACAATGATCATTTGAATATTTAAGACAACCCGAAAAAAAGAATTAATGATTTGAAAAAGATGTTGAAAATTTCGAAAATGCTGCACGTGAACATTTAATGCAAACGATTGCAAATGATTGTGTTTTATTTACATTCTTTTGAAATACTGAAAACTTTGGAAATACTGAGAACTTTGCAAACGACACAAAATGAATAAATATTTGGTAAAAGTTCTAATGCCACTAAATAATCTCATTTGTTATTCCGTCTTCTGTTTGTTTCGTTTCCTTTTGGGAATAAAGGACATGAACACATCTGATTCATGCAAATGAATAAAAGAACAAAAACGAATAAGCTGATCAGTCCAAGATTAACTTTGTTTTTTTGACCGGGTGAAAGAGAAAATAAAACATTTTTGGATTATTTGGACTAGTGTTCTCATCATTGTTTTAGTTAGTGTAACCTCCTTTCACTAGCTGCAACGTGTCGACCTCAGGAATCAGCATGAAATTTCGAACATAACCCTTTCTTTAATCCCCAGGGGTAGCACGTCCTCATTCCGTTAGTAGTGATTAGGTAGAAGTCCTGATTATTTTTTTTTTGTTTTTTTTTACACAGTGATCACTACTTATCAAGGCCCGGAAGCCACTCAGGGATAAGGGTTATTGCAAGTACATTACGTTAGTGTGGAGATTTGATGAAGTGTTTACTTAAAGGGGTGGTTCATTAGGAATTTGTTAACATTGGACTTGAAGACATCTAAGTTGTAGTCCGGAGGGAAGCAGGCAGACGGAACAGAGTTCCACAGGCGTACAGTTCTAAGAAAGAAGCTTCGTTCATGGAATCCGCGTTTAGATTTAGGCACAGATATAGAGTGGGGGAAATTTTTCACAGTGGATTCAGCTAGACGGGTGTTTTTCGTGAAAGATTGGCGAGGGGGGACCAGAGATTGGAGTTCAGACGAGCATCTGCCATGGAAATAACGATAAAACAAGGACAGGCTCGCAACGTCTCTTCTGTGGGAGAGAGGTTGCAGGGTAGAGAAAAGGGCATCCCCCACTAAGCCTCGAAGTCTATTTTGTACTCTGTCAAGGCAGGATAGGCTGTTTTTAGCAGCTCCTGCCCAGATATGGCAACAGTATTCCATCCTTGGACGTACTTGGCTTTTATATAGATAGAGAATTGCATCAGTAGTGAGATATCTTCTGGAGCGGTAGAAGGATCCCACCATCTTTCCAGCGACCTTGGCAACAGACTTGATGTACGTGTTCCATTTCAGATCAGGAGTAAAGGTCAAACCCAGAAGCTTGTCAAAACATGGGGCCTCACCCAGACGAGAGCCATCCATCACAATTGATGCCAGATGGGGATCAGAGCGTTGATGATGTAAGGATAGGAGTTTGGTTTTGGATGCATTAAAGGTAACCAGCCACATCTCCCCCCACTGAACCACGCGCTCGAGATCAGAGGAGAGAGAATCAGAGAGAGCTTTGTCATTTACAGCCTTTGATGTGTTGCCGTAGATGGTCATCTCATCAGCATAGATGTCAGCGAATGATTTAAGTATGTGTTTAGGGAGGTCATTGATGTAGATCATGAAGAGAGTTGGGCCCAGGATTGACCCCTGAGGGACTCCAGCATTTATATTGCAGGCCTCCGATTTTTGTCTATCGACCACTACTCTTATGAGCCTATCGGAGAGAAATGATTTAATGATTGAGAAAACATTTCCAGTTATACCGTAGCTGGAAATCTTGTGAAGTAGACCCTTATGCCATACCTTGTCTAAGGCCTTTGATATGTCAAGAGCAATTGCCCTAGAAAGGAAGCCTTTGTCAAGAGATTCACTAATCCTGTGGGATATAATCGTCAGCACATCTGCGGTAGATCTTGCAGAGCGGAAGCCATATTGTGTGTCACTAAGAAGGTTATTTCTGCTGAGGTGGTTGACTATTTCTCTATTTAATATGGATTCCAGCAACTTACTCATAACACACAGGAGACTTATAGGTCTGTATTGAGAGGGAGATGACTTATCACCTGAATTCTTAAATACAGGGCAAACTGATGAGGTCTTCCAGGGAGTCGGAAAGCACTTCTCCATAAGGCAGCGCTTAAATAGTTTCGTAAGTATGGGAGCAAGTTCTGGTTGAAGCTTTTTTTAACACTATCATTGTAAGTAATTATAAGTAATTTGCCACTGTAGTTTAGTGTCGCTCACACTGAATATTGAACATTTAACATCTACAAGAGTGTAACTTACAACTGAAGTTTTACTAAGTACTTTATCCACTACGCCACGTTCCTTGCAGCTGATAGTCTACTTGTGTTGCATGTCTGATACTCTGCATAACCTCTTGTTCAGCTCCCCCTTACTTAACTGAAACTCTTTAAAAACATGATGATAGTACAATAAAAAAAATAAGCTTAAACCAGGCTTAGGGACAAACAAATCCAACTTGCTCCCTTCCTTGGGGCTTGCATTCACGAACATCCGTGGGCTTAGATCTAATTTAGCTGATGTTGAAGCATTTCTCCTAACAAATGCCCCGGATATCTTAGCACTAAGTGAGACTAACCTACACTCCTCCATCCCCTCTAACTACTTTAACATGCCTGGCTATCTCCCACTCTGCCGTAAGGACTCTGACAGACATATGCACGGACTTGGAGTCTACATTCGTAACACACTCCCCTTGACTAGAGAAACAAACCTAGAATTGGACGATCGATCAAGCCTTTATGTGTGTTAGACTAAACATGCAACATAATATTAGCTACTTTTATTTTCTCTACCGCTCTCCCTCGACCCAGGACTGCACCATAATAAACAAAGTCTCTGACAGCATAGACACAGCACTCTTCCTCCACACTAGCGCACAAGTACATGTATTTGGTGAGTTTAATGTTCACCACAAAAACTGGCTTGGATTCCCTACCTACACAGATGCAGTGGGCAGCACAACACATAGCTTCACTATATCTCACTCCCTATCACAAATGGTTACGTTTCCAACCCGTTTCCCTGACCAGCAAGAACAACACGCATCACTTCTAGATCTGTTTCTGACCACAGTTCCCAATGATTGTATAACAAATGCTGACAGTGCACTCGGGAATGCTGATCATGCAGTGATAATGATCGAAATCGCCCTAAACTCTAGACCCAAAACTGAAGGGCCAGTGCTTAAAACAACGAGATCTTATAAGAAGGCTGACTGGGAAGCCATCAGAGATCTTATTAGAGATGCCCCATGGGGAAATATTTTTTCTCTTCCTGCTAAACAGTGCGCAAATGAGACCACTGAATGGTTCAAAATGGCAATTGAAGCCCATTTTATAGCAAGCCCCACTCTCCTCAATGGTTTACTTCTACTTGTGCAACTGCTATTGCTCAGAGGCAGCATGCATACCGCAGATTTAACTGACATAAGTTCAGTTCAAACAGAAAGAAGTATATAGAAGCTAGAAGTAACGTTAAGAAAGAAATAGCGACAGCTAAGAGAGAATTTACTGAAACCACTAAAAAATGCGTTAGGAACTCGTGACTTCTGGAAAATCTACAACAGTGTAGTAAATAATGAGCAATCAACAATTCCCCCATTAACCAACAATCACGAGGTTGTTTGCTCAGCAACCGACAAGGCTAATATGCTTGTCAGTCGGTTTGCCTCACACTCCACACTGGACCCTTCCAACCATCCCCTACCTGACTTTCCTTTGTGGACAGTCACCACACTAGACAATCTAAAAATCACTCCTGCTCAGGTGCATGCTATTATAAAAATCCTTGACATTTCAAAAGCATGTGGACCCGATCTCATCCCAGCTGTGCTATTAAAAAAGTGCTCAGCCGAAGTAGCTCCAGTTCTCTCCAAACTCTACAACAAATGCCTTAATGAATCTTGCTTTCCGGGCTGTTGGAAAACTGCTTTTATGGTACCAGTATTCAAAAATTCTGGCGAAAGAACTAACCAATCAAATTATCGCCCCATTACCCTCCTCCCACTTTTCGCCAAAATATTTGAGACCATAATTAACCATGCTCTAGTCCATCACCTTACAGATGCTAAACTTCTGACTGACAAACAATATGGATTTAGACAAGCCCGTTCTACAGCAGACATCCTCACTGTAATCTCTGGACGTATATACCAGTCACTGGACAAAGCGGGGGAGGGCAGAGCAGTAGCTCTAGATATATCTAAGGCTTTTGACAGGGTATGGCATGAGGGTCTCCTCAGGAAAATTAGATCATACGGAATCACTGGTAGAATACTTAACATAATTAAATCCTTCTTAGATAAGAGAAAAATCCAGGTTGTACTCGACGGTCGTACATCTAAACAATATGATATAAATGTGGGAGTGCCTCAAGGGTCTATCCTTGAACCTTTATTGTTCCTAATATTCATTAATGACCTTCCTGACAAAATTGCCTCTGAGATGGGTATATATGCTGATGACACCACACTCTATAATAGGCATGACAGGAAAACAAATGAATACATATCTAAAGAAATGGCAGAAACACTAGAGGATGAGCTTCAATCTGTAATGGAATGGGGACAAAAATGGATGGTCACATTCAATGCTGCCAAGACTAAACTGGTTTTCTTCAATAATTACAAAAAACCTTCTCTGCCACCAATAGCAATGGCCAGTGACTCTTTATCTGAGAGTACATCTTTCAAACTGCTTGGCCTAACGTTTACAGGAAACATGAGTTGGAACAATTAAATTGAAAGCATTGGCAGGGCCGCTGCGAAGAAAATAGGCTCTCTCTACTGTGCTAGAAAACTAATAACACCCAAAAGTATCCTGTACCTCTATAAGGCAACCATTCGCCCATGTATGGAGTATTGCTGTCACATTTGGGCTGGTGCATCTGCTACTAGTCTCTCGCTCCTAGACAAGGTTCAAAATAGAGTCGCCAATCTGATAGGCCCTAAACTGGCATCTAAGCTTCAGCCTCTGTCCCATCGATGAAATGTTGTATCCCTCTGCCTGTTCTACAAGTATTTTAATGGTGAATGCTCTGGCGAACTGCAGACACTTGTGCCTCCTCGACAAACCCGACACGCAGCTAAATGTCACCCCCACACAGTAGAGATCCCTAGATGTAAAAGATCTTTCTACTCCAGTAGTTTCTTCCCTAGAGCCGCTAGACTCTGGAATTCCATTCCAGGTCCCTGCTTCCCCAACTGTACTGACGTGCAGAGGTTCAAGTGTAACGTGAACCAACATCTTGCTGCCCAAATCCCAACATAGTACCCCAGTAGTTGTTGCCCCTGATAGTAGCCCCCTACACCAAAGCGACAATGTGCCTTGTTTGTAATTAAAAAAAAAAAGAAGAAAAAAAAGATTATTCTAGTATGGATTTTAAGAGCCTTCAATCTAATTTTCTTTATATACGTAAATTCTTACTATGCATTACTCAAGATTTATATATATATATATATATATATATATACAATATGCATATATATATACTAGAAGGCTGCCCAGCATTGTCTGGTGTTAAAATATATTTAAATATGACAATTTAATGTATGCAGATTTCGTATTTATTATTACAGAGCCAATTCTCTATTATTATATTGTACCCAATATATAGTGCCCTTGCCCTCCCCCTCCCTGGCGTAACTCGGTGGTAAAATAGACTTATAGAGCTAATACTCCATTGATTATAATATTGTACCCAATATTTAGTAGCGATTTCCAAAGTTAAAAACCAAAAATAAGACTAGGGTACCATCAGCTAGAATCAAAATCAAAGCCAAAACATATAGTGTTCCAGCCTTAGTCGTTAAGCTTGAAAAATTTGCTAGAAATGACAAAAAGTTTGAGGCGAGACAAACAAATTTAGAGTTTTAGTATAATAATAGAAGATATATATATATAATATCCATTATTTATTATTAATGGTTGCCACATTGTGTTAAATTATTACGTCCATTTAGGTGGCCATCGTCCAGTATTGTATTTGACGAAACAGGAATGATTATTCTTAAGATGTGTCTATTCATTATGTACATTTAGAAATCAAAAATACTATTTAAATATTTATATTTAGAAAGAAGAAATATTATTTAAATATGTACATGAAATGAGAAATACTATTTAAAACTTTACTATGACAGATCAACAGATAGGCATAACACAAACAAAGCGATATGTATAAATGCATTTAACAGAGTACAATATCAGGACAATATCTTTCAAACTTTAGCCTGACAGACCAAATAACTAAAAATACATTTCAGTTTTATTCCAATATCCAACAAAAGTTGGGATTAATGATTTTTACATTTTTAATCAAGACGTAATGATCGTAAGGAGAGTCAATTCATGATTCTTGTGTTTATTTTCATTTTAATTTAAAAGTCATCAGTTATTTTTAAGATATATATACATTCAATTCACAGGTTTCAAACTTTCAAGTTACTTTTAAGATATATACATTCGATTTACATACTTATCAATGAAAATACAGTTTCAAACTGAGGCCTGACAGACCAACAGATAGACAAAACCTCAAATACAATCGGATCTATTGGGCACTAATAATTTTTTGAAAAGTAGAAACTCTTACTTTTGTCTTAGCTATGACTAAGATAAAAAAAAATTTCATTGGTATCAGTGATGAAACGATTTCAATATTTTTCCAGATTCTGATACAATCATCGATTCTAATTTGTTTACAATGTAAAATATTTTAGCTATATAGTTGTTTTTATTGGGGGTACTGTAAAGATCTATGTAATATATATGCATATATTTCCGCAATTATAAAAATACATTTGTTGGTGTGACCTATAGATTTTAGTTTTACGGTGAGTTTAAAATCAATAAATATTTATCATTTCATCGGCAAAATTCAAACCATGGAAAATTGAGTTTGAAAAAAAATCTTTTTTGGCATGGGAAAATAGGCAAAATATGTTAGTAATTATAAATAAAGTTTTGAACAAAAATTATTTTTTTAAAACAATCATTTTTAACATTGGAAAATAGGCACAAATTTGTCAGATTTCGATGCCGATATTCTAACACCTCAAAAAAATTCCCATTTTTCTGATTTCAATTAATCGTCCTAACACTAGTTGATATGCAGACAAACCAAGCAAATAAAGAAGGTACTATGCTTTGACTTTAAATGATTCTAAATATGATAATATTCTTGATATGCCGTATAATCAGCAAACCAAACTTAATCTAATTTACTATCCCTAAATATTGAAATAATCAATACTCGTTAAGTTTTCAGTTCAGGCCCCAATTTTAAATGATATGCAATTCGCCAATTTAGCTCCTAATATTTGTCATCATGCTTGAACCTTTTAAAGAATGATAAAATTGCAATCCAAAAAATATCGAAATCTATTTCATTTGTTCTTTTATGAAGAAACCTAAATATTTGTCATTCAAATAATTGTTTTTTTTTATCAATTAGCTTTCAAGACATTGCTTGATTTGATAATGGCGCTTGCAGCCATTCATAATGACTGGATGTCTTTTAAGAATTAACTTTTACTTCATTAGTCATCCTTAACGATTGCAGAAAATCTAATGAACCGAAAACAAGATGAAAAACAACAGGGAATGATTTCCGCTCTTAAGATCACTCAAAAAACTTCTTTCTTTTTTTTACTCTAAGTAGATAAAACACACGTTTTATCAGCAGCAAATATGTTCATTTATAAAAAGAAAGAAATGCAAATCAAGTTGAAACAAACAATAAATTATCCAAGATGGGTAAAATTAATTCTCTAAATTTTGCAATTTTGCATCGATTTCTGCAATTTTACGAAAATTAAAATCAAGATATAATGATACTTAACCTTTTGTCTAGAATATTTATTCTCACAATCCTCGGAAACTGTAGCCAAAAACAGTTAAAAAGTGAAGCTTTCTGATCCTGATTACCTAGGAGGCGGATGTGTAAAGGAATAAGATATAAAAAAGCTATATGTGTTGCCACTAGCTGCGTCTGCATAACTCGAGAAACCAAGCTGATTACTGAGCTGAACATTAAAATCATTAAATACATGTACTTGAGGGCTAGTAAATAAAGAGAGTCCTGCATCTATGCTGTCAAATACGTGGCCGATGAGGATACAGTCATAGGTCGAGGGATAACGGTAGAGAAAGTATAAGCAAATAATGCTATGTTGCAAGGTTAGTCTAAAACACATGGTCATCTAATTCTAGTTTGGATTCTTTAGTCGGGGGGGGGGGGTATATGAATGTAGATTCCAAGTCTGTGCATGTGTCTGATCACTTACAGCCATATTAAAATGGTTAGAGAATATTTTAATCAAAATCGATTTCATTATTTTGATTTTACAAAATATCTACAATTAAAGGCTTAAGCTTAAATGAACTTAAAAAGAAATTGAAACTCAGAAATTTTACTGCATTGATGTTGAAAGATTCATGATAAATTTCAATGCAAATCTGAAATATTTGAATATTGAAATGGGAGATTGTGTCCATATTATATTTCTTAAAACCCTCTCAAATGACTCAAAAGAAACTGAATTTTTTCTAATTAATTGATGTCTAACACCTATTGGTAAAATTTCACAAAAAAAAAAAATGATTTTTCACAAAGAGCCCCACCTCTTTTTAAAATCACATTTGCATAAAACTTAACTCAAAAGTAATCTATATTACACGTACCTGTGCTGTAAAATTCATTAGTTTAGGAGTGAATCATGTACTTAGAAATATATAAACATATACTCATACCTAACTTTATAAACATACTAGCAGTGGCACCCAGTGTTGCCCGCTAGTAAAATGTGCTTAAATATATTTTAATTTATGCAGATTTCATATTTATTAGTATAGAGTAAATTCTCTAATGATTGTTTCATATTATATTGTACCTAATATATAGTTATAATTCCAAAAACAACAACAACAACAACAAAAAGATTTGAATGCCATCAACTAGAATCGAAACCGAACAAAAAATTGATAATGAGAATCATTAAAAAAATTATGACAATCATTGAAAAAGAAAGAAAAACAAAGAAAAAGAGAAGGACAGAAAAACAAAAAGTAAAAAAAACTAATAATAAAAATGGGAAGGGGGATAGAGGAAAGAGCAGATAAGAAATACGGAGATACCAGATGCCTTCAATAAGTTTCCAGACTTTCTGCACAGACATTTAAAATTGCCGTTGGCGCTTGAAAATTCACTATGTTATTGCTATACATCTTATGAGATGACTAGGGCTATGACAAAAGAATATTTTTTTCATTATTTTGACTCTCGAGTATATATCAGTTACTCTCTTATATGTTTTTAGATAGAGTGATATGCCAATCTTTCACGAAAAACACCCGTCTAGCTGAATCCACTGTGAAAAATTTCCCCCACTCTATATCTGTGCCTAAATCAAAACGCAGATTCCATGAACAAAGCTTCTTTCTTAGAACTGCACGCCTGTGGAACTCTGTTCCGTTTGCCTGCTTCCCTTCGGACTACAACTTGGATGTCTTCAAATCCAACGTTAACAAATTCCTAATGAACCGCCCCCTTAAGTAAACATTTCAGCAAATCTCCTCACTAAAGTAATGTACTTGCAATAACCCTTATCCCTGAGTGGCTTCCGGGCCTTGATAAGTGGTGATCACTGTGTAAAAAAAAAAAAAAAAAAAAAAAATATGGTTCTCAATTGATTAACTGTGGCTAACTGTGTCGGATACATACCCGAGAGTCAAAACAATGAAAAGAATATTCTCTTGTCATAGCCCTAGAGATGACTGACCAATTTTTATGATTTCAGGTTAACAGGGAGATGAATAGAAATTAACAATACAAATGAGACATAATATTTGACACTTGTTGCCAAACATTACTTTCTGATTAGATGTTTACAAAAGTCCAAAATTACTTCTTTGTTTCGTAGTAAGCAAGTCAGCCATATTTGTCTAACACTGGTAGATTTTTTTTTAAATGGTTGACATGTTTATTTCGTGATATTTGAAATTCGAAATCATTTTTAAAGCATTTAATATGTTTATTAGAAAATAAAATTCTGGCTTAAATAAAGATATGAAGGCAAAAAGGCATCTGTGCTTCTTCAACATAAATTTTTATACAAGCCATTGATAAATTCTTATACGAGCCATTGATAAATTTTTATACAAGCCATTGATAAATTCTTATACGAGACATTGATAAATTTTTATACAAGCCATTGATGTAAAACAAACAAATGTTACAGATTAATTTAAGCTAACAAGACACGTGGAAATTCCATGGTGTTTTCTATATTACTTTTTATAATTTACTGTCAATAATAATATTCTTTTTGAAATAATAAAATAATTAAATGCTATGAATAATCAATCCTTATCTCAAACATTCAGAATTGTAAAAAAAAAAAATGTCTTTTAGGTTCAATGATATAAAAAAATAAATTACAATTGTCAGTTGAATATTCTTTAAGTGGTGCTTGTTCAGATTGGTACTTTATGGCGGCAATTAAAAGTAAAAGAAAAAAATACAGAAAGTCTGTATGATGTACCTACTCATTATGGAACGAACATGTCATATTCCAAAAATTATGTAAATCAATCAATTAGTTTAATTAAAACTAAGAAAACCAAAATTTAGCAATTTTACTACTAAACTATACTGAACATAAGGCTGATTTTTTTTATAACGAAACTTCGAATTGAGTTGTCTCTTATTTATGTCATTGGATTTAATCATAGCTAATGAAAACACTCCGACTTGCTTAGTCGTAAAATTTGATTTTGCTGAATAAAAACAGAACTTCTTGATCGATTTACATAATTTTTGGAATATGACATCTTCGTTCTGTAACGAGAGCGTACACTGTACAAATTTTTCTGTATCTACTTTACTTTTAATTGCTGACGTAAGTGCCAATTTGAATAAGCATCCTTTAAATAAAAACGCACGTTTCTTTATTATATTTAAACTTCTAACAATTTATTTCATTTTTTTAATTAATACTCACCGTTTTCTTACCATAAAAATAATTCTCGGTTAAATATTCTTCAAATATATCAAGGATATACGGCATAATCACGTTGACACACCAGTTCCCACTGGATCACCAAAGTTAAGCAACATTGAACCTGGTCAGTACTAAATGGGTAACCATTTGGAACTTTCGGATGTTGTCTGTGCTCTCTGCTTATCTCGGCATTGTTTTCAGTCGTCCTGGACTTCTCCTTGCCAATGGACTCAAACATTGCCGATTCAGGACAGGTGTGTTTGGAGGTTGCGCAACCTTTGCCTCACAATTACATGTGCAGCTACCCTTACATGAGGTATCCTTTGTCTTTCAAGACTGAACGGAGGCATCGATTCTTCAAATCCATAAAACGAATGTAACGTTTTTTAATTGAACTGTTTTTAGTCGACAGAATAACATAACTTGATTTTAGAACAATTCATTTTAAAATGAGTAAAGTCAGAATTCCTTTTTTTACTTTAGTGATTCCTAAATTATTCACCAGTCACCATTATCACTGATAAGACAATCTTATCTTTTTAATGTGTGAAAGGTGATAACGTAGTACAAACATGAAATGTCTTTGTGCATTCTCATATTGATACTGTGTGGAGGAATGTACCCTTTAAAAGAATGAGGGGAAACTATATTGGCTTTATAACTACAACTTTGTTTAAAAGAATTCACACATACAATATATTAAACAATGCATTATTGATTACACCACTTGTCTCTCCCTCATTTATCCATTTTGAATATTATTATATCTCACAAAGTGACCTCTTAAAAGTCAATACTAATAATTAGGGCTGTGACAACAGCATATTCTTTTCATTGTTTTGACTATCAAGTATATATCCGACACAGTAAGACACAATCAATCAACCGAGAACCACATCAGTCTATATAAAAACATATAAGATATTGACGGATATATATTCAAGAGTTAAAACAATAAAAAGAATATGCTGTTGTCACAGCCCTACTAATAATACAAGCAATAGGATTAGTAAATATATCATAGTTTCTTATGTTCTTTTTTATTATTCACACACACACATATATGTGTGTGTTTGTATATATGAGTATATGCAGTCTTGGAAAATTTTTAACCTTTAAAACACTATATATATATATATATATATATATATATATATATATCCTTACTTCCGGATTGGTGCTAGTCTAACAGAAATTTCAGAGCTGTAATACAGCGAAACTCTCTGACATATATATATATATATATATATATATATATATAGTAAGTTATGAAATATATATGCCATTAAGCTACAAAGAATATTCCGCATTTTATCCACGCTAGGATTCGTCAGGCTTTCGAGAACCACATCAGTCTATATAAAAACATATAAGATATTGACAGATATATATTCAAGAGTTAAAACAATAAAAAGGATATGCTGTTGTCACAGCCCTACTAATAATACAAGCAATAGGATTAGTAAATATATCATAGTTTCTTATGTTCTTTTTTTTATGGTTCTCTGTGCATGACAAATGATCTAAAATATAAGGTAAAGTTTTGTCTTTTTTTTTTTTGTTGCTCCTATTCACTTTAAACGTGACATGGAATTTTGCTGCTTGTCACGTTAGTTAGGAGTATTTACATTGATGTGCCACAAGTGCTATGACTTCGTCAGAGCAAATGCACTTGTAAAAGCATAGGGATGCAACACTGTGGTGATAGGAAGAGGATTGAGGCTTGTTTGACAATGGAGGATTATCTAAGAAGATTGAAGACTCTTTTTTGAACCCTGCTCAATAGAGAGAGGCTTTTTACTTCCGACCGTTTCTGTCAATAATGAGTAGTTTAATCATTTATTCTTATTACAATCAGTTCAACTCATAGTCTTTTATTTACATCTGAACGCATGTAAATTACACGGTATCAGCATTTCTCTTTCATGGGTGTAAGAATAATTTTTTTTCCAACATCAGCTCATTTTCTATTCTATTCATATAATAAAGTGTAAGAGTATAGACTGATAGACTGACCTCCCCCTCCCTATTGACGAGGACCACCAGGATGATTAGGCAGAAAATTGAATTGAATGACAATAAAAATAAATACATCTTTCAGTCAGGTAAATTATAAATAATCTTTCATTGCGGGATATGTTTCTATGATATTGCTTCCCTGTGGGCTGCAACATAGTCGTCTTTGAAGTCAACGACCATACATAATTTTCATAAACGGTTACCAGAGCTGATCAATTTGATTCCTCATTTCCAAGCTTCTCGTGATATTCTTCATCATTCAACTGACAATCTCTCCATCTCACTAACCCTTATCATCAAGTGATGTTTGTCCCTGATAAATGATGACGCAATGCTAATGGGCGTGGCGCATGCAAATTCTCATCCATCATCCATTACCCCCTCACAACCAATACTAAATTAATAACAGTTCTAAAAGACTATTACCTTTGGAGGAAGAGTTAAATGAAACGTGGTATGTAGATGAGTGAGATGTCTTTTTGAGTTGGGTCAGAATATTTCATTCTGACTTGTTCCTTTTTTTTTTTTTATACTTGGAGTAATTGGACTCTGGAAATTTGACTCTGGGCTTCCATTATCTTTTTTTAACCTACGACCTCAGGTTTTCAAATAAAGAATTGACTTCTTTTTATTATTATTATTATTAGAAGAAGACGAAATACACGGCGTTGCCCAGTCATAAAATACACGTAAATATCATATTCTAATTCATGCAGAATTTTTATTTATTATAGACAGAAATGTAACGACAAATTCTTTAAAAAATAAAAAGTAAAATAACAGACGGAAACTGAAATACGTGCATGCGAGTATTATATTTTATTCTAAACAATTCACTTCTTGTAAGAAAAAAAATACTTGAGCTGAGATCAAAACTAAAACCTTAAGACAGTGAGTCAAGTGCGATAACCATTACAACAGCTTGACATGACTTTTAAAGAGTGTTTTCAAACTAACACATGCTTAACATATTTGATATATTTCACGATCATGTATGTGCAGTCGTGAAAACATAAAAATCTGGTGGCTTCCCACGTACCAATTTTTCAATTTTCATTCCTTAACAGCTCTTTTTTCCAGATGAAAATGGATGAAAAAGTTGAGTATATAGGTTGAGAAGTGTCCTCTTACACACGCACATTCTCACTTTTATAGATCTACTAGCATGGGTGCCTGGCGTTGCTCGGGTGTTTGGAGGTGTATGCTGAGCAAAAAAACAAAAACAGTCAATTTTTTTAACTTAACCCCTACTATGACCCCTTAAAATTTATTGTTTTGGGCTCAAATCAAGTCATTAAGTTAGATCCATGTCCAACGAACCTATATCTAAAATTTCAATCGCCCCTTAATCCTTAATCGCCAAATTTCTGGCCGAAATCTGGTCACATCGATTTTCCCAAATCTCAGTACCCTGTATATCAAATTTCGAGTCTGTAGATTAAAAATTGACAGAGTTATTGCATATGGAAATGTACACAGACAGATACTTTCACTTTCATAGATATATAGATTGACTAGCAGAATCCGTATACCAGCATTGCCTGCTGGAAAAATGACACAAACCAGAACAGATTTAGTAAAAAAAAAAAAAAAAAAAAGTCCCTGCTTTTGCAAAAAGTTCAAACTATGATTATCTGGTACATTATCGAATATGAGTCACATAACATACTCACTTTAGATAAACTGCTAGGAAATTTTTAATAAAGAAAGATATTATTTATTAAAAACTTGGAAGCTGAAAGAAATTAATGGTTTTATTGTTTTTCAACCTACAACTTCCTTCTTTTTATTATCATTTTCTTTTAATTTATTCTTCATTTCATATCTCTCCATTATTTTTCTTATTTACTAATGCAGCACCAATTATCAAGGCCAAAAGCTACACGAGGATAAGGGTTAATAATGAAGGGTGTATGGATCGTAAAGTGAATGAGGATAAATATTATGAAAGGATTGAAAATGATGAATATAATGGACAAAATTTGAATACTTATGAAGACAATTATAAAAATTGGATTTGAACATGACAATGTTGTATTATGCAGAGAAATAGTCCGGTTGCAATATGTTCCAGAAAACGCAGGCTCTTGGACAGGAATACCGTTCATGGAAATTCTGTATCATGCTAGGAACATAGAGGAAGAAAGGAGTTGTGGTAGAAACAGAGTTCTTGCTATGAATGTCTTATAAAGTGGAAACAGAGTTTGGAGCTCAGTCGAACACCTGATATAAAAATTATAATAAGGTTAAATTTCTTAACTTTAATTTTGCTGACATAAAATAATATATATAATATATATATATATATATATATATATATATATATAATAAAACATATATAATCCAATGATTGTTAACCATTGATACAGAGTGGAACGATAAAATTATCGCCCTAGAAAAGACATGATTCTATTTCCGTTTGAGGACAACCAGTTTTCTTTTTTTTTGTTGCAGACAATCTACTAGTTGGCCAGTTATGCACAAATCCCAAGACACAATGTTTAACGAGCAAGATCAAACATGCGCCACTGTACAACTCATGCTCTCTACCAATTCAAGTTAGGACAACAGGATCATTGTCAACACCCTCAAAATGCATTGCTGGATTGATGAAAACCAAGTTTCCAGCCACAGTTATGGTCTTTGATGTGGTTTCAAGTGAGGGTCATATCATGCCACCTCACATCTTCAAAGTCGGCTTGAAAGTCAACACTAGAGTGTACCTGGATGTGCTGAAGAATGGTGATTTCTGGTGCAATCAGGTGGCCGCTGGCAGACCCTGAGTATAGCAGCAGAACTCGGCACCAGCCTACAAGTCCAAACAGACCGTTCTCTCACTGGCTCTCCTCCTCTCTCTCTCCACCTGAACTTACCGGACTACTTTGTTTGGTTATATGTCAAGAACATCACCAACATCACCTCTCACAACACCAAAACCAGCCTGATCGCCGCCATCTGCTGAGTATTCACTGAGCTCCCACCGGCGCTTGTGGAAAAAGCATGCTCCCAGTTCTAGACCCATATTGAGGCGGTGATTGAGACTGCCGGCGGTTACATTGAATAGATGTCAGCTCTACTAAATAATCAAGTTACTTTAATTGATTTTTTCAATAAAAGTTTTTAAATAAAGCTGTAGCGTTGTTTTCTTTAGGGCCACACTTTTATCGTCCTGCTCTGTACATTAACAATGCTGAGAGTAGAATGAATGACAGATTAGCCGATAACGATTGTTAATTATTGATATACTTAACAAATCATATAGAATGAATATCTTACAATCAATGTTTTGGCATCGTATATCATAATATTCGGTTATAATCTCCGTTGTACATGCTGGCCTGCACTGGAGGATTCTAAAGAAACTGATTTCCAAAGTAATCTATCGCTACCCAGGTCTTTATTTATCCCTCGTTCTCTAAAGTGCATTTTTATCACTTCTTTTGTGTTTTCCCAGGTCTTCCCCTGTGAACTAGATCTGCTTATATTTAAAGAGAGTAGAAAGTTGATTTTTGATTTACTTTCTGCATTTGCGTAACTCTAGCTTCCCTGATTTTGTCCTTCAGTCCTTAAATTCCATGAGCGATGTTCCTGGCAAAGAGGAAAGAATTACTGTTTTCTGAGACAGAATCTATTCCATCTAACACTTATTGTTCTCATTGTTTTTGACCTTGAAGTAGCATTTTTGTAGCTCCTTACATCAAGTGGCGTCATACTTTGTTTGGAGCGATTTCCATTAAAAAAATGTTCTACATTTACTAACCCAAGAACTTTCATCCATTCTTTCAATGAGACCATACCATCAAAGTCTCCTGTTCTGCACACATCTTTATACTGCCTAGATTTAATCTTTCTTTGAGGTTTTTAGAACTAAGCCTGTCTTTAAAACTCGCATTACATAGCCATCATATCATTCTTATATCATCTCTAACCATGAAACGCATGTCCTCAACGTTTACCGACTAGGTTTTACCTCCATACGTCATCACATTCTGTATACATGCCTAATAGACGCCTTCTTTAGTTGGCATTACTGACACTCTGCTAGTTAGTAATGGCCAAAGTTATCTTAATTAATTCCATCAACTCCTACTTCTTACAATTAGACTAGGCCATGCTCTACCCTGTGTTTCCATGGTATCACTAAGATAATTAAATCTCTTAGTATCTTCAATAGCTTCGCCATCGAGATATACTTTATCCATATTTAACAAAAAGAAAAGGCTTTATATGTCATTAAAGACACGAAACAAAAAATCCGTAGCCAAAGATATGGCGCTATTGTTGTTGCTCTTCTTGGAGTATACTAATCAATTATTTCAATGTGACTTTATTGTAATCTTCACATAAAACCGCAGGCTTCTTTCAATAAATGCTGCCCACTCTTCAGTTCTCTATTCCAAGTCAATCAATAATTTCAGGTTTGTCAATTTCAGATTAATCTTTGGATGTGATTATACAGACACACACACATATATATATGTATATACTATATAAGCACATATAAATATGCACACACACATATATACACACACATTCACACAGATATATACACATACACACATATATATTAGCCTAAATGAGTATGACAAAAGAATAGGATTTTCAAATTACTGATTGGACATTTTGTTTTGTTGCATTTCTTTGACAACTGAAGATTCGTTGTCATTGTCGTCAAACGGTCTGAAAAGACACCACCATAAATTTGCTGTTGAGCTGAGGTGAGTATATCTTCCTCTTGAAAATAAAACAAGAAAGAAAGAAATTCAGAAAATTGCCTGGTTTAGAAAGTTGAATTATTTACAAATGCTTCGGAATAAGAAGTAAAAAAAGGTGAAATACTTCTGTTTGATTATTAATTCTATATTACACTGAAATATCGGTTGCCTGTTTCCCACCTGACTACAACTTGGATGTCTTCAAGTCCAACATAAACAAATTCCTGATGAATCGCCCCACCCCTTAAGTAAGACACTTTATCAAATCTCCAATACTAACGATTACTACGATACTATCCCATTGATTACTGTACACGCCATAACTCTTATCCCCGAGTGGCTTCTGGGCCTTGATAAGTGGTGACCTCCATGGATGAGTAACCACTTGAATATATCAGATGTCGTATATAAGGAAGGGAAAGATTCACTTTTTCTAACAGACTTATGAAAATTTATAAATCCGTCCCTGTCTCAACTTCAACCGCGAAGGAAAGAGTATAAACTAAATTAACATTTCAAACCTTGGTAAGGCAACTTACAGAGAAGAAGGAACACTCCTTAATAAAATGAGTACATTTATGTTTATCACAGAGCTGATTCTGGTTCAAAATACATGATCTTTTTAGGATAATCAAAAATTTTGCCCTGTATGAGTGGTTGAACAAATAAATGATTTTTGGATGAGTAATTATCATGCCAGTTATAAGAGATCTGTAGGTCTGGAGATGGTGATAATAACAGAGCACATGTTTAATTACTGTTTGGGATGGGGCGTCATATTTGACAAATCATTTTTATTTAATATATTAGTACTTATATAGAATAAGGACCGTGCTATCTTTGGAATATAAGTTTTTAAATGATTTTTTGGTTTAAACCAATCGTTGCAAATAAACTTTTCTTAAATGACGTTCGCTGCTGTGATTTCAGTAGCTGCACCTTTCAGCGTTTTTATGTCAACTGCCCAGAAAATTCCGACGATATCTGCGTAAGTGCCAATATATGTATTTCTTTTCTTTAATAGATAGAATTATCAATTCACTCAGCAGATGACAGAATAACATTCTCTCTCCCTTCTTGCCCAGAACGTATTTGTATAAAAAAAAACTAAATTTAAAATAATCTATACTTATTTAAAGCAACGTCACTGCTTAGTGACCATTCGGCGTAGGAATATGTATCCTGTTGAGATGCTCTCCGGTTACATACGAACTATATACTTATATAAGGCTGTCAACATTACCTACGAGCAGTGTTTTATTCAAGTCTGCTAACTATTCGGCGCTTTGTCTCTGACTGGATCGTTTTCTCACGTGGATTCTTGTTGTCATCTGCTTTTCCCAGAAAAGGCACTTTAAAGCCACACACGCAACCATATTGACACTAATTTTAATCAATCAGCGTAAACAACAAAAACGGTTCCAAATAAAAACGATTAAGTCAAAAACAGAACTAACATCGATGTATGCCACCCCCGCCCCCTTATATTCCTCACACTTAAGCAATTCAAGAAGAATTTTGAAAGCCCTGTTATCAGGATTGAGATGGGGAAGCGGGGAAGATGTTATAAGCACGCATATTCATCGGAAGAATCCTCCCCTTTCTCTCTGATATATATATATATATATATATATATATATGGTGATTAAGCTACACAGAATATTCTGCGTTTCATCCACGCTTATAAGCCTGATGATAACTTACCACCTAGCTTTACCTATGTATTGAGCACTGTTGAAGTAAATACTTAGTTTACGCATAAAATTATACTTTCGTATATTAATTTATGTGATTAAATGAAGTAGTTTATATATATATATATATATATATATATATATATATATATATATATATATATATATATAAATGATCTTGTCTGTCTATCTGAGGAACGGTCTTTACCTAACTCCTTTGTCATTATTTAGTCTACAAACTTAAAACTTGATATATAGGGGATTTGGACCCATGAAGCAAATTCGATTTTGTCTTAAGCTGGTAAAATTAACTGTTAAGGTATCGAATTTATAAAAAAAAATTGGAATTTGGCATTTTATATATATATGCGCATGCGCAAATATACATATTTATATGCTAAAGTTGGTTAATTTTTCACTATTTCGTAGCCATCTGACGATAGCTTAAATGGTAACAGCTAATGCTGTCACGCTAAATGTTTTGATTTCGATTTAGCTGATGGCACCAAAGTCATTTTATTTAACCTTCTGAAATCACTACTATATACTGGACACAATATAATACTTAATGGCGTATTGACTCTATAATAATAAATATGAAATATATATGAATTAAAATATCGTTTAAGCGTATTTTACGACCGGGCAACACCGGGCAGCCTGCTAGTTTTTGATAATACGGTAAATTTTAGCAGCATTTTTTAATTGTTCGAAATACATGTTTTATTTATACACGAATCAGCCAATAATAACTATAGATTCTGACGATTTGGTGAAAGCAATTAAGCGTTGGTAATATCTGATTTGGCAGAAACATCCATTTGGCAATGCTATTAAAAAGAATTCATAATTATTCATAACTGGTATTTTAACAAGTGTTCAAATTAATCTTTTTACAAGGTGGAACGATGTTGTCGCCCTAAAGATAACAATACTACAACTTTATTTTAAAACTTTTATTGAAAAAATCAATTCGGGTAACTTGATTATGTAGTAGAGTTAACATCCATACAATGTGGCTGCTTTCAGCTGCAATCACCGCCTCGATAATGGTCCAGAACTGGTAGCATGCTTTTTCCACAAGTGTAAGCAGAAACTCGGTGAATACTCGGTGGATAGCGGTGATCAGGCTGGCTTTGGTGTTGTGGGATGTCATGTTGGTGATGTTCTCGACATATGACCAAACGAAGCAGTCCAGTGGGTTCAGGCCGGGAGGAGGAGAAGGGGGCCAGTAAGAGAAGGATGCAAAATCATAGCACTCTTTCTGAAGCCAAGCCTGGGTCTCTTTGAACTTAAGGCTGGCGCTGAGTCCTACTGCCACCCTAGGGTCTCACAGCAACCACTTGATTACACAAGGGGATCATCACACTCTTCAGCACATCTAGGCACACTTTGGTGTTGACTTTCAAGCTGACTTCAAAGATGTGAGGTGGCATGATGTGGCCCTCACTTGAAACCACACCAAAGCCATAACCGTGGCTGGAAACTTGATTTTCATCACCCTGGACACGTCCCTGTTTTCCGTAGCAATCCAGCAATGCATTTTGAGGGTGATGGCAATGGTCCTGTTGTCATAACTTGGATCGGTAGAAAGCATGTTGTACAGCGGAGCATCTCTGATCTTGTTTGTTGAACGTTGTGTCACTTTCAGATATGATAAAAAGCTCCTATCGCTCTTAGGATTTGTACAGACCTGGCCAACTAGTAGATTGTCTGCAATAAAAATTAAAAACCGGTTTTCATCAAACGGAAATGGAATCATTTCGTCTTTTCTAGGGCAATTTTATCGTTCATGATTTTCAATTTACATTTGAATGAGTGTAAATTACACGATATTCTCTTTCATGGAAGTAAGAGTCACTACTTTTTTTTCAACATCCGCTTATTTTCTATTCTATTTATATAATAAAGTGTAATACCTCCCTACCCCATCTACGAAGACCACCAGGATGATTAGATAGGAAATTGAATTGAATGACAATAAAAATACAGACAATCCATTGAGATGCAACGACGCCACAATAGTTACTTATTAACTTTCAGGGCGACCAGTTTAAAGTGGCTGGAGTAGGCTGGGGAAAAAGGGGATGCTACCAGTTTCCAGCAGTGTGCTGAGAGAAGATCGGATTTATCCAGTTTCTAGTTGAAAGTAGATATATTCAGAGGTCACTGGTTGTTTGAAGGAGATGGATCCAAGCCTGGGAAAATTAAGGTTTTTAGTAGGACCGACGCCGAAGACAACGATCAATATATAGCATGTCGACATAGCTATATTAGATGAAAGTTAATTTTTTTTTAATTTCTCTTAATATTTATTTTCCATAATATATTTAGTATATTTTATATTGCAGTATGAACAAATTTGAAAAGATATATATACAAACAGACACCTTCAGTCTTTGACAGACTATGAGTACTCACAAAGAGGTGTCTGCGCGTGAAATTTTTGTGACAGGAGGGGCGCAATCTCTAACTGTTCCTCTCCTGAGTCCACATTGTTAAATACCAGTAGCAACTCACTATATATACATATATATATATATATATATATATATATATATATATATATATAGGATGAAATAAACAAGAGTTATATAAAAGAAAAAAATCCAAGTCTTTGAATTTCAGCAAAATTTTGTACAATATATATATATATATACATATATATATATATATATATATATATCTACTAGCAAAAGTACCCGTCGTTGACTGGGTTCAAAAACAACCTACAGAAAATGGACTCTGATTTATTAAAGTACTAGCGGGTGTACTTGGCGTTGCCTGGGTGTTTGTAGGTGTGTGTGGTGTTAAATACAAAAGAACCCCCGGGGGAGGGGGGGATAGGATCGAACCGGAAGCCCTGAGGCGAAGCTTGAAAATAAAATCGGCCAACCAGAATGAGTTACTGAAAGATGTTTGAATTTATTTAAGTAAGAACCAAATTGACAGGTGCGCGCCCGGAAGTCGTTGAGCGTGACGACGACGACGGCATATGTTTGTTTGTTATAAGCGAAGTAAAAAAGAAAATAACGTTTTAATTAAGCGCAGGGGGGGGGGTAATCAAAACATCGAAAAAAAAACAAAAAAAACTAACGTAAGGCAAACGAACGATGAAAACAGAAAACGAACATGCGAAAAATGGCTTAAATAAGCCTGTTTCGATATTAAAATGTAAAAAATCGGTGGGTACCCGGGTGTTTTTGGGTGTGTGTCGGGGGTGGATAAGCGAAGCAGAAAAAAAAACAGAAAAAGGAATGCTACGTGAAAAATGGCTTAAATAACACTGGTTCAATATTTAAATTTAAAAAATCGAAAAAAAAAAAAAAAGAAAAGACATCTCACACCACAATTCGAACCCAAACGCTTAGATAATGAACCAACGCGCTAATCGACTGACCTAACACGACGTACATGAAATTTGTTCAGTTTTTCAACTATTCAAAGTAAATCAGGTCATGGCGTAGAACCGCTCGTCGTCACGAGAAGACCGTTTTTGTTGCCCCCCGTCGAAAATTGTCGATTTCTGGGTGAAAAAATTAACGTTTTTGGCCAAATTTTTCAATATTTTTCGAGCGAAGGATGGGGCTTCGATATGATACCGAGTTTGCGAATTTTCGTCGTGTCTGTCGAAAGTTTTTAGCGGACACACAAACATACGCACATACATACATACATTTTCGCTTTTATATATATAGATGATAGGCTATGAAAAGGAAGGGTTGTAAAGAGATAGCTTCGAATTCGGGAGTATCAAAACCAAAGCAAAATATGATGAAAGTAAAAATAAAATAGATAAACCCTGTTCACACTGAAACACTTATCACAATATTCTGTGGATCTATATTAAAAAACCTTGTTAAACTTTGTGACATATTTCCATTTTATGGAGGCCAGGCGCGAACGCAGACCCCACAATTTTATTATACCATCCCTATTTAAGTTAAAACATACTTATCAAAGTATTATTATGTACATCTATATCAAAAACACTTGTAGACGTTTTTTTTTTTTTTTAATTTTTTTTTCCATACTTTGTGGACCAGGCGCGAACGCAGACCCCACAATTTTAATTAACCATCGTTCTACAGGATCAAACATACCCATTCCTGTGTATCGATACATCTATCATTATATGTGATCAGTTTTTTAAAATAGTCAATCATATTGGAGCCTATTCATGACCAAACACACACACACACAGGCATTCAACTTTATATTATAGATATTCAGTTTTGTTTACAAATGGATATAAAATCTTTATTACACTAAAGAATAAATGTGAAAACTAGGCTAATTTCTTGCACTAGCAATGAACTCAGGATGCACTATTAAGTTGCAGTTAATTCAATTCCACGCAATACCTACACCCTATAATATTTATAGAGAGAAGAGAGGATATATATTGCTGGTGTGTGCCATCAGATAATCTAATGCAATGGAAAAATCAGTCTTCACAGTGCTACATATGTACACGTTTGTAATAAACAGTAACATTTTTCTTCTTGCTTTACTGATCCAAACCTTTCATAGAAGTCAGAGGTGAAGACATTCTCTTGATCCTTTTTTTGGTCAGCTTGCATACTCACTAAAGAGACATGAATTTTTACCAAAAAATATATTTTATTTATTTAAATAATTTAACTAATAAATGTCCATGTCTTTCTGACTGGATCCAAATTCTGTAGAGAGTTAAAGTGCCACTATTTATCAGTTAAGCCCTTTTAAGGGTAAGGTTTAAAATGTAATAATAAGTAATCACTTATTAAGGCTAAAAGCTCCTCGAGAGTAAGCGTTAATCATAGATAAACAGTTGAATGATGAAAAATATTATGAGAGGATTGAAAATAACAAACAAAATGGATTCAATTTTATAACTTATATTACATTAGGCTTGAGGATGACCATGTTATAACCCTTAAGAAAGCGGATGAAAAGTTTTTGGAAAAAAAAACTGTTCATCAAAATTCCATTTGGTGTTAGGCAAGTGAAGGAAGAAAGAAAAGTTTTTCGCAGTTTTGGTAAAGACACGAGTTCTTGCTGTGAATGTTCTACCAGGAAAACAAGCGTCTGAAGTAGAGTTAGTGACTGAAATCCTACTTCAATAAAAAACAATGTACCTACTATGAGCTTCCCATAATTGATTTCAAAAGTCTGTACGCACAGCAGCCATAGCTAACAACTTGTCAATTTACATTTATACTTAACTTTAATACTGCATTTTATCAGGAAGCTAAAAAAACATTTGTTAAAAATATAAACGCAAGCTCTTATAATATTTACAATATCGATAAAACTTGCATTAACAAATTGGTTCTTGTTCGTCTTATGCTTAATATTAGCATCTTCTCTTTCATTTTGTTGTTTGTACTTGATAACCAGAGAATTGCGGAAAGATTAAATATGAAAATTATTTATTTGATCGAATTAATTTAATCATCACACGAAATCGATTAGAATCGATTTTGACGATGATAGATTAGCAAATTAGAAACACTGAATTTTCTGAATAAATTTTTTATATAAAACATGATCACAGACGTTGGCTCCGTCTGTCTGTTTTATAGCATACAAACACTTTTGGGTTGTTTTTTTTTTTTTTTTTTTTTTTTTTTTTTTTACAAAGGCATCACCACATTATCAAGGCCCAGAGGCCACTCAAGGATAAGGGTTAAAGAGTGTACAGTAGAAATTGGTCAATATAGTAATCATTAGTAATGAAAATTTGGTAAATTTAATAACTTATATGGAACGGCTCATCAAGAACTTATTTACTTTAGACTTGAACACAACCATATTGTAGTCAGCCGGAAAGCAGGAAAACGGAAGACAATTCCACAGGCGTGCAGTTCTAAGAAAGAAGCTTTGTTCATGGAATCTATGTTTAGGTTTAGGCACAGATAAAGAGTGGGGGAAATTATTGATAGTGTTTACAGCTAGACGAGTGTTTCTTGTGAAAGTTTGGCGAGGGGGGACCAAAGATTGAAGCTCAGTTGAACACTTTCCATGAAAATAACGATACATCAGAGACAAACTCGCAACATCTCTTCTGTGAGATAGAGGTTGCAAGGAGGAGAAAAGGACATCTCCTACGAGGCTACGAAGTCTATTTTGAACTCTATCAAGGCAGGACAAGTCCTTTCTAGCAGCTCCTGCCCAGATGTGGCAACAGTATTCCATCCTTGGACGTACCTGGCTCTTATATAGGTAGAGAATAGCATCAGCAGTGAGATATCTACTGGATCGATAGAAAGATCCCACCATTTTTCCAGCGGCCTTGGCAACAGATTTGATATACGTGTTCCATTTAAGATCAGGAGTAATGGTCAAGCCCAGAAGCTTGTCAAAACTTGAGGCCTCCTGAAGACGAGAGCCATTCATTTCAATTGATGACAAATGTGGATTAGAATGTTGATGATGTAAAGAGAGAAGCTTGGTTTTAGATGCATTAAAAGTAACCAGCCACTCCTTTCCCCATTGTACTACGTGCTCAAGATCAGAGGAGAGAGAATTGGAGAGAACTTGGTCGTTTACTGTCTTAGATGTGGTACCATAAATGGTAGTGTCGTCAGCATAAATGTCTACAAATGATGTAAGGATATGATTTGGAAGATCATTAATGTAGATCAGGAAAAGAGTTGGGCCCAGGATGGATCCCTGAGGGACACCGGCATTAATACTGTGAGCTTCTGATTTTTGCCCCTCAACTACTACTCTTATGAACCTATCAGAAAGAAATGATTTAATAATTGAGAAGACTTTTCCAGCTATACCATAGCTAGCGATCTTATGAAGTAAACCTTTATGCCATACCCTATCAAAGGCTTTAGATATGTCAAGAGCAATTGCCCTAGAAAGATTGCCACCGTCGAGAGATTTGCTAATCCTATGCGATATAACTGTAAGGACATCTGCTGTAGATCTAGCAGAACGGAAACCATATTGAGTGTCACTAAGAAGGTTATTTTTGTTGAGATGTTTGATTACTTCTGTATTTAACACAGATTCTAGCAACTTACTCATGACGCACAGGAGACTTATTGGCCTGTACTGAGAGGGGGATGAGCGATCACCTGAATTCTTAAGTACAGGGCATACTGATGAGATTTTCCAGGGAGATGGGAAACTATTCTCCTTAAGACAACGTTTAAACAGTTTTGTAAGTATGGGCGCTAATTCAGGTTGAAGTTTTTTGAGTACTATAATTGGAATACCATCAGGGCCAGTTGCTTTACTCGAATCAAGGTTTTTGATTAGCTTGGCAACATCACATACAGATATACGTATATCACATAGCGTATAGGGTTTTAACGTGATGCATATGAGCGCATGGGAAAATAGCAGCAGCAGCGAATAATGGCTGGCTTGCAAATAGATTATCAGTAGCAGTAGCCGAAAAATACACATATGCAAGTTAGTAGGTACTCACGAGAAGAAAAACGAAAAAAAGGAGAAAATATGTGCGTCAAAGAAAATGGACGGACGAAATTGAGGACATGCGAAATTGAGGATTTTTAATAAAAGTTTATATTACACACTACTCTTCCATCTCGGCACCACTTAAAAAGTCTCTCGCTGCCACATGTCCATCTAGCTTGGTGTGCATTTTGCTTTCTTCTGACCGCATGCCGGCCACAACTAGATGGACATGTGGCAGCGAGAGACTTTTTAAGTGGTGCCGAGATGGAAGAGTAGCGTGTAATATAAACTTTTGTTAAAAAGGGGGAAAAATGCCGACCTGGATTTTAATTTATTTCTTTCCTCTTGTTTGTATGTTATAACAACGTTGCAGGTAATTTAATACCAAAACACTGAGCAATTCATTGTGTCTCTTTTACAGCATATCAGCCATTATTTTTTTTAGTTCTTTAATGCAAACACCGAATACCTATTGAAACCAATTTGATGAGTTTGATTTGTTTTATGGCATATCAGTTTGAAGTTAAAAAAAAATAAACACCAAACATATTCGTATTATTTAGATTCTTCAAATTACTATTCTCATCTTGAATGTCATTTTCACAACGTCTGCAAGAACCCGTGGCGCAGTGGTTAGAGTGCTTGGAAAAATCAATTGTAAAAGTGATATTCTCCTGAAAGTTGAAGGTTCAATTCACAGTGTTGGCGACCGGAAAATACATTTGTGAATTACTTAGGACCTCTATCCAGTCATGGCTGACGGAACAATAGCATGCTATCTTTGCAAAGTAAATATACGGTTCCATTCAAAATTTCATCCAAATTCCCGAATTTGACAGAAACATTCCAGAGTTCAACAAGATACACTTGAAGAAAGTCAGAGGTTACAATGAAGAAAATGCTGTGAAAATCACACTCAAGATGAGAACAGTAGTCTGATGAATCTAAATAATACGAATAACCAATCCTCATCTCAAAATTCAGAAATGCTATTGAAAATAATTCATTGGTTACGATTACTTTAAAGCAAGTTTCTATTTTACCCATTTCAGAGGCAATAAATACAGTTACATCTAGATAGTAATTCATGTGTCAGTGATCACGAGTGATCACTGACATGGTAGCTAAGATTCTGATCTCTCCAATCAATCCAGCATATACTGGGTCATTTCGGTGGCTTTTTATCTCGCGGGCTGAGGTATTTGTTCTGAGTAGTCCTATACGTTCATTCTCCAAGGTCTTGCTTCCCTTCTTTAAGATGGAGTAAGTTTATTGCTTATTGCCTTGGGCGCACTAACTAAGGAATACTGATGGGACTACTCAGGCAATTTTTAATAGGTCAAGGTGATCCACTTTTAAGGGCACTGATTTTATTCTTCCTACTTTCTGATTTTGTGTCACATTTTCCGGTAGAATGAAAGACGTAAATACAGCTATTTGTGGCAGTTATGGCTTCAGCAGCATGACGTGTACTTCTGTAGCATACTTTTTGTCAATGTGTCTTGATTATTACTTACCTGCAAGGTCACAACACCCATTCGTATACCCAGAAGATTCATTAAAAATCTATAATGATCAGTTAATTAGTAATAGAGTTTACCCCAGACAGACGAAGTTGTGTAAAAATAAATTAATAATAGACTTCATGCAGAGTGTTTGAGACAAAATTCGACACCTTTTGGAGAGGAAAGAAACACCGTTTGAATATCTTGGTCAGTAATTGATATATTCTTAAAATTATAAGTACCGCGTTTTTTTAGAACACAACCTATATGAAGAAACTATGCTCCATGATAGCTTCCAGGCAAAACTTAAATCTCAATTGAGATGCCTTCACAGAGTCCTTTCAGATACACCTGAACACCAATTTGATCCTGGCAACTGATCAACCTTTCTTTCATGTTGTAGGCACTACTGTTAGTGTCTTCCTCAACGGAACAATACACATAATTGTGCATGAAGTTGCAATCAAGGAGTTGGGACAGGAAGCAGATGTTGAAACTGGTGAAATCATGGAAGTTCACAGACAGCCACTTCTGGGCTTTACAAGGGGCGAAGGGTTGATACTATAATGCTTATCAATAGTAATTTAAATTTAATTTTTATATTTGCCTTACTTTTGTTGTAATACGATAAATGTATTAAAGTTATTTCTATGGAGCGTATAAGAAACTCACAGCAAAAACTCATTTGGCTATCAAAACTGAAGTCCGTAATCAGATAATGAACTTTTATATAAGTAATATCGCCCGAAGAGGTCTCTAGTTACGTGTAACTGACTGACCGAAACATACTCATGAATGTATAGCAATATTTAAATGCTTGTATAAAACAAATAGAAAGTATATCTTGCTTTATTTCGGTATTCAGTACTCCTGCATTAACCTCATTAAACTTTATTGGTTGCTTCATCTCTGGAAAATATTTACCTGGAATTATATATATATATAATTCCAGATTATGGATACTTAAAGATAAAAACCAATGAATTTAACAAAGTTTATATAAGAGTTCTCAATAATAAATGGAGCAAAATATACGTTTTATTTATATTTAAATAAACATTTAATATTGCTACATTATCATGAGAATGTTTCGATCAATTCATCCCTATATATATAAAATAAACTCATTTTTCCTCTACGATTTTGACCTTAATAGGATTAAAAATCAGGACATTTCATGCAAATGTAATATGCACAAACTGCAGCATAATATCTGAGGTGTATTATAGGCATATTACCTCTCCACTTACTCGATAATCGTAGATTCTTATATTTTTTCTGTTGAGAGTTCACTGCAACAATCGATTAAAATCAATGGAAGTAGTAAAATATTTTCTCTCTAATAAATTCCTCCTTCCCTCGCCACAACTTACACCATTTCCAGGATCGTTCACAAGGGACAGTTACGAAGGAATGCCGGTTTCAGTTTTCTTTACTTCATAGTTGCTTAAAAAAAACGTTCCTTTTCCTTCTATGCTTTCTACTGGGTGAAACACACCGTGGACTTAATCGAATCGAAGGGTTATTTATGCCATTTTTTTTCTTTCACTTTTCGCTGTGTTTTTTTGTTTTTGTTTTTCCGAACACGTTCATCATTTTCTCCCCTTATTTTTGCTTTTTGTTTTTCCGATTTTTTTTTTTAAATAAGTTTTATGTTTGTTCGCTGTTTTTTTTTTTTTTTTTTTTTTTTGGTTTTCCCGATATTTTTTAAGAAGTTTAACATCGTTTTTTTTTTTTAATATTTAAACAGGGTTATTACTTCGCTTATTCTTTACTTTACCCCCCCCTCCTTTAAACACACACCTCCAAACACCCGGGCAACGCCGGGTACTCCCGCTAGTTAATGAATAACTAAACACTTTGTCAAACAATGTTGCTTTTAAGAAAGTCAAGTCCTAAAAAAGCAACATCGTTTGACACAGTCTTTCGTTGGGGACTTTATAAAAATCAATATCTAATGTTAATAAAGCTAAAGTTTAAAATCATTATTCTCGTTTTGATCAAAATCCATTACCTGATTTTGATTCTAAAATATGTTGAAATTTAAAGCTTCAATTTATGAGGTTTTAAAAAGAAATTATAATTCAGTTAATCTTGCTTTTTGTATAAAATCTTTGAAGCAAATTTTGATGCAAATCGAAAATATTACAATTTTTAAATGTGATCTTCTTACCATAGTAGGTTCCTAACACGCTTTGTAATACTTCACAAAAAAGAAAATTGAGAAATATGTATACATGCACTTCTGAATCATTAGAATTTACAAAAAGTATTAGTGCCAATGTTACTCACTATATTGCTTAGAATTATGTGTTCCAAAATTCATAATGATCTGTTCATTAATTTAGTAGATAATCCTGTATATATATATATATATATATATATATATATATATATATATATATACACACACAAAGTGGCACAAATGTCATGCATTATTTTGAATCAGTAATAACTTTAACAATTTTTTTGTTTCAGAATTTTGCAGATAAAACATTGATCATGGAAAAATTTAGCACTGAGCAACGAACGAAAATTATTGAGCTTTATTTAAAAAATCGTCATTCCATAATTTTGACTAAAAGAACCTACCATCGGCATTATAATGTCAGATAAGCTCCCAATCCACAGTAGGACTCAGTCAGTGATCTTCCACAAACTGGCAGATCACGTTCAGTACATACAACTGAAAATATAGCACTCGCAGAGAACAGCATTGCTGAAAACCCAGACACTTCAACTCTAAAATGGGCCACTCAAGTTGAGACGTTCAGAAGGTCATTTCAAATAATTCTGAGGGAATTGCACATGTTTTCATACAAAATTCAAATGGTACAGGCATTGTAAGACACAGATTTACAGTCTCGTTTAGCTTATGCTGTTCAGATTCAGCAATTAGCCAGAGAACAAAATAAGTTCATAATATAATGTAAATGTATGAGTAAACCTTGACTGAAGTTGTACAAATATTCCCATTGAAATAACGTATTAGTTATTAACTACCAACCTCATATATCAATCAGCTTATGCTGATAATGAGCCCACTTTCATCTAAATAAGCAAAACTGCCGAATTTGGGCAATTGAAAATCCAAGAACCGTTCATCAGCGTGAATTGCATCCAATAAAATGTACCCTATGGTGTGGTGTTACTTCGTAAGGGGTGATAAGCCCTTATTTCTTCAAAAATGAAGAAAGTGTTGCGGTATCAACAAATGATTGAAAATTGTTTAAGGCCAGTTATTCAGGACTACCTGGAAATGTGGTTCCAACAAGATAGAGTGACTGCCCACCCTGCCCGTCAAAGTATGGCGCTCCTAAGGAGATTGAGCCTATTTACAATGCCTCCTCACCAGGGCAGAGTTAGACACCAAGGTCGTTTTGTAAAGGGTATTATTTGGCCAGAAATTAATTAGCAGATTTTCTGATTTTAACTGACCTTCACGTTCACCAGATTTGACAGCGCTTGATTTTTTCTTTGGGGTTATCTTAAAGAAAGGGTAAGAATCCAAGAACAATTCAAAAACTTAAAAACAACATCAGACATGAAATCCGAGAACTAGAGGCTGTTATTTTAATACGTGTAATGGAAAATGCCATGACTAGAGCCCGCTCAAAATAGTAGTGTAGCAGAATTAGCAGTAACCAAAATGAGAAATCGAGAGCTTACCTCGGATACGTCTGTTTTGGGCTGAGCGAAAGAGAGATTCCAAGATGGCGTACATGGGCTTTTATTAGCGTTTACCCAATATAATTATCGTTGAATCACGTCAGTTCTTGCGCGATTATGCAAATATGTCGTCCCCGGCCGCTATAAAGGCAGGACACTGGAAAGGAGAGGGAGCGTTCTGCAGATTGTGTGTAGGTGATTCTGGCGAGTAGATTGTGCTTGTTACGACCCACGTGTCTGCGAGAAGCGAGTTTTTGTTCCATCTGTTTTTAGTTGTATTTTTTTTTTGTTTGTTTTGCCTACTACATTTTTGTTTCAAGTAGCTATTCCAAGGATATAATTTTTGAAAACTAATGTAAAAAAAAAATACCAGGTAAATGTATTATTTATAACTAAACAGTAGTAAATTTACTTGAAATGTTGAAGTTTTTATCACCTAAACAAACCAATGCGTGGGTTTTGCGCCACTCTGTATTCTCTCTAATCTTAAATATAATAATATGTTGTCTCAGACTCCAGAGAACACTACAAGTTGTTCTCAAAGAGAAATCTTTGGTTATGGCTTGTGTGACTACTCATAGTGAGTAAATAATAATATAATAACCCTAAATATACACATATACTTAAGTTATATAGAATCCTTTAATAGGATTATTCAATGGTGTTTGATCTTTAGGAATATAATGTCTAATATAATGTAAATGTATGAGTAAACCTTGACTGAAGTTGTACAAATATTCCCATTGAAATAACGTATTAGTTATTAACTACCAACCTCATATATAAATTAAATATTATCAATGTAACAAGAAATACAAATCTATGGTCACTTTAAAGACACATCATAGGAGTCATAAAACCTCATCATTAAATGCTGTACTGGGCGGCACACCACTAATATATGTAGTCGATGTAATAAAAGATATCTACATTTTTGAGGTTTGAAAATCGCCTATGGGTACATGTACTGGAAAGTTTATTGCAGAGTAAAAATAGTGAGTAAAATTATTTCACGAGTCACCAATCTCTCTATCAATCTATCTATCTACATATATATATATATATCCTAGCTGTATATGTCCGGCGTTGTCAGGTCAAAACAATATACGTTACATATGACGTCATATATCATGTATATTGTAAGCAAACAGACAGGAATACGACTTCATTATGATATACATATCTATAATATAAAGCTGAACGCCTGTGTGTGGGTCTGGTCACGAATAGGCTCCTATATGGTTGACTATTATAGAAAACTGATCACATATAATGATAGAAGATGTATCGAGACACAGGAATGGGTATGTTTGATCTGGCATAATGATGATTCATTAAAATTGTAGGGTCTGCATACGTGTCTGGTTCACAAAGTATGGAAATAAAAAATTGAAAAATTTAAAAAAAAAACGTTTACAAGTGTTTTTGATATAGATGTACATAATAATACTTTGATAAGTATGTTTTAACTTAAATAGGGATGGTATAATAAAATTGTGGGGTCTGCGTTCGCGCCTGGCCTCCATAGAATGGAAATAGGCACAAACTTTAATAAAGACTTTTCATATCTATCTGTGTAAGTATACTTTGATAATTATGTTTCAGTTTGAAGAAATATGGTATAATAAAATTATGGGGTGTTCGTTCGTGCCTGACCTCCATAGAATGGAAATATGTCACAAAGTTTAACAAGTTTTTTTTTAATATAGATCCACAGAATATTGTGATAAGTGCTTCAGTGTGAATAGGAATGGTATAATAAATTATGGGGTTTATCTATTTTATTTTTACTTTCATCATATTTTGTTTTGGTTTTGATACTCCCAAATTCGAAGCTATCTCTTTACAACCCCTCCTTTTCATAACGTATCATACTTTCATAAATCAGAGTCTATTTTCTGTAGGCTGTTTTTGAACCCAGTCAACGATGGGTACTTTTGCTCGTATATATATATATATATATATATATATATATATATATATATATATATTATACACACACTAACAGGCCTTCTGGCATTGATCTGTCGTAAAATACACTTAAATATGATATTTTGATTAATGCAGATTTTGTATTTATTATTATACGAGCCTAGGTGCCCGACGTCGCCCAAGTGTTTGGAGGTGTATGTTGAGCAAAAAAAAAAAAAAGTGGTTGTAGGCAGGCAGGCTCGAACCCATACCGCGATGAAGGAAGAGAATGTGAAAAAAAAAAAGGTGACATCTTTGCCGTTGCGTCCATTGCCGAACCAGAATGGTGAAGGTTTGAATTAAGGCTAGCCAATAGAAAAGAGGGGATGTCTTTCGAAAATATCGGCAAAGAAAGTGACCCCTTCTTGTAGAAAAGTTCCCAGTTGAGGGTGAAGGAATTAATGTTTTTGACCAATTTTTCGATATTTGTTGTTTGAAGGGTTGTGCTTCAAAATGATACCAATCCCATGAAAATTCGTCGCCTTTGTCGAAAGTTTTTGTGAAATGTACATACATACATACATACATAATATATACTTTTAAACAGATTTTTGCCCTTCATATTATAGAAGATGATTTAAAATGTTTGTTTTTTTTTAAATTACTCCTGTACCACCACCGAGAATCGAAACCAAAACATTTAATTTACAATTTACTTTTTCCTCTGACGTTAATGCCTGAGCTATGAAGGCATGTTTGCTGCAAAACCCAAAATTAAAGTATGAACCCATAGCTATTATGTTATGCATGCATATTCGTAATGCTGTCGTTCGACCTTCACCTGGCAAATTCCATTTTTTTTTTATTTTCACACATTTGCACCGATTTTCTCTGGCTAAAACCCAAATATAAAGTTTTGCATGGATTCGATTACCCTATTAATTAAGTTTCATGTCTGTAGACCAATAACTGACAGAGGAGTTTGGTAGGCAAATATTTTTACACAAATATATACATGCATACAAAACTATATATAGCAAGAGGTTTATGTTTCCTATAACCTTTTTACGCAAATATTATTCAAGTATAAATAATGTAGAATATTTGTATTAATATGATTATACATAATGGTTAACTAAAGATGATAATCTCATAAGAAAACCGAAAAACTAATAGGGAATTAATAAAAAGGAAGGTTTAAAAGAATATGCAAATTAGCTAGATCTTTTGCAGATGAATGCAATTCCACAACCCATATATAACACTGTTGTATTTTCTTTTTAAAGAAATATCAATACACACACACTCAAAAAAAAAGTTATAAAAGTGTGTGTATATATATATATATATATATATATATATATATATATCAGGTCATGTCATGTGCTACTGGTACCATGTAACCCAGTACTACCTGCCTCATGGTCGGGTCACCGGCGACTAAACTGGTTCCCTCACCAGACTTGTTTGGTGAGGAGGGTGGCTAGTCTCCCTGAAGGATTAAAAACAAGACCTTCTAAAGGGCGAATGAACTCTTTTTCTGGGTCAACGACCAACTAGCACAGTGTATATTTGTGTGTGTGTATATGTGTATTGGGGTGGAGAGGGTTCCCGTAAGCCGTGGTGAAGGCAACCTTTCTAGGAGAAGCAAATCTCTGATTTAAAAAACAAAGCGGGAGACCAGTACCCGCATTAAGCTGGTCTGCAATTTAATTTGTTGCTGGCTATCTTGCTCTTGCTTGTTGCTGGATCTCAAAATTCTGAACCGAGATAGAGACTTAGCTGTCGTATAAAGCTAAGACTCTGTAACATCATCTTTGTATAGATACTCCCTCAGGCATTTGGGCACATGGATTTTAAATGTCTGAGGGAGTGGCACTCGTCTGACAAGACGTTGCGATCATCATCATCATCATATATATATATATATCACTTATCAAGACCCAAAGGCCACTCGAGGATTAGGATTCGTGAGTGTACAGTGATCACCAGGACAAAGTTAGTAATAGTGGTGGAAATAGGGTAGAAATGGATTATTTATGGGGACGGCTCAACAAGAACTTGTTTACATTAGACTTAAAGACGATCATATTGTAGCCAGCTTGAAAGTAGGCCAACAGAACAGAGTTCCACAGGTAGGCAGTTCTACAAAAGAAGCTTTGTTCATGAAATTTGCAATAAGATTTAGACTAGATGAGCGTTATTTTTTTTTTTTGTGTGTGAAAATTTGACAAGTGTGTGTGGGGGGGGGAGACCATAGATTAAAGCTGAAATGAACACTTGCCATGAAAATAATAATAGTTCAGATACAGGCTAGCAACGTCTCTTCTGTAAGAAAGAGGTTGTCGGGAAGAGAAAAGGGCATCACCTACTTGCTTTCGAAGCTGGTTTTGAACTATGTTAAGGTAGGTTAGGGTGTTTCAAGCAGCTCCTGCCAGATGTAGTAACAGTACTCCATTCTAGAACATACTTGGCTCTTATACAGGTAGAGGATTGCATCAGGGGCTAGATACCTTCTGGAGCGATAAAATGATGCAGTCATTTTTCTGGTGACTTTGATCAACAATCTTCTGTTTCAGGTCAGGAGTAAAGGTCAAAACAAGGAGCCTCTTTTAGATGAGAGCCAGTCATATTCAAATGGGGCCAAGTGGGGATCAGAGCGTTTGTAGTGAAAAGATGAACACTTGGTTTTAGATGCACCTTTATTTACTTTCAATAAATATTATCTTATAATAATTTAAAATATACAGGTTGGCCAATATTCTTTGACAAAAATAGTTTTACTCGCTTCGCTTACTTGCAAACATTATCTTTACTATTCTTCCTGAATGTGGACACATTAATTTTTTTTTCTTCACTTTAAAGCACAGACTCATTCACAACTTTTCCATGAAACAAATAATAAATATTGCTAATTTCCTTTTAATTGTTATTTATTTCGTTTTGTCAGTAGGCCGTTCTTATTTTATTGCTAAAATCTTTGTACTTGGTTACCTTTTATTTTTGTTAAAACAAATATTTTTTTTTATCAATATTGTGAAGAGATGTCACTCGGTCATTGTTTCACTGACAGAGTACGAAACTAACTTTGCAATCTAGTGGGAGCTCATATTTTCTCTCCCCTATAGCCCCTTTCACATGTATGAACTGTCGTAACGTTGTCCAGAAACCAACACATGTCCAGTTTCAGTCACAAAAGAGATAAAGACAAAGAATAGGAAATTACTCCGATTCACTTTTCGTTTTGTTCAACAACATTTATTTCCTCGTTGTTACGGCCGTAACGTCATCCAGGTGACCTAGAACGTTCTCCACGTCTCTCACGAGATCTCAAACGTTATCTCATCTCTTACATGATCGTTCTCTTCATCATTTTTATAGTCCTTTTTTCCTACCGGTGACGTCACTTTGCATGCATTTACACATGTGCATCCATACTATGTTACACCGTTATTAGCCTTTTTATTATATCTTTATATTTATGGAAGATAGTCGACTGAGCTCCAATCTCTGCCCCTCCCCTGTAAGACATTCACAGCAAATCCCTCTGACAGTTACTACCACTTTGGCTCAGATTGAATCTGAGAGTAAGAGTAACTCCATACTCCCTAGTTGAGGCCTCATCACCGTGCACACTTTTAAGTCATACCCACAACTAGATTAAATCTATTACATAAAGGCCAGTTGTCTGTGTGTATGTATGTTTGCATGTCCAGCTAAAAGTCAAAAGCTACAATACACAACCCACAACAGTTGATATTTTCTTGATTGGTGTTGCTCTGGATGAATAATATCTAATGTTTAGAAAAAATTTTTCATTCTCAGGGGTCAATTGGGCCAGGTTTCAATAACGGGGTGGAGAGTTGTTTGTTTTTTTTCAGTGTCATTATTTACTAATTTGTAACCCAATCCCTTAGGCGAGAGGGGGGGGGCAAATGCAGCATTAAAAGGGTGAAATTGGCACCAGATTGAGACTTTTGTATAAAAGCTCCCCCGGACAGTAGTGGGTTTCTGATATATCAAACACAGAAACAGCTTAAGTTATTAATGACGAAGAGTGCAGGTGCAGAGTCAGAAAAACCAAACTAGATATGTTTTGTCTTCATCTGTGTTAGCAGATTGGCTTTTGTTGTCATGGGAAAATTATGATTCACACAGTCCTGTGAGAAAGATTTCTAATTATTATGCAAGAGTAGGTTGGCTAATTAACCAAACAGAGAAGACCCCGTTGAGGGATAAAGCGAGATGATTGGGCGAAAGGGTAATCGAACAACCCTCAAACCCACGTCATCCAGGACTATTAAAGCCTTTACATCAGTAAGTTTTTCAGTTTGGAGCTAAGTTTTCTGGAATTCACTTGACAGAAAAGTCGCCTCATCTCTCCCCCTTGCTCATCGCCACCCGTCAACTGAAGAGAAGTTAGAGTTCGAGAGACATTTGAAACGAATTATCAAATCTTGTAAAAAGAAATTGTATATACGTATATTTTTCTTTGGACTGAATAAGTAATATAGAAAAAAAACGAAGTTTTTTTTTTTTGATTTTTTGTGAAACTGATTTGTCTTTTGCCGCCAGATGGCGATCTGTTGAGTTAATGATTTTTCAATTACCTGCAGAATGAACTGCATATAAACCCTTGACTCAAGAAGGACTGAGAAAACACCCAGCCACGATTGAAGACTGACCGTGTGTGACCAGGTGAGCGATCAGATTTGGGTCGTGCAACATGAGATGGTCACAATTTGTCGACTCATAGACTCGAAGAATCTATTAAGGAGAGTTGTACATGTGTGTGTGTGTTTGTGTGTGTGTGTGTGTGTGTGTGTATGTCTAGCTAGGAAAGAATGTGCTGAATGGAGGAGAAGGAAGTGCGAAGAGATAAAAGTTTTGATAAAAGTAGGTTACACTTTTGCTTCGGGCAACGCTGGGTAGACCTACTAGTAGTAATATAAATAACAACATGATCTGAAAAATATAATAAAATACTGTAAAAATGGAACATATGAAGCGTGGCTACGTCAGCTAGTTTTGAATAACGGCTATTCTCTGCTTAGCTGTAATCATTCAAGGATGCACTTTTTGATAAGGTTAAATCAGATGAACGTGCGAAGAAAAAAGAAACTGGATAGGGAATTACGTTATCAGAAGGATTTGTTACATGATAACTCAAATACTAATGCATAGCAAAGCTTAGGAGATGCAAATTAATGTGGGCTCATAGGTTAGAACAGATAAGATTAATCTCCCCCCCCCCTCAAATCAGTGATACCGTATGTGAAGCCTAAAATAAAATTCTATCTGTTGAAATGCTATAAGAATGGAGAAAATGTTTTTGGTGAATTTAATTCTAGCTCTTCCAGTAAAATTAAAAAAAACACCCATCTAGCTACAACCACTGTCAATAATTTATCCTACTATCTGTGCTAAAAACTAAAATTTTATTAACAAAGTTCTTTTCCTAAATTTACTACTGTGGAACTTTATACCGTGGGGCTGTTTTCCAGCTGGCTCCAACACGGTTATCTTCAAATCCAATTTAAACAGTTCTTGTCCTCTTAAATAATCAAATTCTACATAATTTCTACCACTATCGATCATTATAATGTTGTCTTAACTCCTGCAACTTATTAACCTTTATCCTTAAGTAGTCTTTGGACCTTGATAACCGGTGACTGTCTTGTAAAAAAAATTTTTTTTTCAAGTTTGTAATGCTTAACATCACTAAACTGCCCTCACAGATTAAATTAGGGAAATTCAAGGATGGAGGTTCGAATCAATAAAGGATCCAACAACAACACAATTAAGTGTTCTGTTATGATAAAGACCGAGATTTTTTTTTTGAATGGAAATTGCTTGCAACAAGGTATGAAGCCATTTGATGTAAAGAGCTAACAAGGCTGACAAATGCTGATTATTGCAAAGACAGGAGATGCTTATTTACCTCAGTCTTAAAATAAAACAAGGTTGTAGGCAGAAGGAAAACAGTGAACAGGAAGAGAGTTTCACAACCTTGCAGTCCTTGGTTGGTTGGTTGTTTGTTTTTGTTTTACGGCATATCAACCCTTTTCAGGTTACTTATTGCCGAATCCAAAGATTTTGAAGGAAGATTTTTTAATAGAATATATTTGTTGTTTTCAAGTCGGTTTCTATTTAACCCATAGTTGGGACCCTAACAGGTACTATCACTCTGGGTCAGAGTGGACCTGGGAGCAATGGCAATTAAAGGGTAGCTCCACGCTCCCCAAAGTCTGCAAGCTGGGGGGCCTCACCACTGAATATAGTTTAAGGTCATATCCAGGACCCTTGCAATCCTTGGAAAGAAGCTACAGGAATAGGAAGTTGTATTACAATGAGGTATTAAAACAGAGATTTGATGGAAACCGCTAAGTCAATGAGTCAAAGGAAGCAGGGAAGAGATCAGACAATTTTGAGGAGCACATACTATTTATAGAAAAGACTGAGACTAGCAACATCACGTCTGTGTGAAAGCGGTTGCAGTGAAAAAGAAAGTGTGGGGTCAATCCAATTACAGATATGTTTCTACAATTTATTAAGAACCTTCAAGTGGGACACAGATTCACCAGCTCAAATATGACAACAGTTAATTTATTATAAATCCATGTAAGGATTTATCTGCGCTGTGTATATCCTTATAGTGAAAATGAATGATAGAGATAATTCATACAAATACTAAAATTTATTTAACAAGTTTGGTTGAACATAACAAGTAAAACGGTCTCGATTATTTCATGTAGTTATTGATCCAAACAGCTTCCAGTTTTGAAAATTTTCAGAAGTAAACGGTGTTACTTGATGTGAAGACCCCACCAAATTAAATTCCTTTACTTAATTTGTTACTCATTTATTATTTTATTGTGTATTTATTAGGTAGTTCGGACAAATGCGCATGACGATGGTCTAGTGGTTAATGACACAGATTAACGACCTGGGTGTCCCAAGTTTGAATCCAGTTCGTTCCACAAAAATCATTTTCACTGAAGATGGTGACAATCTTCATATATTCATTACCCGTTATCCCTGATCTCTTTCGAGAAAGAATTCTGGCCGGGAAACCAACGTCAACAATAGAATCCTCGGTTTCATACGATATGCTGCTGCTGATTTTAATTTATTATATATGAAAAATTATTATTTCTTACAATTATGTTTACATTCATTGATTTTCTTTTCAATTTATTAAAAAATACAATCAATTTCATATCCATATATTTAATTTACTTTATTATATTTTTAAAAATATTTTACTTTCAATATTTCAATATTATTTCTGTGAAACTTTTTCTATAAATAAACATATTTTCTTTTTAAAACATGTAAATAACAATATTTATTTTTAAAACCAGTTTACAGATATTCTTATTATATCTAAAAAAATATTTTACTTTTAGCATTAATTATTTCTGTAAAAATCAGTTGACGGATATTATCATATTTTGACCTACATTTTCGATGGAGGGTCTTCAAATTAAATAACACCGTTTATTTGCCAGAAGTTTTAAAACCAAAAGTCGTTAAATACTTGAAATTACCACAACTTCAGTAATAAAGACAGGAAAGTGAGCCAAAGTAAAATCTAAAATGAAAGATTCAGTCTTTCTGATCAGGATGAGTAACCATTAAGTTCAGTTTGAAATTTCACCCAGATTCTTGAGTTAAACAGAAAGATTCCTGAGTTTTACAGAATATACCTGAAGAAGGTCGGAGGTTATATCGACCGAGTGAAAATAGCACTCGATGAGAACAGTAGTCTGAACAATTCAAATAATACGTATAATCAACCCTCACCTCAAAAACTCACAAACTTCAATATCATTCTGCTTTACACTTTGTTAACATTAGCCCAGCAGGGATTGTGACATTTAATTTGCATGAATTTAATCTCAATTTAATAAACCAACAATACTATTGAAAACTGTCAATGATAGCTGGGTTTTAAGACAATGAAAGTTGCGACAGTTATCTCTCTTAAACCATATGAAATGTTATCTCCCCTTGAAGTGTTATTAAAGCTTTTGAGTAACTTTGATTTACCTTCTCTTTGTCTGTATATAAAACGAGTGATTGTATGTCACTCGCTCTCTCTGTCTTATCATATAAATAAAGCAGACGGTTCTCTCTCATGTTTGTGTTAAAACTAAAAATGGCTATGTGTTAATTTATCTTTTTGTCAACCGATATGACTTCATGTGTGAATCTTATTTAAAACAAACAAGGTATGTTTTTTATTTAATTCATAATTAACTATCAAAGGTTTATAATTAACTGATTAATTAGCAACAAATATAACATTATTTCTTGCCATGCCATAGGACAAAATCGACTTCACAATCTAGTGAGGGATGCAGCCTTCTCTTTTGTACAGCTCCGTTTCTGTGAACTAATATCAGATAAAACTTCCATGGACAGTTTCTTTTGCAAGAAATTTCTATCTGTGTAACACATTACCATATTTGGTATAATCGTAAACGACATTTTAGTAGAATTAAAATGACACTTATTGACAAAAGGGACCCAATTGACATCAAGTTGACAGAAAAATCATCGTTTAAATAAAGCAATGTTTATACACTAGAGTGTACATTCATGGATCTGCAACCAATCATAACCCAAAGAATGGATTTGCTCATCCAAAAACATTACAACATCCCAACCTGCCTATATACCAACTTTCTTCTGATCTCAATTTATTTGACTCTAGCTCAACTGGTCAGATTGCTAAGCATTGACTACTAAATTCAATAGTAATAAAAAAAACTGTAGCTATATCTCACAATCTGCTGTATAATGTAACATTTTACAATAAAGGTAAAATATTTGAACAGAAATATAAATTTTACCTCGACTTAAGAAACACTGTTGTTTCTTTCACAGAGCGTAAATCACAAACTAATTGAATTACACAATACTGATAAAATAATTTCATTTCTGACAGTCACATCTCTGCAATCTCTTATCACATAACGGTTTGTCCTTCACTCAAAGAGGAGAAGTTCTTTCATATTTGCAGAGGGGACAGAACAGAAAAGGGGGGAAAAAAACGGATTCTTTGAAGATAATTCTCTAATCTTGACGAAGAATTAAAATGAAAAAAAAAAAAAAGAAAAACTAGAACGGATATTCTGACTGACACATCTTTACAGAAAAAACCCATCCCTACAAAATGTTAAAGCATGGTTGTGGGCATGAAAATGGCTTAGCAGACCCAAATTTACTTTTAATACATCAATCCAATCGTCATATTTTGCTATTTCAAACTTAAGCATGATAGACCAGCAAAATGTTATTTGAAATCTTACAATAACGTAGGTAAACGCTATATAAAATTTAAATGTGACAGACCAATGAAATTCTATTTTGCACTCAACAAGTGATAAACAATCGAAAATATTATTCCAAACTTAGCGTGATACACCAACGAAATTGATATTTCAAACTTAAGCATGATATAACAGCTAAAATTGTATTTCAAATTTAGGCATTTACAAAAATGCTAAAGTTAAGTTCGAAAGAACGATATTCGATTTAATACTTACCATATAAAAAACGAAATGAAATACCAACAAATCCATGAAAGCATTATTTTGAACTTAAGCATAATATGTTCATGAAAATTTTATTACAAACTTAAGCGTAACAAATTAATGAAAATGCTATTTTAAACTGAGGTATAACAGACATACTGAAAATTTTATTAAAAAATTTAAGTATAACAGATTTATAAAAATGTTCTATTTAACTTAATAAGTAAGAGATCAATAAAAATTCCATTTTTTTTTTTTTTTTGTTTTTTTTTTACAAAGGCATCACCACATTATCAAGGCCCAGAGGCCACTCAAGGATAAGGGTTAAAGAGTGTACAGTAGAAATTCGTCAATATAGTAATCATTAGTAATGAAAATTTGGTAAATTTAATAACTTATATGGAACGGCTCATCAAGAACTTATTTACTTTAGACTTGAACACAACCATATTGTAGTCAGCCGGAAAGCAGGAAAACGGAAGACAATTCCACAGGCGTGCAGTTCTAAGAAAGAAGCTTTGTTCATGGAATCTACGTTTAGGTTTAGGCACAGATAAAGAGTGGGGGAAATTATTGATAGTGTTTACAGCTAGACGAGTGTTTCTTGTGAAAGTTTGGCGAGGGGGGACCATAGATTGAAGCTCAGTTGAACACTTTCCATGAAAATAACGATACATCAGAGACAAACTCGCAACATCTCTTCTGTGAGATAGAGGTTGCAAGGAGGAGAAAAGGACATCTCCTACGAGGCTACGAAGTCTATTTTGAACTCTATCAAGGCAGGACAAGTCCTTTCTAGCAGCTCCTGCCCAGATGTGGCAACAGTATTCCATCCTTGGACGTACCTGGCTCTTATATAGGTAGAGAATAGCATCAGCAGTGAGATATCTACTGGATCGATAGAAAGATCCCACCATTTTTCCAGCGGCCTTGGCAACAGATTTGATATACGTGTTCCATTTAAGATCAGGAGTAATGGTCAAGCCCAGAAGCTTGTCAAAACTTGAGGCCTCCTGAAGACCAGAGCCATTCATTTCAATTGATGACAAATGTGAATTAGAATGTTGATGATGTAAAGAGAGAAGCTTGGTTTTAGATGCATTAAAAGTAACCAGCCACTCCTTTCCCCATTGTACTACGTGCTCAAGATCAGAGGAGAGAGAATTGGAGAGAACTTGGTCGTTTACTGTCTTAGATGTGGTACCATAAATGGTAGTGTCGTCAGCATAAATGTCTACAAATGATGTAAGGATATGATTTGGAAGATCATTAATGTAGATCAGGAAAAGAGTTGGGCCCAGGATGGATCCCTGAGGGACACCGGCATTAATACTGTGAGCTTCTGATTTTTGCCCCTCAACTACTACTCTTATGAACCTATCAGAAAGAAATGATTTAATAATTGAGAAGACTTTTCCAGCTATACCATAGCTAGCGATCTTATGAAGTAAACCTTTATGCCATACCCTATCAAAGGCTTTAGATATGTCAAGAGCAATTGCCCTAGAAAGATTGCCACCGTCGAGAGATTTGCTAATCCTATGCGATATAACTGTAAGGACATCTGCTGTAGATCTAGCAGAACGGAAACCATATTGAGTGTCACTAAGAAGGTTATTTTTGTTGAGATGTTTGATTACTTCTGTATTTAACACAGATTCTAGCAACTTACTCATGACGCACAGGAGACTTATTGGCCTGTACTGAGAGGGGGATGAGCGATCACCTGAATTCTTAAGTACAGGGCATACTGATGAGATTTTCCAGGGAGATGGGAAACTATTCTCCTTAAGACAACGTTTAAACAGTTTTGTAAGTATGGGCGCTAATTCAGGTTGAAGTTTTTTGAGTACTATAATTGGAATACCATCAGGGCCAGTTGCTTTACTCGAATCAAGGTTTTTGATTAGCTTGGCAACATCACGTACAGATATACGTATATCACATAGCGTGTTTTCTGATACAGGAGGAAATATTGGGGGTTGGCGGTCTTGGTTGCAAAGGGTAGAATTAGCTGCAAAGTTCTTGACAAAGAGTTTGGCTTTGTCTGATGCTGACGAGATTACCTCAGGTCCATTGATAATAGTTGGGATGGAGCACACGCTTCTGTTCAGGATTCTGTTTGCTATTTGCCAAAACTGGTGGGAACCAAGCCGCTGCTCAGCTACTTTGGACTTAACAGATTGAGCATACAACTCTCTTGCGTTCCTTATTACTTTCTTACAATGGTTACTGGCAGTCCTGAAAACGGCTTTAGTTTCCATACATCTATTACGTTTGAAGCAGTGGAAAAAGTGATTTCTGTGCACAATGGCAGCAGCACATTCTGGAGATAACCATGGCTGGCTGTTAGGTTTTTGCTGAAACTTTTTATAGGGTATGAAATGGTCAATACCTACAATTAACCATTCAGTTAGGTCTAATACTATAGAGGACACATCCTTTTTAAACATGGAATGCAGAGGTAGATCAGATATAAATGTACGGAAGCTATCCCAGTCAGCCTTAGTGTATCGATATACTGTACGATGAAGAGGTACGTCTGGGGACTTATTACATTTCATTTTTATCTTAATTGATACAACAGAGTGGTCGGAAGATCCAAGAGGCGACAGAACAGAAACTGAACATAGTTCAGGGCAAGTTGTGAGAAAAAGGTCTAGTAGGCTCGCATACTGGCCGTCATTATCGGGCACACGGGTAGGTTCCTGAACAATCTGAGTGATGTCATAGGCAATGGAGAAATCATGACAGAACCTCCCCTCATCATCGGTCTTGTTTGAGTGGGTCAACCATTCGACGTTGTGAACATTGAAGTCTCCACATACGTGAATGTTAGCTGAAGGATAAGTAGAAAGGACTTGGTCAATTTTCTCAGATATGCTTTGAAAGATAGTAACTCCGCTGTTGTGGGGGCGATAGAGAGTAAATATAAATGCAGTAGTGTGAGCTAAAGCAACCCGGAAGCACATATAGGGTAAGTTAGGATCTTCCCTGGAGATGTCCCTCCTACATGGAAAGCTGTCTTTAATATAGGCACATATTCCATGCCCATGGCGATCTTGGGGGTCAGATTTAGAAGTTAAGTTAGAGTATCCTGAAATTGCAAACTCATCTAGGGAAATAGCCATTTTAAACTTAGACACGACAGAATAAATAAAATTTCATTTCAAACTTAAGCGTGACAGAATGAAGGAACTTCCATTTCAAACTTAAGCATGACACACTGAAAAAAATTCCTTTCAACCTAAGCATGGTAGACTGAATAAAATTTCATTTCAAACTTAAGCATAACTAACTGAATAATCAATAAACAAATAATAAAAATCTAATATATAAACGGCTATATGTTTGTCTGTCTGTCTGTTTCCATATTTTCAAACTTTATCTCCTCAGAAACTAAAAGTCGCAAAGGGGCTCTAGCGGCCTCAAATGATTGAATTTTTTTTATGGGTCATTCTTTTATAGATCTTTAGCCTGTTAAAATTGTTTTTAAGGGGCCAAAAATGGGTAAAAATTGAAAAAATCGTTAAACATTTTGTACATTCATCTTAGTTTATTTTCAATTTATAATTAGTTCATATACATGTCACGTTGGTACAGTGGTAACGTCACCAGCTTTGAATGCTACAGTTTCGGTTTTGATTCTCGCTGATGGCACCCAAATAATTTTGCTTTTTACTTTTAGAATCACAACTGTATAATTATACATACGAAATCTGAACAAATTAAAATATCATATTTAAGCGTATTTTATTGCCGGGCAAAGCTGCCCTCCCTCCCTAGTGTATTGATGAATCTATAAAGAATAGTTGCTTCCCCCCCCCCCCCCCGCCTCCATTACAACCTATCAAATACCTATTCAGGATGATAGTTCTTTCATTATAAAACTGATAAATTTGACTGTTTGAAAATGTTATCTCAGACAAGGTGTTAGAGATTCCATTATGCTAGAATAAATGTTCAGTGAATGTTTTGTTCTGGGGTTGCGCATCATGTCAAATGACGGGTGAATTAGGAAATAAGGGGATCAGTGAATCTCTTGATAGGAGTTTTGTTTCTTTGATAGGGTCTAGCACAAAGGGTTGCTTTGCGAACTCGCCAGCTATAGAATATCTGGGAATGTCTTCCCAACCATTAAATGCTTTCTCTCTGATAAATCGATAATATTAATTGGTAATGGGTGGAAGTATAAACTAGGTTAGCTTTCCTCAAGTTTATATTCTGGTCTCAATCGCAATAATATATACGGCATAATCACATTGACACACTGGTTCTTCTTAGATCACCAAATTTAAGCAACATTGAGTCTGATCTATACAAGATGGGTGACCATTTGGGAATATCAGGCGCTGTATGCAGGAGGACATCGACACCTCTCTATAAGAATTGTAAAAGCCTAATAATGTCATCTCCCTTGATCGGGACATATGTTTGACTGGAGACCGCTTGTGAATATAATATTCACTTGAAACTTTCTCCTTTGGAGGAAGTCGGTTCAATCCACCTAAGTGAATGCTGCCAGCATATATACAACTGTATCTATGATCTTCCAAAGCATATTTTGAGATCATTTTTTTTAACATCTATACAGACAATACGATTGTTTATGGCAATACTTTTAAGATCATCAGTGATGAAGATTTTGCTATTTTCTCTCATTTGATTTCTATTTCTAGGTGTAATGAGGAAAGAGTGGTTTGTTACTTTGTATACATCTGAAACCCGACCTCTTCTTTCATTACCAATGCTCAGATCTTTGTTTCACGTCAGTTGAAATGAACTGATGTTTTAAAAACAGGGGTCTTACAACGACGGCCCGCAGGCCAGATCCAGCTTGCCAAAGTCTTTAATCTGGCCCGTGGAGCTCTTATAGAAAGCATAAAAATATCCAAGAAAAAATTTTTTTAATGGAAATGTGTAAAAATAACGTGGTGGTTTTTCTTTTTGTTTAGAAAATTATTATAAGAATGTGGTTTTGGAGAACTAGTTTCACTAAAAAGCAAAGCTAAGTGACAAAACATTATAAAATGCGTTCAGGTCATTTTATTTATTTTTGGCTTGTGTAGTTTTAAAAAGTCAGCAATATGGACCTCTGTTCCAAAATTTTGGAGACCCCTGCTCTAAAATATCTGATGGAATTAGGATTAAATGAGTGTGGATTTTATTATTGCTTGAAAAAAAAATAGAAAAAAACGCTAGCAGATATTAAAATTTGACAATATTTTTTAGATAAGAAATTGTTATCAACATTATCTAATATGATCTAATTGTTAACAACATTATCTAATGTTGTCTAATTGTTAACATTGTTAATTGCTATCTAAATGTAATCAACATTATATAATATTATCTAATTGTAAATAATATCTAATATTACCTAATTGTTATCAATATTTTCTAATATCTAATTATCACCAGCATTATCTACTATTATCTAATTGTAAACATTATCTAAGGTTATCTTATTTTTATCAATATTAATAATTGTGATTTATTTTTTTATTTTTTTTTACATGGAGGTCACCACTTATCAAGGCCCGGAGGCCACTCAGAGATAAGGGTTACTGCGTGTACCATTATGGTTATCAAAATTTACTAGTTGTTATATAAACAATACCAACATTAACTAATCGAATATAATTGCTACCAACATTATCTAATGTTACTTAATTGTTATCAACATTATCTAATGTTACCTAATTGTTATCAACATTATCTAATGTTACCAAATTGTTATAAACATTATCTAATATTACCAAATTGTTATCAACATTATCTAATGTTAATTGTTATCAACATTATCTAATGTTAATTAATTGTTATCAACATTATCTAATGTTACCAAATTGTTATCAACATTATCTAATGTTAATTAATTGTTATCAACATTATCTAATGTTACCAAATTGTTATCAACATTATCTAATGTTAATTAATTGTTATCAACATTATCTTATGTTAATGAGTTGTTATCAACATTATCTAATGTTAATTAATTGTTATCAACATTATCTAATGTTAATTGTTATCAACATTATCTAATGTTAATTGTTATCAACATTATCTAATGTTAATTGTTATCAACATTATCCAATGTTAATTAATTGTTATCAAAATTATCTAATGTTAATTAATTGTTATCAACATTATCTAATGTTAATTGTTATCAACATTATCTAATGTTAATTGTTATCAACATTATCTAATGTTAATTGTTATCAACATTATCTAATGTTAATTAATTGTTATAAAAATTATCTAATGTTACTTAATTGTTATCAACATTATCTAATGTTAATTAATTGTTATCAACATTATCTAATGTTAATTAATTGTTATCAACATTATCTAATGTTAATTAATTGTTATCAACATTATCTAATGTTAATTGTTATCAACATTATCTAATGTTAATTGTTATCAACATTATCTAATGTTAATTGTTATCAACATTATCTAATGTTAATTAATTGTTATCAACATTATCTAATGTTAATTAATTGTTATCAACATTATCTAATGTTAATTAATTGTTATAAACATTATCTTATGTTAATTGTTATCAACATTATCTTATGTTAATTGTTATCAACATTATCTAATGTTAATTAATTGTTATCAACATTATCTTATGTTAATTAATTGTTATCAACATTATCTAATGTTAATTAATTGTTATCAACATTATCTAATGTTAATTATTATCAACATTATCTAATGTTAATTGTTATCAACATTATCTAATGTTAATTAATTGTTATCAACATTATCTTATGTTAATTAATTGTTATCAACATTATCTAATGTTAATTAATTGTTATCAACATTATCTTATGTTAATTGTTATCAACATTATCTAATGTTAATTAATTGTTATCAACATTATCTAATGTTAATTGTTATCAACATTATCTAATGTTAATTGTTATAAAAATTATCTAATGTAAATTAACTGTCATCAACATTATCTTATGTTAATTAATTGTTATCAACATAATCTTATGTTTATTAATTGTTATCAACATTATCTAATGTTAATTAATTGTTATCAACATTATTTTATGTTAATTGTTATCAACATTATCTAATGTTAATTGTTATCAACGTTATCTAATATTAATTGCTATCAACATTATCTAATGTTAATTGTTATCAACATTATCTAATGTTAATTGTTATCAACATTATCTAATGTTACCAAATTGTTATCAACATTATCTAATGTTAATTGTTATCAACATTATCTAATGTTAATTGTTATCAACATTATCTAATGTTAATTGTTATCAACATTATCTTATGTTAATTGTTATCAACATTATCTTATGTTAATTAATTGTTATCACCATTATCTAATGTTAATTAATTGTTATCACCATTATCTAATGTTAATTGTTATCAACATTATCCAATGTTAATTAATTGTTATCAAAATTATCTAACGTTAATTGTTATCAACATTATCTAATGTTAATTGTTATCAACATTATCTAATGTTAATTAATTGTTATCAATTTTATCTTATGTTAATTGTTATCAACATTATCTAATGTTAATTAATTGTTATCAACATTATTTAATGTTAATTGTTATCAACATTATCTAATGTTAATTGTTATCAACATTATCTAATGTTAATTAATTGTTATTAACATTATCTAATGTTAATTGCTACCAACATTATCTAATGTTAATTGTTATCAACATTATCTTATGTTAATTTATTGTTATCAACATTATTTAATGTTAATTGTTATCAACATTATCTAATGTTATTGTTATCAACATTATCTTATGTTAATTAATTGTTATCACCATTATCTAATGTTAATTAATTGTTATCAACATTATCTAATGTTAATTGTTATCAACATTATCTAATGTTAATTAATTGTTATCAAAATTATCTAATGTTAATTGTTATCAACATTATCTAATGTTAATTGTTATCAACATTATCTAATGTTAATTAATTGTTATCAACATTATCTTATGTTAATTAATTGTTATCAACATTAGCTAATGTTAATTGTTATCAACATTATCTAATGTTAATTAATTGTTATCAACATTATCTAATGGTAATTGCTATCAACATTATCTAATGTTAATTGTTATCAACATTATCTTATGTTAATTAATTGTTATCAACATTATCTAATGTTAATTGTTATAAACATTATCTAATGTTAATTAACTGTTATCAACATTATCTTATGTTTATTAATTGTTATCAACATGATCTAATGTTAATTGTTATCAACATTATCTTATGTTAATTAACTGTTATCAACATTATCTCATGTTAATTGTTATCAACATTATCTAATGTTAATTGTTATCAACATTATTTAATGTTAATTAATTCTTGTCAACATTATCTAATGTTAATTAATTGTTATCAACATTATCTAATGTTAATTGTTATCTACATCATCTTATGTTAATTCACTGTTATCAACATTATCTTATGTTAATTAATTGTTATCTACATTATCTAATGTTAATTAACTGTTATCAACATTATCTTATGTTAATTAATTGTTATCAACATTATCTTATGTTAATTAATTGTTATCAACATTATCTAATGTTAATTAATTGTTATCAACATTATCTGTGGTTATTAATTGTTATCAACATTATTTAATGTTAATTGTTATAAAAATTATCTAATGTTAATTGTTATAAAAATTATCTAATGTTAATTAATTGTTATCAACATTATCTAATGTTAATTGTTATCAACATTATCTAATGTTAATTGTTATCAACATTATCTAATGTTAATTAACTGTTATCAACATTATTTTATGTTAATTAATTGTTATCAACATTATCTTATGTTAATTAATTGTTATCAACATTATCTTATGTTAATTGTTATCAACATTATCTTATGTTAATTAATTGTTATCAACATTATCTAATGTTAATTGTTATCAACATTATCTAATGTTAATTGTTATCAACATTATCTAATGTTAATTGTTATCAACATTATCTAATGTTAATTGTTATCAACATGATCTAATGTTAATTGTTATCAACATTATCTAATGTTAATTAATTGTTATCAATTTTATCTTATGTTAATTGTTATCAACATTATCTAATGTTAATTAATTGTTATCAACATTATCTTATGTTAATTGTTATCAACATTATCTAATGTTAATTGTTATCAACATTATCTAATGTTAATTAATTGTTATCAACATTATCTTATGTTAATTGTTATCAACATGATCTAATGTTAATTGTTATCAACATTATCTTATGTTAATTAATTGTTATCAACATTATTTAATGTTAATTGTTATCAACATTATCTAATGTTAATTGTTATCAACATTATCTAATGTTTATTAACCGTTATCAACATTATCTTATGTTTATTAATTGTTATCAACATTATCTAATGGTAATTGTTATCAACATTATCTAATGTTAATTAACTGTTATCAACATTATCTTATGTTTATTAATTGTTATCAACATTATCTAATGTTAATTGTTATCAACATTATCTAATGTTAATCAACTGTTATCAACATTATCTCATGTTAATTGTTATCAACATTATCTAATGTTAATTGTTATCAACATTATTTAATGTTAATTAATTGTTGTCAACATTATCTAATGTTAATTCATTGTTATCAACATTATCTAATGTTAATTGTTATCAACATTATCTCATGTTAATTGTTATCAACATTATCTTATGTTAATTAATTGTTATCAACATTATCTAATGGTAATTGTTATCTACATCATCTTATGTTAATTAACTGTTATCAACATTATCTTATGTTAATTAATTGTTATCAACATTATCTAATGTTAATTAACTGTTATCAACATTATCTTATGTTAATTGTTATCAACATTATCTTATGTTAATTAATTGTTATCAACATTATCTTATGTTAATTAATTGTTATCAACATTATCTAATGTTAATTGTTATCAACATTATCTTATGTTAATTAACTGTTATCAACATTATCTTATGTTAATTAATTGTTATCAACATTATCTAATGTTAATTAACTGTTATCAACATTATCTAATATTAATTAATTGTTATCAACATTATCTAATGTTAATTGTTATCAACATTATCTAATGTTAATTGTTATCAACATTATCTAATGTTAATTAATTGTTATCAACATTATCTAATGTTAATTGTTATCAACATTATCTAATGTTAATTGTTATCAACATTATCTAATGTTAATTAATTGTTATCAACATTATGTTATGTTAATTAATTGTTATCAACATTATCTAATGTTAATTGTTATCAACATTATCTAATGTTAATTAACTGTTATCAACATTATCTAATGTTAATTAATTGTTATCAACATTATCTAATGTTAATTAATTGTTATTAACATTATCTTATGTTAATTAATTGTTATCAAAATTATCTAATGTTAATTGTTATCAATATTATCTAATGTTAATTAATTGTTATCAACATTATCTAATGTTAATTAATTGTTATCAACATTATCTTATGTTAATTAATTGTTATCAACATTATCTAATATTAATTAATTGTTATGCTGTATCATACGAATGGCATTTAGACGCCTTATACGTTTGTTATCTCACGTGGTTTGATTATGTACACCGTGCTACCTCCTACATCAATTCCGTAACACGCCAGCATACCTCAGATAGTAGGGTACATAGTAGGTTAAGGAATACATGGCTTGAGTATGTAATAAGTAGGGCTATGACAACAGCATATTCTTTTCATTGTTTTGCCCTTCCGACACAGTTAGACACAGTTAATCAACCGAGAACCACATCTATATAAAAGCATATAAGATATTAACTGATACGCGCTCGAGAGTCAAAACAATGAAAAGAATATGCCGTTGTCCTAGCCCTGGTAATAAGTGATCTGACTGACTGTAGTATGACAAGTATCAACCCTAATGATTGGATCGCATAAACCAATGCATAATGTTGCTCACCTCCAGTACTTGAGACACTCGAAACACCTTGATTACCAAAAATACTTTTACTTGAATGGAATGTGCTAATGGGACCCACACTATTGGCAAAGCTCCAACCTCTGTCCTATTGATACAACGTTTTATCCCTGTGCTTGTTTTACAAGTACATTTACGGAATATGTTCCAAAGAACACATAGCACTTATGTGCTTTTTATGTACATATGCTCGACTAACCAGAGAAGCATTAAAATCCTATTCCTTCACTGTTGATATCTCTAGATGTCAGAAAGCCTTCTACTCTAATAGTTTTTTCCATCAGAACTAATGGTCTTTGCAATTCCCTTCATGTTTTCTGCTTTCTCGATCTGCAGAATTTGAAAATGTGAACAGACATCTTGCCGTTCAACTTCCCACAGTCCCTTGTTAGACACAATCTTAAATAATAACCTCTTTTTTTTTTTTTTTACATGGTGGTCACCACTTATCAAGGCCCGGAAGCCACTCACGGATAAGGGTTATTGCAAGTACAGTACGTTAGTGTGGAGATTTAATGAAGTGTTTACTTAAGAAGGCGGTTAATTAGGAATTTGTTAACATTGGACTTGAAGACATCCAAGTTGTAGTCAGGTGGGAAGCAGGCAGACGGAACAGAGTTCCACAGGCGTGCAGTTCTAAGAAAGAAGCTTTGTTCATGGAATCTACATTTTGATTTAGGCACAGATAAAGAGTGGGGGAAATTTTTCACCGTGGATTCAGCTAGACAGGTGTTTTTCATGAAGGATTGGCGAGGGGGGACCAGAGATTGGAGTTCAGACGAGCACCTGCCATGGAAATAACGATAAAACAAGGATAGGCTCGCAAAGTCTCTTCTGTGAGAGAGAGGTTGCAGGGTAGAGAAAAGGGCATCCCCCACTAAGCCACAAAGTCTATTTTGTACTCTGTCAAGGCAGGATAGGCTGTTTTTAGCAGCTCCTGCCCAGATATGGCAGCAGTATTCCATCCTTGGACGTACTTGGTTTTTATATAGATATGTTCCAAGTGGCAGTATACCTTCTTTGAAGTAAAGATGAGTAAATAAATAAAAGGCCTGATCATGATGATGCAGTGTCTTACCAAATCGAACAAATGTCGTATTTCAAGGTTGGTTTTTTTTGTTTTACGGCATATCAACCCTTTTCAGGTTATTTAATGCCGAATCTGGTGATTTTGAAAAAAATTTTTTTAATAGAATATATTTGTTTTTTGCAAGTCGGTTTCTATTTACCCAATAGTTGGGACCAATGGCAATTAAAGGGTGGCTCC
>NC_136490.1:16686663-16861663 GCF_053919585.1 Euprymna scolopes
CTAATGGTATTGAAGAAAAGACTTGCGTATGAAGGTTTTGGTTATAAACTTATAATATCTTAACATAAAGATGAAAAATTGGGTTTACTTTATTATATAGAAAGTTTTTAATAAGTAATAGATCACAATTATCTATAATGAAATCATTTTCCTTCCCATGATGGAATGTGCTCTGATAAACTCAATGCACTTGTACCGCTATTGACATTCATACTCCAGACTAACCCAACAAGTGGCAAAATAAGTCTTTTATTGTTGAGGTTCCTAGATTTTGAAAAGCGTTTTAATCTGATAGTTTCTTTCCTCGAACTGCCAAGACTTCGGTATTTCCTCCCTGTTTTCTGCTTCCCTGAGTGTACTAACCTGCAGAAGTTTAAATGTAATGTGAACAGACTTCTCGTGTCTCAAATCACCACAATCTCAAATAGCAGACCTTTACATTCAAATATGTTTTGTTTGTGGAGAAAAAGACGGAAGGAAAAAATGAGTATTTAAAACTTTAATAAATATAAACAATAGAAATCTCTTATTGCATATAAACTGTTATTTATTATTAGAGTGAAAATCAAAAGTCGAAAAAAAAACAATCTACTTAATTTTTTTTTATTTCAATTTCAACTAAAAGCAATGTTATCTACTTAATTGTTATGTTGCAATTATTAAATACTAGCAGACGTTGCCCGGATCCACAAATAATAAATAGAAGAAATGAAGTTCCATTTGGATACACCTGTTATTCTAACGCTATTGAGCACTTTTCATTACTATATTTCAATTCCATCGTAGGCACCGGCGATAAAGACAGTTATCCCCTTAATCCTAATCCTTACCCGAGTAGATGAGGAGGGGGGGGATTTGTTAACTGTACTTTAATGCAACAATTTCTAAAACAAAAGATACGGTGAAATTTGGAAAAAACTTGAAAATCCTACTTAAAAAACGGATAAAAACACAAAAATATAAATTGCCCTAAAAAAGAAGTACCTAACTACCTCCCCACCAGATTCTTTGGCAGTTCTACCCTCCCAATCAGATTATGGGAGGGGGGAGGTAAACAAAAGATTAAGCTATTCTCAGAATATTGAGCATTTTTGATGACTATATACCACTTTCTATCCCGTGCAAAGCGATTTTCTTAAATGCTGCCACAGTCTAGAAAGATTTACGGTCCGTTGCAACGGTTGTGTTACTTTGTGGGTGGTTATCTAAGCAGAGTCCGTAAACTTCATTTTTTTTTTGTCTTGTTGAAAGATAGAGAGAAAAAACTTAAAAGAAAACAAACTGAAATTAATTCAATATTAAAAATAACAAAACAGAAATAAAATTCTTTTCAACGCTTCGCAAACCAGTGTTTTTTTTTTGTTTTGTTTTTTTTTGTTTGTTTCTTTACGAAACTAACGTTTTTATCTTTTAAAAATGATTGGTGATTACTGTTTGTGTTATTAAAAAAAAATGACCCATGCTGGACGCGAACCTTAAAACCTGTTCACTTACAGATTGATTTTTTTCTACGTAAATTTGAATGGAAGTTAAATATATTTGCGAATCAGAATAACGGTGTGTTTCATGTCCATGTACTTTTACCTGAAGCCCTGAAAGGCGCCCAATCTATTGTGTCAAAAGACTGATTCTCTATTCTGAGGGTTAATATACCGTAAGAAAAGCCATACATAAATTCTATTCTGGTACTCCATCTCTGACCCGAAGTTCTTTCATATCAGGTATCGTGAATCCTAGTTACTTCCACACTGGAATCCTTTTTCCAAAGTGTCCGATCCATCTTTCAACGATTGGCATCATTGTCCACCGCTATTATTTTACCATTCTTCAATGCTTTTGAGATTTCCTTCCCACTCTATTTCTACCTCTCTGTCATCCACCAAACCTTTGCTCTGTCCTTTTCACATGATTATGCTTTCGAAATTTCAAGCTTTTAAATATCTGCCTCTTCCAGAAGGAATTCTTTTCCTGGGAAACTAGGGGTAATGTGTCTTTTAAGACCAGTTGTCCACTACCTTCGACAGGTCAATTCTACAGGTCAAGCACAACTACGAGATGCCTTAAATAAGTTTCCAGATTTTTTTTGTATCGGCACTTTTATCCATAGTACACAAATGAAACTTTTTTTCCCCTTCAAAGTAATCTCCTCTGACTGCAATGCACTTGTTGTACCATTCCAACAACTTTTGAAAGGCATCATGGAAGTCCTCTTTCATGAGCATGTCAATGATCCTTGTCACAGCCTCTTTCAAATAGTCTGTGACACGAATGGAGTTGTGGATTGCACCCTTGAGACAAACTTTGCACAAATCTTCTGCATCTTTGGTTCTTCACAAATAATTGTGTGCACAGTTCTAACATGAAGAATACAGCATAATCGCGTTGACACACTGGTTTTCATTAGATCACTGAAGTTAAGCAAGGTTGAGCCTGGTAAGTATCAAATGGGTGACCAAGCTGGGAATTCCAGGCGCTGTACGTAGAAGAACAGTGACACCTCTCTGCAAGAATTGTGAATTTCATACTTCAATGGAACTTCTTCCTTTGGAAGAAGCCGGTTAAACCCGCATCAGGTTAGTACCATTTCCATTTCCATACTGACATCAAATTGTGCACTTATCGTCTCTACAGATACACGATGATCCTTATCCATGAAATTCTTTATTTGGCCAATTAACTTCGATGTTCTGACTTCCTTTCTCCTCTCACACCTCTCATCATCCCTCACAGACTCCCTACTTTCCTTGAATCTCTTATGCCACTCAAAAACTGATGCTCGATTCATGCAAGATAGTCCAAAAGCAGTCTGAAGCATTCCATACGCTTCTGAAGCATTATTTTTTTTCAAGTTTAAAACAGAATGTTATTGCATATCATTCTGCTAAAGCGTCCTCTGTCCAGATTGCATTTTTGAAGTTCACCAGCCGTGGCAATCAGGCTTTATTAAGGTACATTCCAATTCCTGCTGTAGCTGTTCATTTGAACCTGAAATCATAAAAATTGGTCAGTCATCTCATAACTTTGAAGAGTCTACAACAATTTTAAATGCCTGTACAAAAATGTCTGGAAACTAAATGAAGACACCTGGTAAATCATCATCATTATCAATTTTAAATTCATTTTTAGAATTTTTCTTTTAAACTAACTCACCTATGGCCAGGTCTTTATTTATCCCCTTTACTCTCCTCCATACTTATCATTTCCTTCCATGTATTCTTTGGCCTCCTACCGTAAAATGAACCTAATACCTCAACTCTTCTACATCTATTAACCCAATAACTCTTATCCATTCATTCAACATGGTCATACCATGGAACTCGCATATCTTCTTATATATCTAGATTTAATCTTCCTCTGAGGTCATCAGACATAAACCTGTTTTTAAAACTCATACTACACATCCATCGTATCATTGTTATATCATTTATCCCCCATGCAACACATGTCCTCAACCCTCACTGACCAGGTTTTACTTCCATGCATCATCACACTGCATACACATGCTTCATCAATTTTTCCATTGGTCGGCAATGGTAATGTTCTGCTGGTTAGTAATGGCAAAAGTTATATGGACTTACTCCATACATTCATAACTATTGCACTATCACACTAGCACTTGATCCTTGTGCTTCATTATTATCATTAAAGTAGCAAAACTAATAATAGCACAAGTTCTGTGAACTTTTTGATCCTGTTGCAATATTTTTCGATATAGTGAGAAGGTATGATTAAAGAAAGTTTAAAGGTTCTGCTTATAGACACTGGCAATGCGAACTGACCAATCAAATGGAGCCACGTTCTGCTTGCGACCAATGAGAAACCAAAATTGCTCCATAAAAATATCGAATCTTATAAAAACGCTATTTTGGACAAGTTACATGGTTCATGTAACCGACACATTCTGCCGTTCCTTCTCAGTGTCCAAGAGTTGGAACGGTAGAGTGTGTCGGTTATATGAATCATCAAAGTTATCTAAAATAGCGTTTTTATAAGTTTTTAAGGTAAACATTTGAAGAGTATGTGACTAAATATGCAGCAATAACATAATTTTGCAGACTTGTTAGTCGCAATATGAAACAATATTATAATGAATACCTTTTAAAAAGTAATAAATGACCAATAGAGAAAACTTGATATTTGGAACTTGAAGAAATATTATACTACACTGTGTGTGTGCGTGTGTAGAATACAAATATTAACCGAAAATGATGAACGTTTGCAGAGAACTGACACATGTCAATGTCGAGGTATAAAAACGTACCTCAATATCTAAGTTTAAAAATCGTCGAGTTAGGCAAGGATAAAAACTATAACATGAATAAAAATTTAAAAAATCTGAAAACATAAAAAAAAAAGAAAAAAAAGCGTTTATGTTTTTCTTTCATTTTACTTCTGTCGTCATCATTTATCTTTTTTTTTCTTGTTAGAAAATTATTCCGTTATGATAAGAATTTTTGTATTACTTTTTGTTTACTGTAGATAATTTCAAATTAAATACCTCACGACAAAATATTGCGAGAGTAAAAACATTTACCTAACTCTTCAATTTATTTGTCTGGTAAGTAAAAAAGAAATAAAACGGCAAATAGATAAATATGTACTTTAATATTTGAGGGTGGTGGTGGTGGTGGTGGTAGGAGTGAACTAGAATGTTTCTGGCAGCAATTATTTTTTTCATCCAGAATATTTGATTGAAAGGAAAGTTGACAAAAAACAAAAAAACAAACACAAAAAACAATGGATGAAAATAAGAACGTTTTCTTTATTCTCATTTTTAGTATAGCGTCGTTATACCTTATTGAATTGAATAAGAAGAATTAACTGTATTTTTTTTCCTATTGTCTTATATTTTCGCATCTGCCTGCGTTGAGAACGGCAAACAAAAAAAAAAAAAAACAAGAAAAACAAACGTAACCAACAAATTGAAAAGAATGCATTTAAGACAGACTTTTATACACGTTTTTTTTTTTTTTTTTTTTTTTTTAAAGCAGCGTCTGATTTCAATGCCTCATAAAGATATTGGTTTATTCATTTATCTTAGTCGTTTATTTGTTAATACTTCAAAGTTCATAAAATATGGATGACAAGAGAAAATAAAAGATGATGAATAGACGTCAGACTTAAAACAATTTGCAACAAAAAAAAAAACAAAAAAACGAAACTACATCTCTATATAAAGCTAGGTATGACTGTGTATTTATATATTCTTACAACCGGAATTAAATGATGCAAACTAAAATTACAAAATTTGTTTGTTTTTTTTTTATCAAAAACAGACACTGAACAATAAATTTTATAAATTTTTATTATGCTGATGCTCTACCTCGAATATTGAGCACTTTTTCAGAATAGGATTGTAGTCTGCAAATATTCATATTCTTATATTAATATTTGTATATTGTTATGTTGAATTTATAAGTTTTTGTGTATAGTATTCACTCCTAAAGTAGTCGTTATGAATTTTAGAACACAGCTGCTAGGCGTACAGGGTTGTAAAGTGCATTATACTTAGTTTAACTCAGCTCCATGCAATGGGGGGGAAAGAGAGGATGAGATGTTTTTTTTTTTAATTCAGGTATCTCTGATTTTTATGAAATTTAAACAATTTTAACAATAAATATTAGAGATTATTGAAGATTCTCCAAATTTAAGTTTCTTTAAAGCATTTTAAAGGGGTTTTAGAGGGCATTATAAATGCAACTTCCTATTTAAAACTTCAAATGTTTCCAATATGCATTTAATTTGATCCATAATCATTAGACACTAATTTGGCGATATTCCCTAAATTTCAATTCCTTCTTAAGACCCCTTAACTTTTTGACTGAAACTTTAAGCATTTTCTCAAAGTAAATCATGTAATAAATTTTAAACAAAATTGGAATAAATATTCTAGATATTAGGTTTAGTAGCATTATAGATTCCTATTTCCTCCCTCCCCCTTTCCCCTATCTATACCCCCATTATTATTTCTGTCTTTATTTCTTTTTTTTATTTGTTTTTATTTTTGTCTTTTATTTTGCCTTTTTTTCTTTTAACTTCTTTTTCTTTTGCTGTGACAGAATTTCTGATCTTCCCTTTTTGTTTGATTATATGTCAGGAAACTATAAAGTGATACAAATACAAAAAAAGTCACAACATTCACTAAAGACCTTTTAATAATAATAGGAGATAGGCAGAGAGAAAGGGGCGAAAAGACAGGAAATTATAGAAGCGAAACAGATAAGATACGAAAACAAGGAAAAAAATGAGAGACCAAATCCAGAAGTGGAGATAGACAGACAAAGACAGAAAGGCAAAAGCAATAAAAACTAAGAAAGCAAAAAGTAATGTAAAAAAAAAGTATTGACAAGAAAAAAAGATTGACAAGAAAAAAAGATTGACAAGAAAAAAAGATTGACAAAAAAAAAGATTGACAAGAAAAAAAGATTGACAAAAAAAGATTGACAAGAAAAAAAGATTGACAAGAAAAAAAGATTGACAAGAAAAAAAGATTGACAAAAAAAAGATTGACAAGAAAAAAAGATTGACAAGAAAAAAAGATTGACAAAAAAAAGATTGACAAGAAAAAAAGATTGACAAAAAAAAAGATTGACAAGAAAAAAAGATTGACAAGAAAAAAAGATTGACAAGAAAAAAAGATTGACAAAAAAAAAAAGATTGACAAGAAAAAAAGATTGACAAAAAAAAGATTGACAAGAAAAAAGATTGACAAAAAAAAATTGACAAAAAAAAGATTGACAAGAAAAAAAGATTGACAAGAAAAAAAGATTGACAAGAAAAAAAGATTGACAAGAAAAAAGATTGACAAAAAAAAAGATTGACAAGAAAAAAAGATTGACAAAAAAAAGATTGACAAGAAAAAAAGATTGACAAGAAAAAAAGATTGACAAGAAAAAAAGATTGACAAGAAAAAAAGATTGACAAGAAAAAAGATTGACAAGAAAAAAAGATTGACAAGAAAAAAAGATTGACAAGAAAAAAAGATTGACAAGAAAAAAAAAGATTGACAAGAAAAAAAGATTGACAAGAAAAAAAGATTGACAAGAAAGTTCTTGCGGGTTTTAACTATTAAATTCAGATTCAATTTGCTTCAAACGAAAAATTTTGGATCGAAATAAGCACCATCAGAATCAACACAATTTTACCAACGCAAAACAAATGTATTTTGCCAGTAACGTAAAAATCTTGCGTTCTGGTAGCGATGAAGTCGCTGAAGGCGTTTTTGATATCGCTTAAGGTTTTGAAACATTTCTCATGAAGAAAGTTGTCAAGATGCTTGAAAAAGTGGAAATCTTTTGGTGAGAAGTCTGAAGAGTCTGACAGATGAGGCAGAATTTCGTAGCCTAATTTGTTCAATTTCTGCAGGGTCGATTTAGCAACGTGCGGTCTGGCATTGTCATGGAGGAGGATTGAGCCTTTTCTGCTGACTAATGCTGGGTGTTGTTGTCGAAGTTTCTGATGCTTTTCATCCATTTGCTGGCAGTACTTCTCAGCTATAATGGTTTCGCCTGCATTCAAAAGACTGTAATGAATAAGACCGGTCACAGACCACCATGACCTGCTTTTGGTACAACTCTGGCTTCAGGAAATGTCAGGCAGCTTCGTCGGCATCTAACGACTGAGCTGAACATCGTCGGTTGTCGTATAGAAACCACTTTTCATCACGTTATAACCTGGTTGTGAAACATGTTATTCTTGTGCGTAAAAGAAGGGAAGATGACACTTCATAAAAGCGTTTCTTTTGTTTGTCGCTCCATGAGGCACCCCTTTATCAAGTGTTTTTCTTTTATCATTCCAATTTCTCTCAAGAGGTTGGAAATCGTTGTATACGTTATGTCTAATTCAGAAGCAAGTTTTCAAACAGTTGTGTGTGGATTAGTTTCGACTAAGATTCTTAATCGGTCGTTGTCAACATCTGATGGCCGACCACTACGCTCATCTCTCATCGCCACCACAAAATTTCTTAAACCACCATTGAAATCAAAATCAAAAATGCAACCTAATAAATAAATAAATCACACTGGTATTTTTTAAGAAAAGAGAGAAGGTGTGTTTTTCATTAATTATGTGAACAAAATGGCTGCCAAGAGGGACATAACAGAAATTAGTACTGGCGCCATATTTGAATATCTTCAGACAAGTTCATGTGTCAAGTTTCAGATTTTTATAAAAAAAAGTTACAACAATCGCTTGGAATAGAAAACGAATAAGGAAGCGAGTAAGAAAGAGGGGTAGTAAAAATAATGGAAAAATATACAAAAGTAACGAAACACATAAAAATGAAAATTAGAAATTCGTTCAGAGAAAGAAAAAAAAACTGACAACAAAAATGAAAGAAAGCAAAAGAAAAATAATTTAAAAAAAAAAAGAATGAAAGAAGATAAATAAAAAGGCAACCAAGATATAAAAAAGAAAGCGAAAGGATTAAAGTAAAAAAGATAAAGATCTAAAGATCTAAACTTTTTGCCTGTTCACTTAGAATGCGTGTTTTATGCCAAACCGATGGTTAAATACGGTTAAATTTGTGCTCATTTTTGCATTAAATACAAATCCGATTCTTACCTAACTGTGCATCAAACGGATAGCATAATACTTAGTTCTTTGCACCTTATCATAAAGATCCATACAAAATTTTACTCAGATCGGTTCAGTAATTCCCAAAAAATCTTATAGAGTAAATGTGGTACTGTGGTGATTAATCCTTATTAATTCCTAACTTTGCATCAAACGGATATCATAATACTTAGTTTGCTGCACCTTTTCATAAATATATATGGAACTCATATAATCTAACACCCATGCCATACCCTTATTCCCACTTAAAAAATGTGATGTGGTACCAACATCAGTTGTACTTCGATTGGAACTGTCAGAAATGGTCTTGGAAGATGAAATCACTAAGGAGGAAGAGCACCTTCACTAGAAGACAGAGATAGTTCTTGTGCTTCCTAATTATTTACCTCAACACGAGGACAGAATTAGACTCAAGATTGGTTTTAATGTGGGAAAAATCCAGTTTCTCAAAAGGCGCTTTTCGGATTGAAACAAAACAGACTACAACTTGGATGTCTTCAAGCCCAATGTTAACAAATTCCTAATGAACCGCCCCCTTAAGTAAACACTTCATCAAATCTCCACACTAACGTAATGTACTTGCAATAACCCTTATCCCTGAGTGGCTTCCGGGCCTTGATAAGTGGTGAACACTGTGTAAAAAAAAAAATAAAATAAAATAAAAAAAAAGTACTTTTTCCTGCCTCAACAGGTTATAAAACCGTCTTTGAAATCTAGTGGGCGAGGACCTTTCTGACTCCTTATTTTCTCTTTCGCAAAGAATAGACGTTGCAAGTTTATCTCTGCTCGATCGTTACTTTTATGGCAGGCGCTCGACTGAGCTTTAATCTCTGTCTCCCTTCCTTTAAAACGCTCACAACAAACACTCGTCTAACTACAACAACCACTAGCAATTACCCTCACTTTCCGTGCCTAAAACTAAACGAAAATTCCATGAATAGATCTTTTCTAGAACTGTCCGCTTGTGGAACACAATACCGTGAGGCTGTTTCCCATCTGACTATAATATGGTCGTTTCAAAGTTTAATGTAAACAAGTTATTGTTGAGCCACCCTTTGACATAATTAAACTCTACCCAAGTTCCAACATTAATGATTGTCACGATTTTGTCTCACCGTCTACTTAACATTAACCCTTATCCTAGATTGGCCTCCATTCCTTGATAAGCAGTGACCCACTTCCTTCCAAGTAACAAAAAGACAACTGATACAGGGACAGACCAATATCTTTGTTTTATATATATAGAAAGTGATAGACGATTTCAATCAGTCTCCTCTTTAGCACCATTCTCGGAGAGCTTTCAGCATCTCAACGAACATTTCATAATAAATAATATTTAACCACATTATCTCTTGCACACCAAACAAACCGAGCATGCGAGGTCCCCCTCCACGAGTGAAAAACTTGCTTTCACCATGACTAATGTTTCTGCAAATTTTTTTTTTAAATCCATAGCGTGGTTATTGAGGAAAGTGCAAACACAGTATGTGGGGACAATTTTATCCCTATAATGCCCCCTTGGGGGGCAACCTGAGTTATCCCAGAAAATTCGTTCTGGCAAAAATTTACTTTCACCATGACTAATGTTTGTGCAAAACTAAAAAAATATCCAAGGAGCGGTTATTGAATAAAGTGCGAATAAACACACGGATGAACAGGAGTGAATTACAAGGTCCAATCCCTTCTTTGTCGAGGGACCAATAAATATTGTTATTATAACCATTTTTTTTTGTTGCCACTTCAGCCTACAAAAGATTTCTGTTCTTGTATTTCTTATTATTAAAGGATTGTGGATATGCTTTATGTTGCTTTAATGGGCATGGTTATCCATAGGAAATAAGCCAGCATCTTACAGCCAAATAATTAACACACTAATACTGTCAAATAGCGTTTATTCAAACTCCACACTGGACCCTTCCAACCACCCCCTACCTGACTTTCCTATGCGGACAGACGCCACACTAGACGATCTGAAAACCACCCCTGCTCAGGTGCATGCTATCATAAAAAACCTTGACACCTCAAAAGCATGTGGACCCGATCTTATCCCAGCTGTGCTATTAAAAAAGTGCTCAGCCGAAGTAGCTCCAGTTCTCTCCAAACTCTACAACAAATGTCTTAATGAAGCTTGCTTTCCGGGCTGTTGGAAAACTGCTTCTGTTGTACCAGTATTCAAGAATTCTGGCGAAAGGACAGACCCATCAAATTATCGCCCCATTAGCCTCCTCCCACTTTTTGCCAAAATATTTGAGACCATAATTAACCATGCTCTAGTCCATCATCTTACAGATGCTAAACTACTGACTGACAAACAATATGGATTTAGACAAGCCCGTTCCACAGCAGACATCCTCACCGTGATCTCTGAACGTATATACCAATCACTGGACAAAGCGGGGGAAGGCAGAGCGGTAGCTCTAGATATATCTAAGGCTTTTGACAGGGTATGGCATGAGGGTCTCCTCAGTAAAATCAGATCATACGGTATCACTGGTAGAATACTTAACATAATTAAATCCTTCTTAGATAAGAGAAAAATCCAGGTAGTCCTCGACGGTCGCACATCTAAACAATATGATATAAATGTGGGAGTGCCCCAGGGTTCTATCCTTGGACCTCTATTGTTCCTGATATTCATAAATGACCTCCCCGACAACATTGCCTCTGAGATGGGTATATATGCTGATGACACTACACTCTATGGCAGACACGACAGGAAGACGAATGAACACATTTCTAAAGAAATGGCAGAAACACTAGAGGAAGACCTCCAATCTGTAGTGGAATGGGGACAAAAGTGGTTGGTCGCGTTCAATGCTGCCAAGACTAAACTAGTTTCATTCAATAATTACAAGAAACCCTCTCTACCACCAATAGCAATGGCCAACGACTCTTTATCTGAGAGTCCATCTTTCAAACTCCTTGGCCTAACGTTCACAGGAAACATGAGTTGGAACAATTACATTGAAGGCATTGCCAGGGCCGCTGCAAGAAAGGTAGGCTCTCTCTACCGTGCGAGAAAACTACTAACACCCGAAAGTATTCTGTACCTCTATAAGGCCACCATTCGCCCATGTATGGAGTATTGCTGCCACATCTGGGCTGGTGCATCTGCTACTAGTCTCTCGCTCCTTGACAAGGTTCAAAAGAGAGTCGCAAATCTGATAGGCCCTGAACTGGCATCTAAGCTTCAGCCTCTGTCCCATCGACGAAATGTTGCATCCCTCTGCCTGTTCTACAAGTATTTTAGTGGTGAATGCTCTGATGAACTGCAATCACTTGTGCCCCCACGACGCGAGCACCCTCGACAAACCCGACAGGCTACTAGATCCCACCCCCACACTGTAGAGGTCCCTAGATGTAAAAGATCTTTCTACTCCAATAGTTTCTTCCCCAGAACCGCAAGACTCTGGAATTCCATTCCAGGTCCCTGCTTCCCCAACAGTACTGACGTGCAGAAGTTCAAGTGTAACGTGAACCGACACCTTGCTGCCCAAATCCCTACATAGTACCCCAGTAGTTGTTGCCCCTGATAGTAGCCCCCTACACCAAAGTGGCAATTTGCCTTGTTTGGGGTGAAAATGTAATAAAAAAAAAAAAAAAAAAAAAAAAACAATAAAGGTGTGATTACATGCCTTAAAAATTGGTACAAATCTGTTCTCTCAGCAGCCTGTAGTGTCCGGTGCAGACAAAACGAATGAAGAAAAGAAAAAAAATGGTTGCTGCTTTTCTTTATATGCTGACGATCTTGTTACCTCATATACAAATGAAATGCTTCTGGTTTTTAAAAAATGCCTAATTTTTCAGAAACTCATTTGATTTGGATGTTGCAAATTTTGACAGCAGAGTATTGAATATAACCTCAGAAATTGCTAGAAATACAGCATAATTAACAATCAATCAAGGCAGGTGTAGAATAGTTAACACTTGATTATTTAACCACAAAACATATTATGTTTCAGCATGAAATAATTAAAAAAAAGGTTGATATGTCATAAAATAGATCCCTACGATTTCCTGTTGGTTATGATTTTGAAGAGTATCTGATATGAGGACCTAATTTAGGAACCTTATGGAACAAGAAGTAACCCTTTAATTCTAATTACACTGAGCCACTATAGTATTTGGTTGCAGGGTTTTATGGTATGTCAGTTCTCACTGGAACATACACTCATCTTCAAACACTGGAGTGTTTGAAGATGAGTGATCTCAGCAATGGGAACAAGTGCAGGTTCTATCACACAGATATAGAATGTTTGAGCTACTTGACATCCAGTTGTAAGGTTCTGCTGAGGCATGGCTACTATACAACACGATACAATTAAGTGTGTAGATATTTCCACAGAACCATCTGTAAATAGTTGAATTTCCAGTATAGCATAATCCTGGGAGCATATGCCAGAAAAAAACAGTTGAAAATAATTTACCATCCATTATGACTATGCAATTCTTTCAGCTGCATACCTATACAAACAGGGCTATTAACCCTGGCATAGTCTTCTGCATTAATAGTAGAAATTAACAACTCTAGTGGAAGTCAATATACCTTATGATGCTAACATGGAGCTGAGAGGCAGAAGATAAAATACCAAGATCTTATTACGACATGAAAAATGGAATCTTAGAAAGATCTCTATAATGCCTGTAACTATAGGAGCAACCAAACTCATAAAAAAGAATTTAAAAAACTACTTGGCAAATATACTCGACGAAACAAGTGCAAGAAAAATACCAACAATTGCACTTAAAGGGACGGTTAGAATCTTAAAAAGATCTCTCAGTTGAAATGTTTGAAATAGCAGGTGAATGTCTGGCATATTGCTCCATCTATCGAAAAAAAAAATTAGAAGACAATTGAAAACAAAAAAAAAAAAGATAAGAAGTTAAAGGAGATTTCTTTAATGTGTATATAAACGAAATTAAAGTTTATAGAAGACAGAACAATGCAGAGATGTAACGGATCGATACACACTGAAGCAACTTAAGGTGTAATGGTTGAACAGGCGATGCACTTTCATTTTATTGAATCAATACGTATGTGTGTATATGTACAATTATATATATATATATATATATATATATATATATATATATATATATATATATATATAGTAGAAATGGCAATTAATAAAAACTGAAGAAAGTGCTCAATACTGTTGTAGAGAAAATATGCGTTTTATTTTTTATTACCGTATCTTTCTGTTAAGTTACATTATTGTTTCAGCTACCCAGCCGTTTTTTTGGCCGTTTTTTTGGCCGTCTGTAGCTTCCTCAGACTTTTACAGAAATGTTCGTTATGATGGGATGAAAGAGTGAATGATGTCAGAGGAGGGGTGCAAGAAGAGTGGAAAAAAGAGGAAGGGAACAAGGGGGAAAGGTGGGAGGGTGTGTTTGGTATGTCGGTAATATTTTAGTTTTGGAGTTTAAGGACCTTGTGGGGGAGGGTCTGGAAAGTTCATTTCTGGTGTGGCTGAGGGCATAGGGATACATGGAGGAGGAAGGGGGATACGTGGGGGTAGGAGGAGGGGGTTACTTTAAAATTCGAGTCTTAATGTTAAAGTTTTTGGCGTCTCGTTGGTGAGATGATTTCTTGATAAGTATGTCTTGACCTGTTGGGTGTTTGCTTAGGTTAGGAGGCGGGGAGGCTATGATTCAGTTTATTTATTTGGTTTATATATATATATAACTTTCTTTCTATATGAAATAAGTTTTTATGTTCTTACATGCGTCAAGTGGTCAGGTGTCAGATCCGTGATGCTATATATTTCGGGAAATCATCTCCTCGTCAGGTGTGTGTTTGACTTTCAAACATGCATGGTGGGTCCTCCTATAAATCGAGTTATTCCACAGAATTTGGAAATGATTTTGTTTGTTCCAAATGTGTTAGCACTCGGTATTATTCATAGTTCGTTTTATTAATATTTAACCTTCATTATTTATCTTTGTCATAATTTTTAAAAAGTTAATTTATTATTCATTTTTTTTACTGCGATTCTGTTAATTTGAACTATTCTTCAAAAATTGGAAATTATCGGACATGTGTTATAAAAGAGAGAGAGTGAGAGAGAGTTTAACTTGCCTACTAGACACCATCCTCGAGTGGCTTCGGTCTCTCTATACAAGAGTTTGTCAGGCAAACCTGATATGAGGATGCGTTATCCTAAAAGTAAACTCTGACCAAATATTCAAAACTCAAATAAGATCACTGTGACACGGCTTTTATTGGCTCATACAAAAAAAAAAAACTCCTCCTAATTATGTTACCTCAAATAAGAGCAATTAGCAGGATACTCCACCAGATCAGATTAATTCTTGTCCTGCAATATAGCAAAATTCAGAAAAAGTTCACTAAAGAAAAATTATAATATAATTAAGTATCCAATTGGGGAGCAAGATAAATTGATGTGCTTCTTATCTTTACTAACTCAACGTTTATGAGGCAGAGGAGATTCTTGATTGAACATTCGCATATCTATTTTTTTGATAAAGGAATCAAGTGTTAGTCCTAGGGAGAGTTCCCTTGATTTTGAGAACTTATTGAAGTAAAATGAAAACAAAAACCAGAAACTATACACAGTTATTCGATTGATTTGTACAGTATTAGTTTTCTAGTCATTTATTTTGTAAACAAGTTTCTATTTAACCTATAGATGGGAGCCTGGTAGGGAATACCACTTTGGATCAGAGTGGACCCGGAAGTAATGGTAATTAAGAGGTCACTTATATTCTACAAAACTTCAAAATTTTAGTCTCACTATTCAATGTAGTTTCGTGTCATTCCAAGAATGGTTGTGAGAGGAGAGATCTGTAATAATTGATAAAGTTGAGAAACATGGTGGGGCGGAAAAGGTAGAAATGATGGGGAAAATGACTTTCATGGAAATGGGTCGTATAGAGACAAAAACCTTGCTCAAGTGTGTTTCAGATACTGACACTCCAAGTCAGAGTGGACCTAAGAGTAATTATAAAAAATACCTCTCGACTGCCCAAGTCTCCCAAATTGTGTCTCGCACTATTGGGCATATATAAAGATCATATGCACGTTAATATAATGAGGACTGATAGATGACATAGTTGAATGCAAAAATTAATGTTTTGTTTCTTCTATGAAAGGGTAGATGACATAATACATATGAATACATCCGGGTTTCTCTTCACAAGTATATGATTGGTTGGTTTAAGCCATGAATACAGACTAGTATAGCGGCATGGAAGAGATGTTGAAAGATACGCCTAAAGCTTAAGCATATTTCCAGCTATGATAATGAACAACTATGACAAAGCAAATTACTAGATTGTATTACTCGATTACTGTAACTAAAACCACTCAGCAACTTCAAAAAAATATATCCCTTACATGGGACATAAAATATAGATCAACTTCACAATAAGAAAGTATGTAGTAATACTCAGACTGATTCAATCTTTTGTTGGTCCCTAATACAAAATGGCTTTAAGGAAGAAGTGAAATCCTAGCTTTAAAAACTGAAATGCCATTTATTATTCAACTGAATTTTTCGAGAATCACTTGGAGCAAGCTTAATGAATAATCGAGTTACTTGGCAGCGTGATTTTAATACTTGATGATGATGATATATGTGGAACTGATTCCAAAAATGTGTCTAGTTTTATTAAGGCGAGGTTATCATTTCCCTTTTGAATTGTAATTTCTTCCAGTAATGCATTTAAAATGTCTACTGCTGGGAGAAATTACGTTTCACTCTGGAACATCATTATATCAAATATTGACATTTAGTTTACAAGTTTGATAGAGAAAGGAGGAGGGAGAGAGAGTGAACGAGAGAGGGAGAGTTAGAGTCTGATATAATTGAATAATATAAGAGGACATGGATAGCAGCCTGAAGTATAAAATCATGGATACTGAGTTCAGATTCAATTGGGTCTATTAGATTCACTCAATTGTTTTTTATTCCTATTGCCACTTGGATGTAAGCGGATATTTGTGACCACGTCTAGAGAAGACTATTTGAGAAGTGGAGCAGCGAGATGTTTGTTCACATTACATTTAAACTTCTGCAGGTCAATACAGTTTAGGGAAACAGGAAACAGAAATGGGAATTTGAAGTTTAGCAGTTTGAGAAAAGAAGTTATTAGAGTAGAAGTCTTTCCGGCACCTAGAAATGAAGGGGTGGGATTTTGCTGGCTGACAGGTTAGTCAGGGGTAAGGACGTCAATGGAAAACAAGTGTTATGAGTTCATCAGGGCTCATTTAAATATTTTTTTAAGGCAGGCACAAGAATACGACAGTGAGACAGGGGTTGCAGTTTGGTTGATAGTGCAGGGCTTATTAGATTTAAAACTATTTTTTGGATCCTGTCTAAGTGTGAAGGACTAGTGGTAGATACACCTATCCCGATGTGGCAACAATACTCCATGCATGGCAAATTGTGGCTTTGTAGAGGTATAAGATATTCTCAGGCACAAGTAATTTTCTAGCATGGAAGAGGGAGGTTACCCTCTTTGCAAGAGCCTTGGTAATGTCTTCAATGTATTTGTTCCAATTCATGTTGCCTATAAGCCTTATGCCAAACAGTTTGAAAAATGGGCTCTCAGATAGGATGTTAATATGTCATGTTTCAGTTTAATTTTCTGCTTTCCATCTTGTTTCAATTGTAGCTGGATCATTAATGTCAGTAGAGTTATTAGTCATGGTGTAACAGAGCGTGTATGAGTGCCTGAGAAAATATCAGCAGGAGCTGTGAGATAGCTGGCTTTTGAGGATATTAGTAGCAGTAGCCGAAAAAAAAAAAGCAATCATACAAAGTGTGTGCCAGCTGGCGGACAAGAAAAAGAAAAAAAGGAAGCTACGTAGTCAGAAAAAAAAAAAGTGAAGTTGAAAAGGATAGATGTGTAAAGTCAAAGACGAGAAATGGCTATTTATAGTCGACGTGTCAACAGAAAGAAAAACACACACCAGGGGGGATGGATACGTGGCCCTACAGTAGCAGAGAGAGACTCTTTAAGCTGGTGTTGAGCCGGGGAGAAAGAAAAACGGCAATGAAAATAAGACTTGTGTTTTAAAAGAAAGAAAAGTTGAATCGGATTTATTTATTTTTGTTTGTCTGTTCCTTTCTGATGGAGCCAGACGGTGTGGGGGGCCGAGAGAGGCTTGAATTGTAACGAACACGGTTCAAGCATAATGGCCACCTTACATGAATTCATCAGGGCACATTAAAATATTTTTAACACAGGCACAGGGATGCAACATTGCTATGATGGGACAGTGGGTACAGTTTGATTGATAATACAGGACCTATTAGATTTGAGACTATTCTTTGGATCCTGTTTAAGAGGGAGAGACTAGCATTAGATACACCGATTCCGATGTGGCAGCAACACTCTATGTATGACAAATTGTGGCTTTGGTGAAGTATAAGATACTTTCAGACACAAGTAATTTTCTAGCACAGTAGAGGGAGCTCATCTTCTTTGCAGCAGCCTGGTAATGTCTTCAATATATCTGTTCCAATTCAAACCGAGGAGTTTGAACGATGAACTCCCAGGTAGGATATTATTTGTCATAGAAATCAGTGGTATGTTAGGCATCAGTTTACTTTCCTGCTTTCCATCTTGTTTCAATTGTAGCTGCATCATTAATGTCAGTAGAGTTATTAGTCAGGGCTACCGGTGGTTGTCTCGATAGCCTCGACAAAGATATGAATGGCTCTCCTAAGCTATGGGTAAAATAGGAACTTATATTGCATTAATAGTGATAAAGAACCTATTAACTTTTATTTTAAGTAAATGAATTAACAAACAAATCGGTGAACTTTTTTTTTAAATAGAAAATTCAAAGTTCAAATCGGTTCAAGCTTTTTTGAGTCTCAAAGTTAAGAAGATAGAAAGAGACTGCCATAAAGAAATATAATGTCAGTGACCTACTTTAACCTAAAGATCGAGCATTTTTTATCTTTTTTTTTTTCCTTGTGTGGAGGTGTGAGGCTTTAGGTGTATCAGAAATTTTGTAGGAATTTTTGACACCCCTAACACGAAATTGCGAATAAAATATAAAAATCTCGTAATTTCTATGTTAAAAGTGGGTTGTTTATTTTCTTTATGGATTATACTTCCAAAATAAACTATTAAAGTTGTTTTAAAAGTAATAGAAATTTTTTTTTTTTAAAACAGTAATGAATTTTCCGAACTCAATATTTTTCAATTTTTAAAATTTAAAAATCTATCAAAATTTTTCTATTGATTCTATTTTTACGATATTTTCAGGGTCAATGTGAAATTTTATGTTCTTTCCAATAAACCGAATATAATATTTTAGACAAACGTTTTTTTTTTAATTCACGCCCCCCCCCTCATTTTCAAGTGTCTATTAAAAAGTAAATAATTAATTTACTCACAAATTGAAGAGAAAAGGTCAATAAATAATATATTCAAATTTAAAACAAAAAAAGTAGTGTTTTTTAGAATTTTACCTGTAAAGTTTGAAGTTTAAAACCTTTTTTTTTTAAACCATGTTATTTGTATTTTTCTTTTTTTTTTTTTTTTAATGGAACCTTGGTCCTTGCTCCTTTAATTGAAAAAAAAATTAGGGCTTGAATTACATTTTTCGAGGAGTTATAAGCTTGGAAAGACAGGGGGTCGATTAATTCACGTCTCCCATTTTGAAATGTCTATTAAAAAGTAAATAATTAATTTATGTACCAAAGTCTTATATATCACAAATTGAAGAGAAAAGGTCAATAAATAATATATTCAAATTTAAAACAAAAAAATTACTGTTTTTTAGAAATTTACCTGTAAAGTCCGAAGTTTAAAACCTTTTTTTTAAAAAAAAACACGTTGTTTTTTTTTGTTTTTGTTTTTTTAATGAAACCTTGGTCCTTGCTCCTTTAATTGAAAAAAAATATTAGGGCTTGAATTACATTTTTCGAGGAGTTATAAGCTTGGAAAATGGGGTGGAATTATTCACTATTTTCACGAAATTTCTGACACACCTAGTGAGGCGTGTGTCTTCTGTGTGTGAGGTGTGTACATATGTGTATGTTTTGCTGTGGTTATTTTGTTTCATAAGTGTATGTGTATGTGTGCATGTGTTCATATGCGGATGGAAGCATGTGAGTGTGTCTGTGATACATTTGGATAAATATCATACATACCTGCCAACAGATTATTCCTCATTATCATACATATTAATTTTTTTCTTGTATTGAATTATGAAATATAGGTTACATTTCGTAGTTTAAATAAGTTATATCTATGGTCTGCTTTTAGCAGGGAAACTTATCTAATTTTGAGTTTTAGCTTTTAATTTCTTTCTACTTTAATTTCCGTTTTAGTCTGTTACGATATCCATAGTAGTTTGTATTGGAAATAATTTAATAACGAATTATAATATTTTGGATACTAACGATTACTACGCTGCTGTCTCGATGATTATTGTACATTTATTAACCCTTATCCTAAAGTGGGCTTTGGGCCATGATAAGTGGTGACCCCCCTTGTAAAAAAGAAGAAACAAAGTGAATGAATGAAAAAACAAATTTGCCAATCTATTGCGTTTGAAAGTCATGCATAATCTCCCTTTATTTCTCGAAGTTAGAAAAGAAATTCACGATTATAATGGACATTTTAGATTTGTAATCTTTGTAAACTTATGATTTAGGAAGGAAAACTCTGCAAGCCAAAGTTATGTCTCCACATAAGCTCTTAAGATAAGCTTTTTCTAACCAGACACTGACGGATGCTTAGTAACAGTCGTTAAGACAAAAAGAATTCCTAAAGTAAATAAGTTTCAAAACTTACTTTGAATGTGCTTTCAATTTTATTAGCATGGATGAACTCTGAATGGTACATCAACAAATTCTTTCTTGAGCTTATCAAAAGGTGTTTTAGTATCTAAAAAAAATCTTTGAAAAGACAAGTACTGACTTTATTTAAGGAATATCTTTACTGATCTATTTCCAAAATGTGAAAGGAGGGAATTTTTGCTTCAGGCTTGTTTCCAGACTGACAAGAAGCCACCTGTAAACACAAATTATAGCGAGGATGACTTACTTTGTAATTGATGTATGCTTTATATATTTGGCCATTGGTCAATAGTTTCTGTTCCTTAGGTTATAAGTCTTCATGCTTATTAGAGCTATTATAGGTTTTATTGAAGTTAAGCAAAGTGAGCATGAACTTTTATTTTTGCTCTTTAGCTAGAGGCAAAATTACAGTAGGAAAAATCTATTCAGTTTCTTATAACAACAACAACTAAAGAAATCTTCATTGACTTGATAACAATACTATCTGTTCATCATGAGTTGATCATTGGACGTTTGTTTTACGGTATGTAAACCATTTTTGTGTTATTTTATGGTGAAATCAGATATTTTGGAAAAAGCTCCCATGCATTCAAATATTTATTTATAGAGTTTAGTTTGGTTGTTTTGTTTTATAGTATAGCAACCATTTTTGGATTATTTCATGCTGAATACAATATTGGGAAAAAATTTATGTTTCAAGTTCTTTATAATATCAACCCTTTTTAGGTTATTTCATGTAAAATCCAGTAATTTTTCAAGATATTTTTATGCTTTAAGTTCTTTATATCTTAAAATATTTATTCATAGAGTTTGGTTTGGTTGTTTTTTTTTTGTTTTTTTGTGTTTTTTTACAAAGGCATCACCACATTATCAAGGCCCAGAGGCCACTCAAGGATAAGGGTTAAAGAGTGTACAGTAGAAATTGGTCAATATAGTAATCATTAGTAATGAAAATTTGGTAAATTTAATAACTTATATGGAACGGCTCATCAAGAACTTATTTACTTTAGACTTGAACACAACCATATTGTAGTCAGCCGGAAAGCAGGAAAACGGAAGACAATTCCACAGGCGTGCAGTTCTAAGAAAGAAGCTTTGTTCATGGAATCTACGTTTAGGTTTAGGCACAGATAAAGAGTGGGGGAAATTATTGATAGTGTTTACAGCTAGACGAGTGTTTCTTGTGAAAGTTTGGCGAGAGGGGACCATAGATTGAAGCTCAGTTGAACACTTTCCATGAAAATAACGATACATCAGAGACAAACTCGCAACATCTCTTCTGTGAGATAGAGGTTGCAAGGAGGAGAAAAGGACATCTCCTACGAGGCTACGGTCTATTTTGAACTCTATCAAGGCAGGACAAGTCCTTTCTAGCAGCTCCTGCCCATATGTGGCAACAGTATTCCATCCTTGGACGTACCTGGCTCTTATATAGGTAGAGAATAGCATCAGCAGTGAGATATCTACTGGATCGATAGAAAGATCCCACCATTTTTCCAGCGGCCTTGGCAACAGATTTGATATACGTGTTCCATTTAAGATCAGGAGTAATGGTCAAGCCCAGAAGCTTGTCAAAACTTGAGGCCTCCTGAAGACGAGAGCCATTCATTTCAATTGATGACAAATGTGGATTAGCCGAATCCAGTATTTTTTTAGAAAATGTTATTCTTCAAGTTCTTTATATCTTCAAATATTTATTCATTGTGTTTGATTTGGTTCGGTTGTTTTGTAGAAGTAAACTATTTTTGTTTTTCACAGAACATAAAAGGGAAAGGAAACTAAAAACAATAACATCAATGCTTGGTACATTTTTGATCGGGAAGCTGGTCTTATTTGGTAGCATTAGACGCCCTAACAAGTATTACTATTCTGGGCTAAAGTGGACCTAGGAGCAATTTTAATTAAAGGCAATAACTCCACATTCCCCACAGCTCCTAAATGGGGCCTCACCAATAGATGTCTTCAGATCATATTCAGGAGCATCGCTTCTTTAATAAATATCATTTTGTGACGTCATTCACTGTGCCCACTTTTTTTCTAATGTATTACGTCATAGAATGTATGACGTCATGGGAACAAGATAAAAGAATGAACAGCTCAGAGTTGAGACCAAGTAACTCACAAGAGGACAGTTTTTAAACTCGCACCATTTAAAAATCATTTGACACCCAAAAGCGGACATACCAGTCACAAGTGGGAAGTCGGTTGAAGAAGAAGAAAAAAAAAACTAGACTGACTGCTACAAAAATTTTCTGCTCAGACTCCTTCCCACATCTGATACCCAACAATGAATTTCTTTTGAAATATAATTTCTTATAATGTGCTACTTTTGAAAATTTTAGATGTTGCCTTCGTTTCGTTGCTAAAAAAAGATGTGGCCAAGATAAAGACGCAAGAAAAACAACTAGACAACACATCATCTATTACGTCACTAATTCACAGGCAGTCCTCAGTCGTCTGTAATGTTTGGTGTATTTTAGTCAGGAAGACAGTATTTTCAGACAGCCTGACCTGGTAGCATCAAATTCCCTAACAAGCTAAATTAGATAAATTGAAGTAAAATGTTTTTGTTTTTCATCTATATATATAAAAGCGAAAATGTATGTATGTATATATGAATGTACGCTTTTCCTCGTATGTATGTATGTACGCTTTGTCCACAAAAGGCTTCTTTCAGAGAAGCGCTCGCTCGCTTCACAACTTCTTAAAACTTTTTATATCATCTATAAATTGTAATATCTCACACTTAACCACGGAGCTCGCCTGTCTATTTAATTTTATTGACTTTCAAACGTTAATTATTCCACATTTCCCGCATCGGCACACGTTACATTCGGTTTTCGGTATAAACAAAAAGCGAAACTCGACTCTAATCACTGGCCGAAAGCCAGTGGTCTCTAGAGAGCTAAGTAACGTTTGGTCAATGTCGACTTTGTCATATCAGACGGTAGATTTCATTTCGAGACGAGACGCTCCCCCTAATAAACAGGGAGCCGGTTTTTAAAAACAAACAAACCGATTTATTGACCTCATTAAAAACTGTCCCACACAAAATGCTAACTGCTGAATACCTATCGCCGTCACATCAATCAAAAACGCGCACCTGTTTTTTTTCACACTTTACTATTTTCCAACTGCGCGTCAAGGCTTCATTTTTTTTTTTCACAGGCACCTGTTTTTTTTCACATTTCAGGGTTTTTCGCACACACCTACAAACACCCGGGCAACGCCGGGTACCCCTCGCTAGTAGAACATAAAAGAGAAAGGAAACAAAAAACAATCCAAGCCTGCTACATTTCTGATCGGGAAGCCGATTTTATTTAGTGGCATAAGATACCCTAACAGGTATTACTACTCCGGGCTGAAATAGACCTAGTAGCAATTGTAACTAAGGGCAATAACTCCACATTCTCCACAGTCCCTAAATGGGATCTCACCACTGAATGTCTTTTAAAATCATACCCAAAAGCATGAGTTAGCCACTTTGAGTTGATACATCATTACATTCTTCCATACATATTAAACAAAGTGACCCCCTCATGTCTGCCAAGTATCAAAAGAGTTCATTAAGTGGCATCGATTTAAGGTTGTTTATGTAGAAAGTTTCAGATATTTTGAGCTTATTTTCATAAAATTTTTCACAATGGTGAGAACTTGCACAAAAGCTGAACATATAAAAATAAAATATTTTATAATTTATTTTTAATTTAATCATCAATAATGTTTGTCAGATTTCTTGACAAAAATATTTTATTTAATTTTTAAACATTTTTTGGGACCCTTTAAATTGATTGCATTCTTTTAAAGGTTATCTTGCAAATTTATGCAACGCTTTATTGATTTTGTTGGGTCTTTTTTTTTTTTTTTTGCCAATTAAAATAAATTTCATTGGCGATGAACCTGGTCAGTACCAGATGGATGACTATTTAGGAAGGCGAGGTGCTATATGTACTACGCCAAGTCATAGAAATTCCCAAGTTGGTATTAGAGAGTGTGTTTAACTCATTGTATCAAGACAGAAAGCAATAGGAAACTTCCATCTTTACTTTTCTTCCCGAGATTACCATGGCTCTACTATTTGGAGAACTGTGGTTGCCGACGCTGTTAAAACAGTAGGAACTCTTTTTTTTTTTTAATCCAAATAAATAGATAAAAATAATTTAATGGTTTTAAGCAAAAAATAAGGTGTTTTGAAATCGTGCCAATCAGCATGTTTTACAATTCTTCTAAAGTTTGTATTAATCAAATTTCATATCTTGTCCAATAGTATCAGTGCATAAATGAATATTGTATAATTTTTTATATTGTTTCAAAATAAAATAAATCCAAGTCATAAATTTACTAGTATAGACATATTAGTCTATTTAGACATTCTTAAGTGGAGAATCATTCTTGTAATAGAAAAATGATTGCAGAAAAAGAAAATTATGCAATTGTGAATGTTAAATAAAAATGTTATTAAATGCAGTTGTGACATTATCGATCTAGTCAAAAAGGTAGTATTAATCAGGTCAGAATTAGCAGAATGAAGTCCCATTCTCATGTCAGGATGAAAAGCTATGACTGAAGAATTAAAAAAGATTCAGTATATTTTAGAAAGCGACAGCCCAGCATTGTCCGGTCATACGATATGCTTAAACATGATATTTAAATTTATGCAGATTGTGTATGTATTATTATAGGATCGATCCACTATTGATTATTATATATTACAAGGAATAATTTGCCCGATGGACTAATTCGCAAAAAAATAAAAATAAATAAAATAATAATAATGCCATTCATTAAATTCCGTCTGTGTTTGTTTACAATATCATGTCAGCTGATATTTGGGCTTGATGATGAATGCTCTGGAAAAGTCTCTTCTGGTTTATGTTTAGTTTAAAAATATGCAAATGCAGAAATGATTTGCGGCGATTTTAAATGTTACCTCTTTTATTATAAATTGAACTCATTAATAAGAAAAAAATTAAAATAAAATGAAGTACACCCAAGCTTGAATAAGAGATTATTCGACCTTTAGTCAAATGCTCTACCACTGAGCTATAGCTCGAGATTATAATAAATCTGTTTTTTTTTTTAAGAAGAAATGATTTATTGAAATCGCATTATCTCCCTTGGCCGGTGTAAGGTAAAATATTCCCCTGCAAAATTATTCTTTTTAATCTATAAGAAAGAAAAGACTATTTTTAAGATCGGATTTTTTCGGTTTTTGATAAATATCAGATGAATTTCTGTACAAAACATATCTAAGAACACTGCCAGACATATAAATTAGCTTTGTGTTAAATTTGCAAAGGATAGGCTCAGCCGTTTCTGAATATATGAGGAAGAAACTCTCTCACACACACACACACACACACACAAAGTGACTTTTATATAATAGTAGATTCTAGTCTCTGACTGGTTCTGTTTCATCACTCCTGGTTATGAATATAAATTATCTAAACCCAAAATATTGCAACATCATCTTTTATGTGCTATGTACTTATTAGGGCGGTGACAACAGCATATTCTGTTCATTGTGTTCACTCTCACATATATATTCAACACAGTTAATCAACCGATAACCACATCATTTTATATAAAAGCATATAAGATATCAATGGATACACACTCGAGAGTCAAAACAATGAAAAGAATATGCTGTTGTCCTAGCCCTAGTAATGATATAATACAATGCTTGTTGTAAACCATTTATTGCTTTATCTTCTTAATAAGATACCAATACGTTCTGACTTATTTAAAAACACAGAATAGCAACTTTAAACAATGCACTGAATCGATTGCTTTGTCTGTTTTACAAATAATTTCCTCCCTAAACCCAAAGCACTAATTATGAACAATAACAATGGCCGATAAGTCAATGAACCTGGTTCATCTCTTTGTATAAAGAGGTGAGTTCAGGGTCAATCCAGTCGTGCCTGCAGAAGTAAGGGTCTGCTGAAGAATGTAATTTGGCTCATGGTTCTCTCCTTGTATTTAAATTCCCTGAGTAAATCAAAAAAAGTTGTTCTCTGGGCATCTGAATAGAATAAGAGAATTTCTAGTCAAATTTGCCTCGTAGACAATTAAGTTCAGTTTATATTCACAAGGGCCGTTCCAAACCTTTTCAGATAATAATATATTATTTTAGTTTTTGTCTAGAAGCTATGATAAATATAATAACAGACCATATATAAAAGTATAAAAGCATAGTTACATTCCACGATCCACATATTTTATTCATGCAAAAAACAGTTTCTCCATCACGTTAAATTTCACTATTTTTTTACAGATCCGTTTTGTTATGCAGAAACAAACGGTTATTATTATGTCAATACCGGCTCTTTTCATGCATGTATTCTCCAGAAAAATGAGAAATTCTTTGTATAGATAGAAAAAAAAAGGCATGACAATATTTCGCAAGAAGAAAAAAACATCATAGAAGACTCCACATCGTGCATTTGTTCCTGTAGCCATCTTGGTTTATACTGTAAAGCTAGACAGGTTTTATTCAACATATGAATCAAAGTGTTTGGATCATTTTTTTTTTTAATTCTACAAAGAGATAAGTTACTATTACTTTATTCATTTAATATTTATTTTCTATAATTTGTTAACTAAGATAATATCTAAAAAGGGTTTCTGTTGGTTGAAAATACGAAACTATACATTTTTTCCTATTCATCTAGATTATTTGGTAATTTACTAATATTAATAAGGTGTGTATATATATATATATATATATATATATATATATATATATGAAAATGTATTTAACAGATCAATCAATATCTACGAAACAGCCCTAAAAAATAGTGGATACAAAAATATTGATATCAAATATAAGCAACAAAACACCAATAACTATAATAAAATTAAAAATAGAAGAAAAAGAAATATAATCTGGTATACGGCGCCATACAATCAAAGCACTTCTCCGTAACCAACCCCTTACACAAAATTTTCAATAAAAATGACCTAAAGTTATCATACAGATGCTGCGAAAATTTAGAGATGATAATAAAAGGACATAACAAAATATTAAATAAAAACAATGAAAACAACAACAAAATAAACCATAAAAAAGTGGACACCATGTCAAAAATAAAACTAACACAAAGAACACATATGTAACTAGTAGAAATAATAATAATAATAATAATAATAATAATAATAAACAAACTCCGGACAATGACAACCATACTTGAAATAAAAATAAAAATACTAATAACAAACAAGATAAATGCAACTGCAGATCCCGCAGATTTTGCCCACTTCAAAATAAATGTCTAACCAAAAGCATAGTTTACCAGGCCACAATATTTGCAAAAGCAAACCCGAATAACAAGAAATATTACCTAGGTATGACTCCCTTAGATTTAAAAACCCAATATTATGACCACAAAAGTACATTCAAAAATAGAAAACACTGAATGAAAACAACTCTAGCAAACAAATACTGGAAACTCAAAGAAAGCCGACGTTCGCCAGTAGTCGAATGGAAAATAGTAAGACAAGCTAACACATGTAGAGACCTAGAAGATCCATGTAGATTATGCCTTCATAAGAAATTTGCTATCCTATACTTTAAAGAACCCCAACATCTATTAAACTGTAGGAGAGAAATAGCGAACAAGTGTGTTCACAGGATAAACTTTACTGTAGGATAGTGATACAAAATAATTTTAACAATAACAATAGAAAATAAATAAATAAAATAAACATGCATATACATAAATTTTCATATATATCTATATATATAAATTCGTATTCCTGTCTGTTTGTTTGTTTGTTTGTTCACAATTTGATTACTATATACAAAACGTGTCTTATTTTAATCTTTTATTTATTTCTATATATATTATTATACTTGCAAAAATATACAATTAAAGGATCACCTTATTTGCATATGACATTAAGAAAAATCGATTTTACTAAATAGCAGTATCTTAGTTAATGTTTTTAGCAAGATAATTATTTTAAGTATTCTATTTAAAATTGTTATTTAATAAATTTTAAACAACATTTATATTGATAATATATTTAATTTATTTTGGAATTAATATTTCCAACAGAGCGACCTATTTTTCAAAACTTTTTTTTAGAGTTATTTGCCCCTAGATGCTATCCATAAAAAAACAAAACAAACGTTCACCAAATATCATTTGGTGATTTCATTAGGTTTCAAGCTGGAAAAATATTCTGTGTAGATAGAAAAATGTTTAGCTTTTATTATTTTTTTTAAATATTAAAAAAAAAACATTTACAAAAAAAACTGAAAAGATTTCATTTGTTTGTTTTATTTTACTCCTTAAATTCAGCGTTGTTTAATACCTAAAAAAATGAAGATCTACTGGCCCCCCCCCCACTCTAAATTTCACAATTTAGGTTTTTTTTCTTTTTTCACGTTAGTTTCATCAATTACAAACTTAATTTTCTAATTAAAAAGGTAACTTTATACAACGTGACCCGGTGGCGTTTAACCCCTAAAAATCTGGAGATCTACTTTTTTTAAGCTTAATACATTTATACAGCCTTTATAAATATTATGAGAGAATAAATTTTGAAAAAAATAAGAATAAAAAAATAACATGTTAGAGTGGGGGATCACTTTTCTATATAAACTTAACATAAAATGAGCACCCACTTTTTGACCACTCAGCATTCAACGAGACATGTCACCTGTAGCATTTTTTCAAGTTTGGCGATTGAGGGGGATGACAAAATCTGACAAATCCATTTTTTCTGGTGGGGGGGGGCGAATTACATTGGAAACATACAATAATGATAAATTTAATTATTTTTTATGAGACCATTCTTTACTTTCACCTAACAATTTAATAAACAAAACAAACCCCAAAATATGGCAAATTCATTTTTTTGGGGGGGGGGGGATTACATTAAAACCATAAAACGACTAATAAAAAGCAAATCGAAAGCATTTATTTACAAAAAAAAAAAAGCCAAAATAAATGTAAATGTGTAGTTTATCAGCATAAATTATTTGACAGACAAAAAAATTATAAAAACTATTTATTTTTATATAAAACATTGTTAGACCCAAAGGCTGCCATAAAAAAAAAAAAATTCATTTTTATGTTTTTTTATCATTTTTTTATTAGACTTAAGGTGCACGCCTCACACGTTTAAAATTTGGCCTTTTTTAGGTTTGACAGAGTGGCTTTTTTAAGGCCAAATTTGGCCATTTTTTACGCTCTTTCATTACAAAAAAATATGGTGGCCAAAACCATAGTTCATGAAAGAGCTTAGCAAGGCCAATCTGCCATACCTTAGAAAGGCCAAATTTTAAAATCAATATAGTGGCCTCGAATAATAAATATAAATGATACAAAAATAATAAAATTGAAAATTTTTTCTGGTTTTATTTCAGCCTTTGGGTCTAACAATGTGTTTTATATAAAAATAAATAGTTTTTATATTTTTTTGTCTGGCAAATAATTTACGCCGCTAAACTACACATTTACCAAAATAAAAAATAAACGCACGCATTAATGTTTATAAACGTTATTTTTTTAGGTTCACAAAATCGTGAGATTTCTTGAGACAGTGATCCATTCTGCCGAAATATCTGGTGGAGAGGGTATCAGATACTTCTTGGGGGGGGGCGATTACATTTACATGTTTTATCCGTTCTTTTATTTTTGAAATTGTTGTGGGGTATATCCACGTTACCCATGATGAAAATGATTAATATAGCAGGCGTGTTTCAAATGGAACTTCATATCCACCCAGACAACGCCAGGTACCCATGCTAGTATATATATATATATATATATATATATATATATATATATATATATATATATATATATATATATATATATATATATATATATATATAAACTAACATAAAATTAAAAAAAAAACACATTAACCTAGGTTCACAATAGGTCAGAATATATTTAAGCTACCCACTAAAATAGCACACACAAAGGAAAGGGTGAACCAGAGGTCAACTGGGCCTTTGTTCTGTAAGTGCATGCTCATTGGCTGATTAAGAAGGGTGCGGTGGAAACTAGAAAGCTGATTGGCTAACTAAAAACTCAATAGAATTTGCATATATAAAAATGCAAGACAACCAAAACTCCTCGCATAAGGCTGATGAATCCTAGCATGGATGAAATGTGGAATATTCTGTGTAGCTGAATTGCCATATATTTTTCATAACTATATATATATATATATATATATATATATATATATATATATATATATATATACATATATATATATATATATATATATATCCACTGTTCCAAGTTAAGAATAAAGTGGTAAAAAATAATATGTATTTTTAGGGTTCTTATAATCTTATATATATTTTTATTTCATTTCATTTTGTCTAGTATTATTATTATGCCATGTTCCACCCACAAGTATTGAGCTTCATATACACTGATAGGCCCCAATACAAAGGTTTATTTGATTTCTTTATAAATCCTTTTACTATCTACTAATTATATTATATTTATATATATAGAGTTATTTTGCTGGAGGTTAGAACTGCTTACTATCAACAAGATGGTTGTAGGTTCAATCCCTGGCTAGAGATAGGTGCTAGTCTAGCCGCACCGATGAGCTGTGATACAGCGAAACTGTATGTAGATGACTATATTGTAAGTCCCCCTCCTTGGGTAGAGCACCTGTCATAAACTGATTTCACTTGCTGTTTAATTAGGGTTATGCGACGCTCTCTATTTTTAAATAAATAAGCTTGTCAAGCACTGTAAAAACAGTGGGCTAGTGTCTATATAAATTTGCATTTAATGAGGTCATTTACAGGCACCGATCCCATGAGCAGGAGGTTAGAAACTATCAACAAAATGGTTGTAGGTTCAATCCCTGGCTAGCAATGGGTGCTAGTCTAGCCGCACTGATGAGCTGTGATACAGCGAAATGGTCTGTATGTAGATGACTATATATATATATACATATATATATATAGCGGTTTGGTATATATAACTATTTCCACAGCCCAAAGAACACCGCAACCCACAAGAGTCATGCCAGCCAACGAACCGGAAGTCTAAGACTCAAGTTTCACCCTCATTTTGGGATCATCAGCCAGACATATCCGCACCTGGGATTTAAAACCCAAACCTCCTGCATGTGAGGCAAGCACTCTACCAACTGAGCAAATGCCTCGCACACAAGAAATTCTAGAAGGATTCCACCATTTTCCAGCGACCTTGACCACACTTGATGTATATGTTCCATTTAAGATCAGGAGTAAAGGTCACACCTAGAAGCTTACCAAAACATAGGGCCTCCCCTAGACAAGAGCCATCCATTTCAATTGATGCCGAATGGGGATCAGAGCGTTTATGATGTAGAGATAGGAGCTTGATCTTAGATGCATTAAAGGTAACCAGCCACCTCTTTCCCCACTGTACCACACACTCAAGATCAGAGGAGAGAGAATCAGAGAGAACATCATCATTTACAGCCTTTGATGTGTTGCCATAGATGGTCGTGTCATCAGCATAGATGTCAACGAAGGATATTAGTATGTGTTTTGGGAGATCATGAATTAAAATAACATATTTAAGCGTATTATACAACTGGACATCGCCGGGTTGTTAGGAAGTAATATAATACATTAAAATCAGTTACTGATCCAAATAAATTGAAAAAGGAGATTTTATCAGAAATGGTGTTGACAGTGGAAGTCTCCCCGTGACATTGATTGAATTGCTGTTAGTATGAAAATAGAATCGATGCTGCTGCTGCTGATGATGATTCTGGTTGCACAGATGTGATCATCAGTCTCAAATGGAATTGGATACCAAAGAATATATGTAACTATTTGAAGAGCAGACAATTCTGATTAGAAAAGTAACGAAAAGAAAACAGTGAATTCTTCATTTTGAAGGAAACTAATGGATGAGAGTAAATTGTATGGTGATAGAAGTGTCTACCTTTCTGGAATCGGTCAGACTAGTAGAAGAATTCGTGATTTCGAAAACGGTGGTTCTTTTTAGCAGCGTGCTGAAAATTAATGGCAAGTGTTTAAACAAGAACAAATATTTTTAAAATCTTTCTATTTGATGTGTTTAACGATGAAAATGCTGGCTGAAAATTTATTTGTGATCGACAAACGAAAATTCTATTTTAAATTGATGCGTGACTAACGAACGAAAATTTTATTTTAAATTTATGTGTGACCGACAAATGAAAATTGTATTTTAAATTTATGTGTGATCGACAAACGATAATTCTATTTTAAATTTATGTGTGACCGACAAACGATAATTCTATTTTAAATTTATGTGTGACCGACAAATGAAAATTTTATTTGAAATTTATGTGTGACCGACAAATGAAAATTTTATTTTAAATTTATGTGTGACCGACAAACGATAATTCTATTTTAAATTTATGTGTGACCGACAAACGATAATTCTATTTTAAATTCACAAGATATGTTTCTTGCTTTCTATATTAATTCATACGATTTTGCTTCTCTTTTCTTTTTTCCAACTTTCCTAATTTCAGATGGTCTTTTTTTTTAATATTTTAACTATACCACTATTTATATAATTATTTTTTTATGGACATCCTTCCAGACAAACTTGAAGCCATAAGGGGCTAACAAGAACAAAATACGATGTTCACAAAGAGGAGACTCCTATTTATCTTAGTTTTCAAAAGACTAAGGTTATAGATAGAAGGAAAACAGTCAGCAAGTAGAGAGTTCCACAAACTTGCAGTTCTTGGAAAGAAGCTATTGGAATAGGAAGCTGTATTAGAAGAAGGTATTAAAACAATAAATTGATGGAAAAGTTTAATGTTAATGCGGACTCTGGTGAAGGATAATTTTTTATGTGATTTTTGACGAATGGGTGTTTATTCACTCATATTAGAACATTTCTATCATGAAGTCTGTTGTTTTCATAGATCAGAAATAATTTGTAATTTTATTTTGTCACTCTAGAAGGTTTCTCACTCCTGAAACAATCCTTTGCTTGTAGAAAAGCCAAATACGCCCTAAGTGAGAGTATATGTCACATTTGGGAAGGAATTGCCTTTTTTTTCTGTAACAATATGAGTGTCAACTTTGATATATATATATATATATAATCTCTTTGCTTGAAAGCTTGTAGTTGGACTTAAGTCACTTCAGGGGATAGTTAAATTTTTTTTAAACACCTTAAGAAATAGTTGCACTTACAATATCCACTTACTGAAGCAGGTACGCGAATGTACAGCAAAGTGTCGCTCAAAGTGCGGGTATCTTTACTAGTATTTTATATTTCCATCGCATATTTTTTATGCAGTCACAAGAGCTACATTGTGTTAAATATATCTATCTGGTGTCGCTGTAGTGTCTTAGATCGATCGATATGATTTTGTATACGCGTGTTTGTAAATGGTTTGTTTGGCTTTTGCATGCTCGTGGATAATTCTTCATGTACTTAGAACGAACATTTCGTTTTAATTGCAGTTTGCACAGCTGCATATGCACATTGGAAAATGAAACCTTCTTTCGCATAATTCGTGCCTTATATTATTGAATTTTTTAGATGGCGATTTCTAATTTAGATTTTTTGAATTCTTCAGATTACTGTTCTCGCCATGAGTGTTATTTCCCCAACGTTTCGGTTGATGCAATCTCCGACCTTCTTCAAGTGTATCTTATTGAACTTCGAAATCTAATAATTTACTAATTCACTAATTGCCTAATAATTTGAAAGTTATACTCCTCAGGAGGTTAAAGGCTTAATCCTCAGTGCAGGTGACACTAAAAATAAAACTGTGAATTACTTCTATGTAACCATGACTAACGAAATAAGAGTATGCTACCCTGTGGATTAAATAAAGATTTCCATTACGTTGTATCTGTCACTATGTCCTCAGCTAATTTTCAAATACGTTCTCATGTGCAAGAAAAAAAAAAATAGAAAACGAGTTAGAGAAATACTGTGTTTGGGTTTTTATATTATATGCGAGATTTTGACATTGAATATACTTGCACCTGTAATTGTAATTAAAAGAAACTACTGATTTGAGCTTTTATGCAATTGAGAGTCGATATATAAAAACAATATTCGCTACTGTTGCTCCTACTTTCCATGATACTTTTTGAACAGGTGTTGAGTGCACAACTTTTTTACACGTTTACACATACTACGTGGATATTTCTGTACACATGCTACGTCCGTGAAAACTATAGTGGTCTCAAGTATGAAAATAATGGCCCTCTGCGGCAGGGACTTGCAGTGGGGGGGTGCTAGGGGTGCTCGAGCACCTGTCCCTTTTACTCCTATTTTAAAAGTGCCCTTTTCAGAGGAATGTATTATATGGCTGTGCTCACCATTTCTATATTTTTGGCGTTCCCCCCCCCCACTTGAGCACCTGCCCTATAAAAGGTTTGTGCACGACACTGGTATCCGGCGGTCTTGGAGAAAAATAGACAAAATCTTTCATGTGAGTTGTCTGTGATCAGCCATCGGTTTCTAACCACTTTTTGGCGCCATTCCATCTAAGAAAAGTAAGCAATTTATTTCCGGCTGCAAAACAATTATGCCACCTCGCCTCTACTCCAGCGGCTCACTGACCTATCCGACATCAAATGAATTATATCATCACGTTATAAGTCTGAGATCAAACTATCAAATATTATATGCCCATTTGTTTCCCTGACGCTAGTTGTCAAATATAACAAGCTCTTCAACAATTAATGTTTGATTAATGAGTTCTTTTTAATTAATATCGCATTTACCGTCCCGGGTATGTCCGCTGTAAATAGTTGTGCGGGAGTCAAAGAGCAGGCATCGTGTTGATATTACTAAGTGGTATATGTCCCTGCAATTCTGTTTCACATCGAAACTTGTATGAATAAGAATAACGACTATTTTCAATTGAACTGGAAGAGTTACATCAAAACAAAAACAGAGGATAAAAGATGCATAAAACTTCAAGTTAGAGTAAGTTTTAGGGGATTCGTTTGTCAGTTCTAAAATGTTTAAGTGTTTTTTGTCTTATTTTTAACGCACTAAAACAAAAACTGATATATTCAAAACAAATTCAAGGTTTTAAATTAAGGTGGTTTAGTGTCTGGCAACTTGTTGAACAAATCTACTCTCTGTATGGTATACAGACCATTTATAATGTAATCTATTATATAACTCTCAGCTGTCTGTTTAAATGTATGCATATATGTATTTATGTATGCATGCCTAAAACTTTCCACAGAGGCGACGGATTTTCATGAGGTCCGTATCGTTTTGAAGCGCGACGCTTCGTACGACAAATATCGAAAAATTTGCTAAAAACATTCATTCCTTCACCCTCAACTGGACACTTTTTTAGAGGGAGCGGTCGCTTTTTTCGCCGATATTTTCGAAATTCATCCCCTCTTTGCGGTTGTCTAGCTTAATTTAAATCATCGCCACTTCTAATTTGGCAATGGGCGCAACGGCAAAGACGTCACTTTTTTTTCTTTTACATTCTTTTTCTGCCTACGACCAATTTTTTTTTTTTTTTTTTTTTTTTGCTCAACACACACCTTCAAACACTCGGGCAATGCCGGGTACTCAGGCGAGTTTAATGATAAAGCACAATCTTTTAAATAAATTCCACGTATGTGTATTTGTGTGTGTGTGTGTGTGTGTGTGTGCACAAAAAAAATGAGTACACAAATTATGAAGCCTCATCTGAAAAGATTGAAAAATAATAATAAAAAGTAAAATAATATATAAATTCGAGGTTGCAATCAAAGTTCTTCTGCATCTAGCAAGTTTTTGCACAGATCTCATTTTTTTGTTGTATATCAACCATTTTTTAAAATTTTTAAATGCTAAAGCATAATGCCTATTATAAATAATTAGCCGATTGGCTTTAAAATGTCTATTTAAATGCTGATATGCATTTAAATAGACATTTTAAAGCCAATTTAATTAAAGCCTTTTAATGGGTTGTTTAATGAAGACGCGAGAAACCTATTATGAACTATTAATTGATTGGTTTGGTTTTCGAATACGACTCTAAGATATTTGTTCACATTACATTTAAATTTCTGCATGTTGGTAGAGTCGAGAAAACAACGAGCAAAGAAGGAATTCCAACCATACACGGCCCAAAAGAAAGAAGGCAATAGGGTAGAAAGTTTCTGGCATTTGTGAAGGACTGGAATTTTGCTGCTGGTCGAGTTGATTGCAAGTGAATTTACATCGAGAACCTACGAGTGCAATAAGTTTGAGTACATTCCATTGAAGTCCTTGTAAAATAAGAACAAGGTTGTAACAATGTGGTGATGGGAGAGGGGCTGGAGCTTGGTAGATAGTGAGAGATCTATTAGGGTAGACACTTTTTTTGTGGAGCACATTATCAAAGAGCTGAGACTAGCAATTGATGCACCAGCCCAGATGTGGAAAAGATTCAATACATAATGCGTATTTATTTGCTTCCCTACTGAGCAAATTAGACACAAGGCTGTTTTTTAACGTCGAGAGAAAGAGGGGGGGGCAGCTCCCCGAGGGGGGGTAGTGTCAACCAGTATGACGGGTTTCTCCTACACTGAATAGTCTGATATGTGGGGTTACCCCCACATACAACTTTGATTGCAGTATCTGTTCCAGCAGATACTACATTTCGATCTTGGTCACCCGTGTCAAGAAGGCCGGGAAGCTGCTGTGAGATGTTTTCTAGCCTGGTAGAGGGAGCCAACTTTTTATCTTACTACCTCATCGTTTTTCGTAATTTTTGGATGTTACTATTAGCAACATAACAATTACGTGAGTATCATTTGTTTCACTTGAAATTCAATATTCTTTCGTTTGTGTAATACAGAAGCGCCTAAAATCTTCTCAAATTAAGTAAGTAAAATCAATGTATTTAAATTTTCGTTCCAGCATTTTCATTAAAAAAGAGTTTGGGGTTCAATTCTAATCTTTATTTATTTTATTTTTTTTTAGAACCTTTTTATTGGGTTCCACGACATTTTTCTGAATTCAAATATCTTTTCATGATAAAGTTACTTATTCGAAATGAATTTTTTTTCATTACAAATTCATGAATTTTCGCTTGAGCTTTCGGCAAATTCAACAAATTCACAGCAAATGATTTGAAAGAGAAAAATTAATTTCTTTCCATTCAAAGCCAAAAGCATTCGGTTCAATAATAATATGTCTTTCCATTTTTTTTTTTAATTAAAAAAAGAAAATCGCATCTCCTTCGTAGCAAACGAAAGGAAACACTTCTATTCATAAACAACAAACATAATTACAAAAAAACTAAGGAAATCTAATCCCAACTACCAAAGCCATGCATACACATCTTCATATTTTCAAATTAAAAGGGTTCATCTTTATGCTTTATAGTTAAACGCCGCCTTTTGTACAGGTGATTCGGTGCTTCAAATTGTTTGGCTTTAATGTTCGTCCCCCCCCCCCCCACAAGCCATTGAATTATGTTGAGAAGGAGAAACAGATTTAATCCTTCGTTATCATTACAAAAGAATAGTAAAGAACCTTCCCCTACACACACACAAAGATACAAAGTGTATGTTTATACTTATAGATATCATCCCAGATTATGATATCGACTATGCTGAGTTTTTGACCTATCCGACCTATTCTGATCATTTGCACATTAATACTTTTGGGGAAGACATGAACTGAAAATTCTCTTCAAAATTATGAATGAAATAGCAAGTTGTGTCCAATAAGTTATAGAACATGAATTCTACAAAACATTCAACATTAAATATCATTGAAAATAAAAGCTGATGTGCCGTTCTTGAAACTGGTCAAAAAACAAAACGAAACAAAAAAACGGATAATGAATAAATCTAAAATGAAAATTGTTTTTTTTTGTGTGTGTGCGTGTGTGTGTGTGTGTGTGTGTGTGTGTGTGTGTGTGTGTGTGTGTGTGTGTTGTTGTTAATGCAAGGCGAAGAACAAGGGAAATAATTACTGCTTCAAAATTAGTTCCCCTTCAACTTTCAAAGGGCTCATATTTCCAACGTCTCTTTATAGTGAAAAGCCGCTTTTTTTTTTTTACAGGTGACTTGCTGATGATTTGGTGCTGAAATTATTGAGTGTTCGACTTTAATCTTCGTTTACCTTCCAAAACATTAAGTTTGTTTTGTTTTTTTGGGGGGGATTTTTTTGTTACAATTTACGCTATTGTATTGTTAGAACTTAATTCTTGTTTTTTTTTTTGTTTGTTTTTTTCTTATGAGTAAAGCATATAAAAATGATTTAGTAGCTACTTTAGCAAGCAATGCATTAACCTCGTGTAAACCTGTTTGGTGATCTTTAAGGGTCTTTTTTATGAACACCTGGTTAGTCTTTTAAAGGAATAAACAAACCAATAAAGTAGCACAAAAAGGTTTATGCGCACATCAACTGGTTGGTAAAAATATTGCGCAAAGTTTGCTGTTTTTATGGAAATCGCTACAGACAAGATGTGAAGCCACTTAACGTAAGCAGATAATAAGGACGAAAGATGATTATCGCACAGACAAGAAATGCTATTGATGGAACGTCAAGTAATCAATTATTCATTTTTGGTTTCTTATTAGATGATTTAATTATAACATCCAATTCTATTTATGCGTAGTTTCTACATTGTGCATTATTGAGTAGCATTTAGGATGTAGACGTTATAGAAAGTAGGAGGAAAACAATCAGCAGGAAGTGAGTTTCACAAGCAAGGGAAGAAGGCACGTGAATAGGAAGCTGTATTACAATAAGGTATTAAAACAGTGAATTAATGGAGACCATTAGACCAACGAGTGAAACAAACTGAAACAAAGGAAGGATAATTCTGAAAAACACGTTTCATAATAGTATTCATATAAAAATGTGTAGCAAGATCCCATCTATAAGAAAGAGGTTGCAGAGAAAAAGAAAGTGTGGACTAATCAAATTACCGATACGTTGCTAAAGAAATAATGTTTAGCGATTGGTGTCAAGATAGTTGAAAAAGATAAATGTTCATCAAGGTCTGAAATTGCAAATATTGTACTTATCTGTGTTTTAGTACACGGAGCAATAAAAAAACGCCCAGCAATTACAGATACCATGTTTCGCTCAGTGTTCAAAAGAAGAAAGGAAATATTTTTCCAGTCGCCGTAGTAAGACGAGTTCTTGTTGGAAATGTCTTATAAAGAGAAACCCAAAATCGGAGTTCAATCAAGTATTTTCCATTTCTTCTCCTTATCCATATAAACTTAAGTTTTTCGTCGCATAAAACATTGATATTAAAAGCCTTTTTTTATTTGAAAATTACTTAACGAACTTCTTAATTTACTCATTCATAGATATGTGAGCAATTAAATAAGGGTAACTAATTTGCATATTCTTTGAAAATCGAATGTTTTGTGGTTTCTTATTAGATGATTGGTTTACTTTAATTATAATGTTCAGTTCTATTGATGCATAGTTTCTACATTGTGCATAACTGGGTAGCATTTAGGATACAAACGTCATAGAACGCACAAATGCAATTATATATATATATATATATATATATATATATATATATATATATATATTATAAGGTAAAATTAAAAGCCAAGAACAATGCGAGATTTTTTTTATATAGAGTAAAATTAAATGAAAACAAAAGAAATAAATTTCTTTTTTTTGTTGTTTTTTTTTCTTTTTCACACAAATTTTAACTCTAAACAACAGTAAAAAAATTTTTTTCTGTCATATTCAATGGTGTTATAAATCTAAATATATTTCAGACCTATTAGTCCTTTTTCAAGAGAAGACAGCGGAAGAGTGTTCAAAATTGGAAAAGCAGCTATAGAGTTTGCCACGTGACACCGTGAAATATAGAACAAAAAATGACGTTAGGAGAACGTTAAAATAAATCAGTTGGTGTTTAAAATACTTGTTGCGTCTGTGCACCAAGGGAGATGACCATTCAATCAAGGGTGTGAGATTTTATTAATCTTTTAATTATTTTAAAACAATAATTTTTTTTCTTTCTTTTTATTATTTTAATTATTGTTTTTCTTATGTTTTAAACTTATATTATAAAAGCGGAGCTCAATTCCAGTCTATTGTTTAGTGTGGGAGTATTTTTTGAAATAATTAAAGATTCGAGAATACGAAGTTGACCTACGTTTCTTGAAGAAGAAATCATACTTTCATTAATTAATTATTTATTTCTATGGTTTATTAATTGATAATTGGTTTCATTTAACTATTATTTATACTCTCAGTTGTATGTATTCATAGTTTCTACATTTTGCATAATTTGGTAACATTTAAGATGCAACTGTCCTAGTATGCACAAATATATATATATGAGTGACCTTGTCTATGTATATACGGAATGAATCTACTAAAATCTTCTGTCAATATTTGATCTACAGACTTGCAACTTGACATATAGGGGATTTAGATTTGTAGAAAAAATTCAATTCGGTTTTTAGCGGGAAAAATTGCTGAAAAAGAGTCAAAATTGAAAAAAAAAAAAACACTGACCTTGGCAAGTCGATTAAACGTGTTATTCTAAGCATGCGCAAATGCATCTTTTATACCTTTTACAGCGGTATTTTCGCAAGGTTTTCTATGAGTATGGCCATAGTGCAGATGGTTACAGATAAGGCTGGCGATCTATATGTTTTGGTTTCGATTCTAGCTGATGGCACAAAAGTCATTTTTTTTTTTACTTTTGAAACTATTATTATATATTAGATAAAATATGATAATCAATAGAGTATTAACTTTATAATTATAATAATAATAATAATAATAATAATAATAATAATAATAATAATAATAATAATAATAATAAATCTGAACTCTACATGAATTAAAATATAATAGTAGTGGTGAAAATTGAGTAAAATTCGATTATTTAAGGGGACTGATCAACAAGAACTTATTTACATTGGACTTGAAAGTTACCATGTTGTAGTCAGCTGGGAAGCAGCTTCACAACATAGAGTTCTGCAGTCGGGTAGTTCTAGAAAATAAACTTTGTTAATGGATTTTGTGTTTAGTTTTAGGCACAGATAGAGAGTAGAGGAAATTGTTGAGAGTGGTTGTTGCTAGAGGAGTCTTTGTTGCAAATGTTTTACGGGGGAAGGGGCATAGATTGAAGCTCAGTCGAGAACCTGTCATTCTTTATCAGTAGTTAAATATTAACATTGATTCACTGGTAAATATGAGACATTATATACTATATGAAAATGTCGGGTTAAGACAAGCCATAAGCTTTTTATGTTGTCACTTTTATTTCAACTAGCTGGACGCCTGGCGTTGCCCGGTCCTACAAAACATGATATTTTAATTTATGCATATTCCATATCTATTATTATAGAATCAATCCTCTATTGAATATTATATGCTATGAGGAATAATTTTCCCAGTGGATTAATTCGCAAAAAAATGTAAAAAATAAAAAATAATAATGATAATGTTCATCAAATTTTGTCTGTGTTTGTTTACAATATCACGTCAGCTGATATTTAATTTTAACGATCTTAAAAATAGTCGTTCTTCTCTTATAGATAAAAAAAAGAATTTTTACAGGGGAATATTTCACATTACACTAGTCAAGATTACACCGTGTGTGTATATTTCCCTGTATAAATTATTTTTTTTATCTATAAGAGAAGAAAGGGTTTTTAAGATCGGATTTTTTCGATTTTCGATATTTATCGGATGAATTTCTGTACAAAACATATCTAAGAACACTGTCAGAAATAGAAATTACATTTGTGTGAAATTTGCAAAAGATAGGCTCAGCCATTTCGGAATCTATGAAAAAGGAAATCACACTCACACACACACACAAAGTGACTTTTTATATAATAGTAGAAATAAAGATTCTTGTTATATATTTTAATATTTTTATTTACGTGGATTAATGTCAGCGTACAACACTAATTCAGTTTTTCTTCTTGTTAGTTTGGTTTTAAGCAACTTGCATAAAATGTCATAAAAATCGTAATAATATTGAACTTCATCACTTGTAATAAACTATAAAAGCTACACAAAAAGAGTAAAAATTAACATTTAATAAGAAATTATTTTTCCAAACTCTTCATAATTCGGAGATCAGGAAAACAACAGTCGCCATCTTGAAACGAGACATTTTACAATTATCTCATAAAGTCAATACTTCAATAGTTTCTTGGTTCAGGACGAGGCGAAACATTATTTTCTCTAAAACTGATTATCTTCTGGAAAAATACTTTATTTAGAACTAGTCTGGGCGCCCGGCGTCGCCCGGGTGTTTGGAGGTGTGTGTTGAGCAAAAAGAAAAAAAGAAAACAAAATAAGTTGTAGTAGGCAAGCAGGCTCGAAACTGTAATGCGAAGGAGAAAAAGAATGTGAAAAAAACAAAACAAAAAAAACATGACGTCTTACCGTTGCGCCCATCGCCAAACCGGAAGTGGCGAAGGTTTAAATTAAGGCTAGTCATTCGGAAAGAAGAGATGACTTTCGAAAATAACAGCGAAAAAAGCGATCCCTCCCTGTATAAAAGTGCCTAGTTGAGGGTGAATAAATTAATATTTGCAGACAATTTTTCAATATTTGTCGTTCGAAGGGTCACGCTTCAAAATGATACCGATCTCATGAAAATCCGTTGCCTCTGTCGAAAGTTTTAGGCAGACATACATACATACATACATACATACATACATTTAAACAGACAGGTGAGATTTATATTATACTAGCGGGGGTACCCGGCGGTGCCCGGGTGTTTGGAGGTGTGTGTGTGGTGTTGAATAAAAAAGAAACCGGGGGGGGTAGGATCGAACCTGAGGCCCTGAGGCGAAGTTTGAAAATAAAATCGGCGAGCCAGAATGAGTTACTAAAAGATGTTTAAATTGACAGGTGCGCGCACGGAAGTCGTCGAGCGTTACGATGACGACGACAACGTTAATGACCAGGTTTGTTTTTTATTAGCGAAGTAAAAATGAAAACGTTTTAATTAAGCGGGGCGGGAGGTAATCAAAACATCGAAAAAAAAACACAAAAAAACTAACGTAACGATGAAAACAGAAAAACGAACACGTGAAAAATGGCTTAAATAAGCCTGTTTCGATATTAAAATTTAAAAAATCGGTGGTTACCCGGGTGTTTTGGGGTGTGTGGCCGGGGGTAGATAAGCAAAGTAAAAAGAAAAAAGCAGAAAAACAAACGTTACGTGAAAAATGGATTAAATAACACTGGTTCAATATTTAAATTTAAAAAATTTTTTAAAAAAAAGCCATCTCACACCACGATTCAAACCCAAAACCTTTAGATAATGAAACAATGCGTTAATCAACTGATGTAACGCGACGTACATGAAATTTGTTCAGGTTTTCAACTATTTAAAGTAAATCAGGTCATGACGTCATCTGGCGCATGCGTAGAACCGTTCGTCGTCACGAGAAGCCCGTTTTGATTGACCCCCCCCCATGTCGAAAATTATCGATTTCGGGGTGAAAAAAATGAACGTTTTTCGATATTTTTCGAGCGAAGGATGGGGCTTCGATATGATACCGAGTTTGTGAATTTTCGTCGTGTCTGTCGAAAGTTTTTAGCAGACACACAAACATACATACATTTTCGCTTATATATATATATATATATATATATATATATATATATATATATATATATATATATAGATTAGTGAGGATGCCTGGCGTTGCCATGGTATTTGGAGGTGTGTGTGTTTCGGGAGGAGTAGATCAAAACAAATATGATAAAATTAAAAAACTATGCTAAACTTCTTTATAAAATCGGAAAAACAAAAACAAAAAAATCAAAAAAAAGTTTTGGTAGGTAAGATCGAACCAGAAGTCTTGAGGCGAAGGTGGAAAATAGTGTGAAAAAAACTGACACGCTACCGCTCGGCCATCAAGAGAGAGTAACATAAAAACATCTGAATTTAAGGATTAAAAACTTAATTGACAGGTGCGTGAATTTAATGAGGTCAAATATCACGCCATACAGGGAATGAAATCCCACACTTAACTTTTACTGCGAGGCAGTTTTTTGGGGTTTGTTTACCCAACTTTGACTGCGAGGTAGTTTTTGTGGTTTTGTTTCCTCAAGATGTGGGGGGGGAGGAATAGCAATTGTCTGATAAAAGGGGTTTCCCCCCGCATTGATCAAAACTTTATTGCTTTCTGAACGTTCCTGAAAGATGTCTCTGCTTCAGATTAGTTTCGCTTTTATACGAAAAAGCCGAACAAACATGAGGGGAACCAAAATAGCAAGAATTTTGTAAATAAATCTAGACGTGACATGCGTTCGCAAATTGCAATCTACACGGTATATAAAAAAAATTGCAAGAAATAGTAATCCCACGACCCCCCCCCCCTCCTCCTGAAAAAACCTTTGCTGGACATACAAAAAATGTGTACACACATTTTGCCTTATATATATATATATATATATATATATATATATATATATATATATATATATATATATATATAGATAGATAGATAGATAGATAGATAGATAGAAGATGATAGATATTATAATATATTAAAACAGAATTCTTTTTTTTTTAATTATCTGTTTTATTTTAATCTCATGTTAACTAAAACTGAAATAACTCAAAAGAAAACAAACTAGCTAACGCGCCTATCTTCGTAGGGGTCGGGGAAGACGTACATAACTAAGTATAACTATCCGTATATCTGTCTTTCTCTTCCACGTATATAATTAAAAAGAAAAAAAATTAGCTGAAGCAACTGTGTAAGGTAATGAATAATGTTTAAAATTGTCAAAATTATTGCATGATTCCATGTGCATCCGCCGCCCGACAGCAATCGCCAATGCTATGTACCGTAGTTGCCTTCTCCTTTTCTCCCCATGTCGTCGTCTCTCACACTGACGGCTGCTGAGGTGGTCATGCAGTGGTTCACATGTATATAAAAAATAAAACAATGCAAGAGAAAGCACAAACTCTGCCACATACTTGAAAACAAAATTGTATTACGTATAACCATCTTGGGCCAGTTTTTCAGCTGTCAGGAGCGGCATGCCAGTCTATATCGGGTCAATTCGTATAGTAACATTTTTCAACAACAACAACAAAAAAATACATATGTATATACACTGGCTTTTTTCTTCTCTTCATTGTCAATGTTCCTGTTATTCGTTTCTTTCCATACAGAGTACAACACAACGAAGGTTTTTATTTAGAGAGAATGTTTTCCCGACTATTTTCAAGGTTTTTATTTAGAGAGAATGTTTTCCCGGCTATCTTCAAGGTTTTTATTCAGAGAGAATGTTTTCCTGACTATTTTCAAGGTTTTTATTCAGAGAGAATGTTTTCCCGACTATTTTCAAGGTTTTTATTTAGAGAGAATGTTTTCCCGACTATTTTCAAGGTTTTTATTCAGAGAGAATGTTTTCCCGACTATTTTCAAGGTTTTTATTTAGAGAGAATGTTTTCCCGACTATTTTCAAGGTTTTTATTCAGAGAGAATGTTTTCCCGACTATTTTCAAGGTTTTTATTTAGAGAGAATGTTTTCCCGACTATTTTCAAGGTTTTTATTTAGAGAGAATGTTTTCCCGACTATTTTCAAGGTTTTTATTCAGAGAGAATGTTTTCCCGACTATTTTCAAGGTTTTTATTTAGAGAGAATGTTTTCCCGACTATTTTCAAGGTTTTTATTTAGAGAGAATGTTTTCCCGACTATTTTCAAGGTTTTTATTTAGAGAGAATGTTTTCCCGACTATTTTCAAGGTTTTTATTTAGAGAGAATGTTTTCCCGACTATTTTCAAGGTTTTTATTCAGAGAGAATGTTTTCCCGACTATTTTCAAGGTTTTTATTTAGAGAGAATGTTTTCCCGACTATTTTCAAGGTTTTTATTCAGAGAGAATGTTTTCCCGACTATTTTCAAGGTTTTTATTTAGAGAGAATGTTTTCCCGACTATTTTCAAGGTTTTTATTCAGAGAGAATGTTTTCCCGACTATTTTCAAGGTTTTTATTTAGAGAGAATGTTTTCCCGACTATTTTCAAGGTTTTTATTTAGAGAGAATGTTTTCCCGACTATTTTCAAGGTTTTTATTTCGAGAGAATGTTTTCCCGACTATCTTCAAGGTTTTTATTCAGAGAGAATGTTTTCCTGACTATTTTCAAGGTTTTTATTCAGAGAGAATGTTTTCCCGACTATTTTCAAGGTTTTTATTTAGAGAGAATGTTTTCCCGACTATTTTCAAGGTTTTTATTCAGAGAGAATGTTTTCCCGACTATTTTCAAGGTTTTTATTTAGAGAGAATGTTTTCCCGACTATCTTCAAGGTTTTTATTTAGAGAGAATGTTTTCCCGACTATCTTCAAGGTTTTTATTTAGAGAGAATGGAATTAAGGAGACTAATGTTATCCTCTAGTTATTTATTATTTCTAAAACCTTACTTTCTAACTTAAGGAATGAGTGACGCGGACGTACAGACATCAAAGTAACATTTGCCTAAGATTATCCTGTACTAGCAGGGCGCCCGGCGCTGTCCGGTTGTAAAATACAGTTATATATTATATTTTAAGTTATGCAGGTTTTATATTTATTACTATAGAGATAATTCTCTATTGATTATTATATTGTACCCAATATACAGTAGTGATCTCAAAAGTAAAAATATAAAAATAATAAGACTTGGTGTCGTCATCTAGAATGGAAGCCAAAACATTTAGCGACGTTTTAACATATAAATATAATTTTCGACTACAGGTGTTAGGGGTAGTATTGTGGGCTATATTTAGTTTTATATTTATATAGTGAGAGGAGGGGGTAAAAGAGGTCGACCCTTCATGAAAATTCAGATACCTCCAAATTTTTTGACGTGTTAACAATATATACTAAACATCAATCAATACATATCCCCCAAACTCATGTCTCTTCACTGGGATATATAGGTTTCATGGGACATAACACGAGCACAACCTCTCATTTGAACATTCAAGAAAATCAGATTTGCATTCAATTTATTAATAGTCATTAAAAAGCAGTGAATCAAAGGTCCCTGAATTTCAATGCTTTCCTTAAGACCCCTTAAGCTTAAGTTTTAGAAATTTTCTAGAATCGAAATCGTCTAACGAATTTTGATCAAAAGTGGAATTTTTAGTTTTGAAACAAAAGTTTTGATTATTTTCATATCTTGGTTTTAATCTTCAGATTATTGAGCACTCTAAGTTGAAATTAAAAGTCGGTCACTTAAGCTCACATGCGCAGATCATGATGTTATAATCATTAGATCACTCTCACCGTGTAGGCATTTACGCTTTATATAAATTTTAATTTCAACTGTATTCCTCGTGATTAATGTTCACTGTGTGGTTTGTTCCTTGCTAATGGAGCCAGAGATGACGTCATGGCTGGGTTTGAATCTCGCAACCAGCTGTAATCATTACTCTCTCCACTGGTGATTCCCAAACGATGAAATACTAGTGTCTGTAATTATTAAAAAATAAGTAATTTTATATATATATATATATATATATATATATATATATATATATATATATTAGGAACCGCCCAAACTAGGGCGGCCGGTAAGTACTTTTTGACGGACCGTCTTTTTAAAAATCTACCAAAAATCAGGTAATTATCCAATCAATACGAAATTTTCAGCGATTATTAAGAGAAGAATGAACTTTATAACAGTGTACTTATTTTTCATAAACAATATATATATATATACTTTTTTTTTGCTTACAAAACCCTCCTTGTTTTGAGGGGGTTCCAAATATACTTAAAATAATCATCTGAAACTGAACAAAACATATTATGTTGTTGTAAGGGACGGGATTATAGATTAAAAAAAAAAAAACTTGTTATCATACCTTATTTTGACGTCTGAATATCAAAACTTCGATTGTGTTTAATTATCCCGCTTTTGAGTTTTGAAGTGTGAAATTCGGTGAATATGTTAAGTAAAATAATTAATTTAAGTTAAGCAAAACAAACAAAAAAAATTTTAATATTTATACGAACAAAGCCATGTTAAAATCTTTGATAAATAAATTAACAATTTCTTTTTAGTAAGCCGAATAATGCATGACCATTATTAAACAGGGCATGCTTTGAAGAATCGATACAAAAAAAAAAAATTTGATAAATATTGTGCCCTTTGTGTTAAAAATATCATTATTTTTTCGATCAAGTTTGGAAACGTTTGCTGCCTTTCGACTACGGTGGACCAAACGCGCTGAAATAATTTTTTTATTCTGCTTTAAATTGCCCCCCTCCCCATTTTGGAGAGCCTGGCCCCTACACACATACACATTAAAAACCAAACTCATACAAATGGTCACCCATCTGGTACTGGCCAGCCTCAGCTTAATAATACATTGAAATTTTTGTCACTGAAAAATAAGTTTTTTTTTGGCTTTTTGGTCTTCCGTAGTTTGCTTTTTATCAAGCACAAATGTAAACAGTAATCAAATCGACTCGAAGTAACTGGTTACCTATATGAATAAGTGGAAGTATTTGAAATCCAGGTACTTATATTATAATATTTTTGCATATTCTCATAGAAAATCACCCTAAATCTTAGTTAGATAAGAAATAAACAAATTAATTCTTTCAAAAACCTTCTTTTTTTAACTATTTATATACGTTTTTTGTGCAAAACAAAAAAACGCCAATTGGTAACTTTTGGGGAAAATTTAACATTTAGAATTTAATTAAAAATATAAAAAGTTTTACATTATTCTGCTTTCTATATGATAAAATTCAGGGTTTTATCTTTCTGGAAAAAAAAAAGTTACTTAGAAATAATGGGTTTTAATAAATGTAATTTCGTTTTAAAAAGCAACAATAACTTGATTTTTCGGCCATTTTTAGCGGTGCCCAATATATATATATACACAGGGTGTCCACAAAGTCTGGCTACATAATCTAAAGAGTGTCCACAAAGTCTGGCTGCATAATATAAAGAGTGTCCACAAAGTCTGGCTGCATAATCTAAAGGGTGCCCATAAAGTCTGGCTACATAATCTACATGGTGCCCATAAAGTCTGGCTACATAATCTAAAGGGTGTCCACAAAGTCTGGCTGCATAATGTACAGGGTGTCCACAAAGTCTGGCTACATAATCTTTAAGTAGCCAGACTTTGTGGACACCCTGTGTGTGTGTGTATATATATATATATATATATATATATATATATATATATATATATATATATATATAACACGACGGTATATTTAGCTGAGAATGAGTGTCTCATACCAGATAGTTGAATGCAGTTAAATCTGTGCTCAATTTTGCATTAAACAATAATCCCTATTAATCTCTAACTGTGCATCAAACGAATACAATAATAATTACCTTATTAACAAAAAATTCATAGAAAATTTCAGCAAGATGAGCCTAACAGTTTACAGGAAAAATTTGAATGGACAGACAAAGAGAAACCAAACGGTTAGCTTATGACTTACCTTTTTCCTTTGACGTTAATGCCTGAGCATGACATGTTTGCTGCAAGGCTAAAAATTAAAACATGAACCAATAGCTATTACGTTATACATGCATATTCGTAATACCGTCGTTCAACCTTCACCTGGATATTTCATTTTGTTTTAATTTTCTCATTTTTGCACAGATTTTCCCTGGCTAAAATCCAAATATAAAATTTTGCATGGGTTCGAATGCCCTATGCATTAAGTGTTATGTCTGCAGACCAAAAACTGACAAATGTGTTGGAAAGCAAAATTTTTTAAACAAATATATATACACATACATAAATATATATATAGAAAGAGGTTTGTTTTTACTATAAACTTTTTACGTAAATATTACACAAATATAAATCATGTAGAAAATCTGCATCAATATAATTACACGTAATTGTTAACTAAAGATGATCATCCTATAGGAAAACCGAAAATAGCTAATAGGAAATTAATTAAAATGAATGTTTAAAAGAATATGCAAATTAGCTAGATCTTTTGCTAGTGAATTCACTTCCACGACCCATATATAACAAAGTTGTACTTTTCTTTTTAAATAAATAGAAAAGCGGGTTTTTAGTGTGTGTGTGTATATCTATATATCTATAAAAGTGAATGTGTCTGTGTGTGTATCTGTGTACATTTTCCTACGCAATAACTCTGTCAATTTTTAGTCTACAGACTCGAAATTTAATATACAGGGTATTGAGATTTGGGAAAATCTATGTGATTGGTTTTCGTCCAAAAGTTTGGCTGCTAAGGGGCCAAAGTTCAACTATTTGACCTCTTTGAGAACTCTACCAAACTCCTCCGACAATTTTGGGTCAAAACACTTGAAATTTTAGATATAGGTTCCTTTGACATGGATCTAACTTAATAACTTGATTTGAGCCCAAAACAATAAATGTTAAGGGGTCATAATAGGGGTCAAAGTTAAAAAAAAATTGACCGTTTTTTTTTTTTTTGCTCAGCATGCACCTCCGGGCAACGCCGGGCACCCATGCTAGTATATATATATATATATATATATATATATATATATATATATACACAGACACACACAGAGAGGTTTGCCATGAGTCTATTTATTTGATAAAAGTGTCAATGTGGTTAGGTGTGGCTCTCTCATGTGGAAGGCTATTGTACTTTCCGCATGGCAAGTTGTTAGAAGCCATTAAAGTGTTGGACAGCGAGAAAATAAAGATGGTTTTAATTGCCCAGTAGAGCAACTCTACACATCTGACACGACCACTAGAATACACACTTTGCTTCATCGATTTAGCAGATGAAGAACTCCTTGTCAAATGAAACTATAATTCAGTACAGCAAAAAGTCTGCAGCTGACAGTAAAAAAAAAAACAAAAAAAAACAAAAAAAAAACGATAATTTGGTTATAAAAAACAACAACTAAAGTTGATTCTCTCCAAAGATATGAACTGTACAAAAAAAGTGTCATTAAAATCTGACAAGTCTCTGATTTTTGTTTATTTTTTGGTTTATTAAAACAAAAATGATCATGTTGGTTGCAAATAATTGACTTCTATTCGTTTTACTTTTATATGCCCGTCGGCTGATGATTATTCTCTAATGCTGGTCAACATGTCAGCCAGTCGACCAGTCGTTATCCTATTATTTGAAATACTCTTAATTTGTCATATAGTTTTAATTTGTGTTATCATTTTTATACTTTAACACTGACGTCTCAGAAATACTTGCATTTAAAGTTGAAAGTTTATTGTTTAAATTTTAGTCTCACTATCTTTGTATTCCTTTATATGCGTGCCGCCCTGTGTTGCCCGGTCATAAAATACGTTTAAATATAATATTTTAATTCATGCAGATTTCGTATTTATTATTACTAGTGGGACGTGTGGAAATTTCACAGGGGATTCATTCCTATCTAATGCATTGATGTTGTCATTCTGTAGATGTTTAGCATAAATGGAGATGCTCTGATATTATTGTAGCTCTTTTGTTAAAACTGCAAAAGTATTTATCTAAGGTAGCGGGGATGCCCGGCGTAGCCCGGTCATAAAGTACGCTTAAATATGATATTTTAATTCTTGCAGATTTCGTATATATTACTATAGAGTTAAAGTTCTATCGATTTTTATATATTGTAAAGTTACGATTTCAAAAATAAAAAGAATATATCCATAACTTGGGTGCATCCCCTTGAATCGAAACCGAAACTTATCAAAAAAAAAAAAATATATATAGTTGAACATTAAAAAAAGGACATTATATTTGCACCAACATAAAGATTTCAAAAGTTTTTTAACAAATCGCATAGCTGACATCAGCTCTCTAGCAGTATTCACTACCATAAGGGCAGATGAATATCAAAACTTTTAAAATTAATGCAGTTTAACATATAAGTGTGCATTTGTGCATACAGAAAGAAATACTTTAAGTCAACTTACGCCTGCCAGCTATTAATTTTGAGCTTTTAGCAGCTATTGTTACCGACTAAAAAACAAAGTGAATTTGTTCCATGTGTCCAGATCCCCTATATATCAAGTTCCAAGTCTGTAAATCAAACATTGACAGAGTAGTTTGATAGAAAAAAAAATATATATAGTTGAACATTAAAAAAAATCACGCAATTTACTTATATATATATATATATATATATATATATATATATATATATGACTTTGTCTGTCTGAGGAACGATCTCTACCAAGCTTGCCTGTCAATTTTTGGTCAATAAACTTGAAACTTGATATATATATATTGGATTTGGACCTGTGGCGCAAATTCAGTTCGGTTTTTAAAAGGTAAAAATAGCTACTAAAGGTTCAAAATTAAAAAAAAAATTGAAACTTGGCAGGCATAAGTCGACTAAACATTTTACTTCTATGCAAGTGCAACTATACATTTATACTTTTTACAACGTTATTTTTTAAGTATTTACATGGATAAAGACATAATACAGGTAATGACTAAAGCTATATATTTGAGCTTCGATTTTAGTTGATGGCAACCAAGTCATGTTTTTTTTTTAAAACTTCTTAAATCACTACTATATATTGGATAATAAAGAATTTTCCCCTTGTGTCCTCATTTTTTTCTCAATGTGATTTTTCTGACAAAGGGAGAAGAAAAAAAAAACTGTATACTTGGTTATCAGTATTTTGTGTGAACAGTCGCCAGAGATGTTGGAAATTCTGTTTCTTTGTCTATCCTTGTGGCTATGTTACTAATAAGGGTGCTGGAGGTAAACGTTTTAACTAGGCTGACGTTATCCGCCTGATAGTCAGGGACCCGAATCTTGGATTAATCACTAATCCTATTAGCAGGTGCAAAGTACTGGGGCTACTGTATTGCCATTTGGTGAATGGATTCTGGACCATCCAGTAGCTTCTGGTTAGGCCTCTCGATGCCATATTAGTAGGTAATTGTTACGGCTAGAAAAAAAAAAGATTTCTTTGTTTCTTTTTCTCTTACTTTCCCTCTCTGCCCTGCTCTAAGCAAGTCTGTCGACCTATTCCACAAATTCCAAATCTCAATCATGAAAGGTTTCCAGAAGAAATACTCGATAAAACCCAGATCTCCAACTTCCAACGTAAACCCCCACTAAATGTCTCCTTCTTAAACATCAGGGATCTACATTCCAACCTTGCAGAGGTTCAAACTCTATCACAGGAGACTAAACCAGACCTATGTTTCCTAAACAAAACTGGCTACTTCCTTAGATGAGCTCATAATTAAAGGATATTCTAACTTAACCTCTAAATCCGACCCCTAGGATCGCCATGGGCATGGAGTATGGGCCTACATTTAAGACGACTTTCCATGTGGTAGGGACAAATCCAGACATGATCCTAACTAACCCTATATGTGCTTCCGGGTTGCATTAGCTCATACTACTGTGTTTATATTTGTGCTCTATCGCCCCCACAACAGTGGAGTTACTATCTTTAAAAGCATATCTGAGAAAATTGACCACGTCCTGTTTGTGTACCCCTCAGCAAACATTCACGTCTGTGGACACTTCAATGTCTGCACTGGGATCTTCCGACCACCCTGTTGTATCAGTTAAGATAAAAATGAAATGTAATAGGTCCTCAGACATAGCTCGCCATCGTGAAGTATATCAATACTCGATGGTTGAATAGGGTAGCTTCCGTAAATTTATATCAGATCTACCTCTGCGTTCCATGTTTAAAAAGAATGTCCACTATAGTATCAGTATAGAAATCATTTTTTCCATTGCTTCCAACGCAATAAATGTACTGATATTAAAGCTGTTTTCAGTCTAAGAAAGTAATAAACAATGCGAGAGAGTTGTATGCTCAGTCTGTCAAGTCCAAAGTAGCTGAGCAGTGGCTTGGTTCCCATCAATTTTGGCAAATAGCAAACAGAATCTAGAACAGAAATGTGTGCTCTATCCTAACTATTATCAATGGACCTGAGGTAATCTCGTCAGCATCAGACAAAGCCAAAGACTTTGCCAAGATCTTTGCAGCTAAGTCTACCCTTTACGACCAAGGTCGCCAACCCCCAGTATTTCCTCCTGTATCTGAAAACACACTATGCGACATACAAATATCTATGTGATGTTGCCAAGCTAATCAAAAGCCTTGATTCCAGTAAAGCAACTAGCCCTGATGGCATTCCAATTATAGTGCTAAAAGAGCTTCACACATAACTAGTGCTTATACTTACAAAGTTATTTTAGCGTTATCTTAAGGAGAAATCCTTCCCAACACCTTGTAAAATCTCATCAGTATGCCCTGTATGAAAGAATTCAGGTGATCGCTCATCTCCCTCTCAATACAGACCAATAAGTCTCCTGTGTGTCATGAGTAAGTTGCTAGAATCTGTGTTAAATAGAGAAGTAGTCAATTCTATCTATATAAAAGCCAAGTACGTCCAAGGATGGAATACTGCTGCTATATCTGGGCAGGAGCTGCTAAAAACAGCCTATCCTGCCTTGACAGAGTACAAAATAGACTTTGTGGCTTAGTGGGGGATGCCCTTTTCTATATCCTGCAACCTCTCTCCCACAGAAGAGACGTTGCGAGCCTATCCTTGTTTTATCGTTATTTCCATGGCAGGTGCTCGTCTGAACTCCAATCTCTGGTCCCCCCTCACCAATCTTTCACGAAAAACACCCGTCTAGCTGAATCCACTGTGAAAAATTTCCCCCACTCTTTATCTGTGCCTAAATCAAAACGTGGATTCCATGAACAAAGCTTCTTTCTTAGAACTGCACGCCTGTGGAACTCTGTTCCGTCTGCCTGCTTCCCACCGGACTACAACTTGGATGTCTTCAAGTCCAACGTTAACAAATTCCTAATGAACCGCCCTCCTAAGTAAACACTTCATCAAATCTCCACACTAACGTACTGTACTTGCAATAACCCTTATCCCTGAGTGGCTTCCGGGCCTTGATAAGTGGTGACCACCGTGTAAAAAAAACAAAAAAAAACTATCTCAACAAAAATAACATTCTTAGTGACATGCAATATGGTTTCCGTTCTGCTAGATCTAAAGCAGACGTGCTTACAGTGATATCCCATAGAATTAGCGAATTTCTCAAAGGAGGCTTTCACTCTAGGGCAATTGCTCTTGACATATCAAAGGCCTTTGATAGGATATGGCATAAAGGTTTACTTCACAAGATCTCCAGCTATGGTATAGCTGGAAATGTCTTCTCAATTATTAAATCATTTCTCTCTGGTAGGTTCATAAGAGTAGTGGTTGATGGGCAGAAATCAGAAGCCCACAGTATTAATGCTGGAGTCCCTCAGGGGTCCATCCTGGGCCTAAGTCTCTTCTTGATCTACATTAATGATCCTGCAAATCACATCCTTACATCATTCGTAGACATTTATGCTGACAAAACTACAATATATGGTAGCACATGAAAGACTGTAAACGACCAAGTTCTCTGATTATCTCTCCTCTGAACTTGAGCATGTAGTACAATGGGAAAAGAGGTGGCTGGTCACTTTTAATGCATCTAAAACCAAGCTTCTATCTTTATATCAATTGAAATGAACGGCTCTTGTCTTGGGGAGGCTTTATGTTTTGACAAGCTCCTGGGCTTGACCTTTACTCCTGATCTGAAATGAAACATGTATATCAAATCCATTGCCAAGGTCACTGGAAAAATGGTAGGATCCTTCTACTGCTCTAGTAGATATCTCACTCCTGATGCAATTCTCTACCTACATAAAAGCCAGTTATGGCCAGATGGAGTACTGTTGCCACATCTGGACAGGAGCTGCTAGAAGTAGGTTATCTTGCCTTAACAGAGTTCAAAATAGACTTCATAACTTAGTGGGGGGTGCCCTTTTCTCTTCCCTGCAACCTCTTTTCCACAGAAGTAACATTGCAATCCTGTCTCTGCTTTATCATTATTTTCATGGCAAGTGCTCGTCTGAGCTCCAATCTATGGTCCCCCTAAGCCAAAACCACTATCAATAATTTCCCACACTCTTTATCTGTGCCTAAATCTAAATGTAGATTCCATGAACAAAGCTTCTTTCTTAGAACTGCACGCCTCTGGAACTGTCTTCCGATTGCCTGTTTTCCAGCTGAGTACAACCTGATTGCCTTCAAGTCCAACGTAAACAAGTTCTTAATGAACCGTCCCTCTAAGTAATCCAATCTACAAAATTCACACTACTTATGTTTCCTACGCTATAATACAATTGACACCCAGTAACCCTTATCCTCAAGTGGCCCCCGGGCCTTGATAAGTGGTGATTCCCATGTTAAAAAAATACAAAATCTGCATGAATTAAAATATACTGAAGCATATATCACAATCAGGCAATTCTGGGCGGCCTGCTAGTGTGTGTATATATATATATATATATATATATATATGTGTGTGTGTGTGTGTGTGTAAAGAGTAGTTGGCTGTGTGTGTGCCCAGCTAACAATTAAAACAAACAACCACAAAGTTGGTATATTCTTGATCAGCATTGCTCTCAGTGAAAACTATCTGAAATTTAAAAAGATATATTCTTTGGCGGGGGGGGGGGTACTGATTCGGGTTTCGTTGGGTGCAGATTTTACACTCATTTTACTCAAACATCAAAGGAAAATAACATTGATGCTTTTTTTTTATTCAGGTGTTGCTTTCCTTATGCTAACTCATTTCTCATGGAATGTAAAGAGACTTGTATGTGTGTGTATCTCCAACTAGTAAGAAATAGGCTGGGCAGAAGAGAAAGAAGGTGTTGGGGATAGAGAGTGGGAAAACAGGTGGTGGGGAGGGGTAAGAGAGAAAAGTAGAGAGACGGATAGAGACAGTTAAAGAGATAGAAGTTTTAATAGAAATAAGGAATAAGGAATAACGAAAACATTCATGAACAAGAAAAGATGAGTTTTTTCCCTCTTGCAAGGTAATTAAATATTTTTTTAATGAGCTTGTATGAATTCTGTGCATAAATAGATGCATAAATGCAAATCAAAGGTAAAAACAAAAATAAATAAAAACGGATTAAGTCATAACTTTCACCATAATAAAAGTTATATGAAATCTGATAAAACGATAATTGCAAAAATATTGAAGCTTAGTTTTCTGAGTTATTTATTTTTTGTTTATTTATATTCTCAATTTATGGGAATTAAAGAAATTATTGATATATTTACTTTTGATTGTCATTTATTGTTATATTCATACTGTTTTTATTCTCACTTCGATCGCTATCTTTTTGTTTCCATCGTGTGTGGTGAACATCGAACCTCTAGAAGATCCTCATTTAGAACGATGACAAGAACCGGTGTGTCAATGCGTTTATGCCGTATGTGGATTAAATAAAGCGTTCAGTTCAGAATGATGTAGAGGTTCTAAATTCAACATAAAGAAATTCCCATGTTTGAAAGGATGTATCTGAAGAAAGTCGGAGGCTTATATCGGCCGAAATGTTATGCGAATAACAGAGGATGAGAACAGTAGTAAAAAAAAAAAATAATACAAACCCTTTCGAGATTATTTAAAGATAGAAGAAATTACTTTTTTGTGAATAATTTATTTGCTGTATATATTTTACGTGACCCCAACCACCACACCCGATCTCTCTTAAAAAAATAAACAACGGATTATAATAATCTAATCTATAAAACTTACTTCGTCTGTTTGTCTGTCTGCCTCCATTTTTTTTTTTTTTTTTTTTTTCAAAGTGCACTTCCTCCGAGACGCAAGGTCATAGAACGGCGCGATGCGGGTAAAATGGTTTAATTTTTTGTGAAACATTCGTTTATGAATTTTTACCTGATAAAAATGGCAGCTACAGGGTCATAATTAAAAAACAAAAAAAACTGGAATTTGGTAGGCATAAGTCGACTTAAAATGCTCAAATATACGTTTATATGTTAAAGTCGGTATTTTTAATTATTTTGTATCTGTCTGATGATAGCTCAAATGGTAATGACTAAGGCTGGAGCGCTAAATGTTTTCGTTTCGATTCTAGCTGATGGCACCTAAATCATATTTTGTCTGTATTTTTGAAGTCACTACTGTACATTAGGTACAATATAATAATCAATAGAGAATTTGTTTCATCATAATAAACATAAAATCTGCAGAAATTAAAATATTTTTAAGCATATTTTAAAATTGGGTAATAGCGGGCAGCCTGCTGATTGATGATATTTTGAAGTTTTTATTCTTATTTATATTAACTGCATCACCATAAAAAAGATTAAGAATTAATTGGCTTTTGCAAATGTTTAGTAAAAACCAGATTTCATTTTCTGTTTCATAAAACTTATTTTCTCTTTAAAGAGTCAAAGATTAATTAACTGACTTAGGTTTTGTTGAGGACCTTGTGTTTACAATTTTATTTGTATTTTATTTTAATATGCTGGGTGCCCGGCGTTGCCCGGGTGTTAGAAGGTGTGTGTTGATCAAAAAAATAAAAAAGGTGATAGAAGGCAGGCAGGCTCAAAGCCATACCATGAAGGAGGAAAAGAATGTGAAAAAACGACGTCACATCTTTGCTGTTGCGTCCATCGCCAAACCGGAAGTGACGGCGGTTTAAATTAATGCTAGTCAATCAGAAAGAGGGGATGACTTTCGAAAATATCAGTGAAAAAAGCGATCCCTCCCTGTAATAAAGTGCCCAGTTGAGGGTGAAGGAATTAATGTTTTTGGCCAATTTTTCGATATTTGTCATCCGAAGGGTCGATCTTCAAAACAATACGAATCTCGCGAAAATCTGTCGCCTGTGTTGAAAGTTTTAAGCAGACATACAAACATACATGCATACATTTAAACAGACAGGTGAGATTTATATTATAGACTAGCGAGGGGTACCCAGCGTTGCCCGGGTGTTTGGAGGTGTGTGTGAAAACTCCGGAGGGGGGTTAAAATAAAAAAAAATGTTTTGGTAGGTAAGTATGAGGATCGAACCCGAACCGTTGAGGCAAAGTTGTAAATTAAAGTGTGAAAAAAAAAAAAGAATGCGACGTTTGTAACCATTGGGCCACTGCAAGATGCTAAAAGAAACACGTTTGAATTTATTTAATTACTTGGATTTGGCAGTTGCACGTTTTAATGACTTAATGAGGTCAAGTTTGACTGCGGGATCGTATTTCATTTACTGCAGGAAAGCTTTTTTTTTAATTTTTATTTTCCCAAGATGTTATAGGAAAAAGACTAACCCACATGCGGTGAGCGACAAATGTTGAATATTTATCTTCCTGAAGTCGAGCAAATTAAATAGACAGGCGAGCTTCGTTCTTAACTCTAAGATATTACGATTTATATGTGATATAAAAAGTTTTAAAAAGTTGCAAACCGACTGACTGCTTCTCTGAAAAAAACCTTTTGTAGACATACAGAAAAAACGAACACACATACATACGTTTTCGCTTTTATATTTATAGATGTATTTAAGTGACTCTTGATTTTTTATCAAAGAGTTATTTTCCTTATCTCAACTCATTTCTCACGTAATCTGTATAAAGGGTAGCTGTTTGTGTGTATGTGTGTGAATATAGCAGGAGAGGAATAGGCTAGACAGACAAGAAAGAGTTAAAATTAATTTGGAAGCCTTTTTTTTTTAATAATACGGGGCCGATGTTTGATATAAATGATCAGCAAAACAGAAGTATGTCCTTGCTTTAAAAATATTAATCACAAAAAATAATGACAAAAAACAAACAAACAAGAAACAGACTGACTCTACTTTATATATAAAAAGACAGCATTTGATAAAATATATTAATTTTCCCTGGCGCATAACACTTACATTAAGTTAAAGATTAATTAAATTATTCATCTATCACGATATTGAAATATATTTTGGTTGGTGGCACCACATAAGAAAAAGAAAATGCAATTTTGTTTTGGTTATTGAATCAACTCAGATTATTTATCTTTTTTTAATCTTTTATTTCAATAAAAGATAAATCAAAGGATTAACGAGTGACGCCAGCTACAAAATTAACAAAATTTCAAGAAAAGATAAATCTTGATTCAATTCCACTTTGCCTTTGTTTTATTATTAAAAAAAAAAAACGCTTTGTTTTTAATCCAATAGATTTTTTATTTTGCATATCATGTCTCTTTATTTTGTTCAGAAATTCAGAAAATTACGAAGACAGCAATTCAATCTTAAGCATGACAGACCAACACAAATAATATTTCCAACTTAAGCGTGATAGACAAATAAAAATAATATTTCAACATATTTGTGACGGACAAACTGATATATGAATTATAAGAATTGAACAAATAATTCAGGATATGTTAGCATGTTAGGATTAATAATTTTTCTTTTAATTAACAATATAGAGAGATCTGTGTAGAACAGGAGATATTGTTAGTTTGGTCACACTAAAATAATGGGTTAAAGTGCTCGGATTAGTAAATGTAGAATACTAGAGGGATCAACGTTAGCAGGGCTTTGCGTTACAAGTGAATCAGTTACATTTGCGAGTAAATTTTTCAAATGGTGACTATAAATAATAAAAGGCTTATTTTTCCGAGATTGTGTTTCTTTCATCGACAATCTTCCAAAATTCATTACTGTCCGTGAAAATTGTATTTTTATTCTTTTTTTTATTTTAATAAAATGAGCCAAGTCAAATTATTTAAACAGTAAAAGGTTTAATAAAACAATATACTCATTTTTTAATGAAGTTTAAAAAAAAACATCTGAAGAAATTTCAATGTTTATACCTTCGAACGTAAAGGTGTCATATTCCAAAAATCATATCGGTTTGGTTAGTAACTTTTCTATTTGGCTAGTAAACGAAAATATTTAGTTGTCAAAGGTCAACTAAAGATAAATTTGTCCGAAGAGTCCTGGTTAGCCATTACAAAATTAAAACAAAAACGTTTATTCTAAGATGTGACAATCCATTCTGCACATTTCTAGATGAAAAATATGATTTTAATATGAAGTGTAACAGGGAGACACAGCCTCTTTTTCAAATGCATGGCCGCATTCAAAAATGCTATTTCAAAGTTAAGCACGAAAATTCGATGAACAAATGAAGAAAATCTTCTCAATCATTTACCTTTACGTAACCCTTAAAATAAACTGTATGTCTAAAGGATTCCCTGTGCAACAACATTGTTTACAGAAACGTCTTAGTATAACGTGAAAAGATTGTCGCACTTATCATAGTAACAAAAGTATTACATATGTAAGCTTTATTTATTTTACATTACTAAAAATATTACAAAGGATTGTGATAGGAGTAAAATAACACAGACGACCCGATCTTAACTAAACCATAATATTGGCTTTCTAATCAATTGAAACAACAACAAAAAGCAAGGGAAATCACTCTAAAAAGAATTGCTTTTATATAGAGACAATTTAACAGTCAAAACTCAGCCTAACACACCCTGCATAAGAACCATTATATTAGCGATTACTATCACTATTAATCAAGTACCACTGACCCAAAATGACAAATCGTTCAAGGTTGGTTACGGAATTTCTCGAGTTAATCTATTTTCCTGGACAACACCGGGACACTTGTCAGCTAGTATGAAAAATAAAAGTTTTTTTTTTTTTAATATATTTTCAAATTTGTGTTAGTCAATGATACATTTTTTATTAATGTTTAGCCTTTGATGAAAAGCGGCAATCTTTGAAAATCTATGGGTTAAAGATTTTTCATATTATCATTCCTTGTTTGGATTTCTGACGAATTATTAAATATTGTAATCATAAATGTTGTAATTTATTCAGTTTTTATTTCCATCAATTTTTGTTTGTTTTTTAATTGTTCAATCTAGTATATTGAGTTTTCTATTATCCTGATTAATCTATATATCTATAAAAGTAAAATTGTCTGTCTGTGTGTGTACATTTCCCTACCAAATTACTCGGTAAATTTTCAGTCTACAGACTCGAGATTTGACATTAGGGGTATTGAGATTTTGGAACATTTTTTAAATTGGTTTCCGGCCAGAAATTTGGCTGTTAAAGGGTTAAAATTCAAGGATATGGCCTTTGAAAACTCTAACAAAGTCCTCCGTCAATTTTGGGTTAAAACACCTGAAATTTTAGATGTAGGTTACTTGAACACGAGTTAAACTTTGTAATATATATATATATATATATATATATATATATATATATATATATATATATATATATACTAGCAAAAGTACCCGTCGTTGACTGGGTTCAAAAACAGCCTACAAAAAATGGACTCTGATTTATGAAAGTATGATAGGTTATGGAAAGGAAGGGTTGTAAAGAGATAGCTTCGAATTTGGGGGTATCAAAGCCAAAGCAAAATATGATGAAAGTAAAAATAAAATAGATAAACCCCATAATTTATTATACCATACTTGTTCACACTGAAACACTTATCACAATATTCTGTGGATCTATATTAAAAAACCTTCTTAAACTTTGTGACATATTTCCATTCTATGGAGGTCAGACGTGAACAAACACCCCATAATTTTATTATACCATATTTATTCAAACTGAAACATAATTATCAAAGTATACTTACGGAGATAGATATGAAAAATCTTTATTAGAGTGTGTGCCTATTTCCATTCTATGGAGGCCAGGCGCAAACGCAGACCCCACAATTTTATTATACCATCCCTATTTAAGTTAAAACATACTTATCAAAGTATTATTATGTACATCTATATCAAAAACACTTGTAAACGTTTTTTTTTTATTTTAAGTTTTTTATTTCCATACTTTGTGGACCAGGCGTGTATGCAGACCCCACAATTTTAATGAATCATCATTATGCCAGATCAAACATACCCATTCCTGTGTCTCGATACATCTTCTATCATTATATGTGTAGCAGAAGTAGCAATCAGTAAAATGAGGGGAAAAAGAGCTTACCTCGGGTACGTCTGTTGGGTCACCGGTTGGGGGGTTTTTATTAGCATTTACCCCATGCAACTCTCGGAAAATCACGTTTCTTTCTCATGTGATTATGCAAATGGATAATTCCCGGCCACTATAAAAGCAGGAGGCTAGAGACGAGTCGGCAGTGTCCTGCAAACTGTGTGTGTGGGTGTTTCTGGCGATTGGAGTGTGTCTTCTTTTACCACGGTTATCACGGACAGGAATTCCCTCTCTTCTGGAGGTGGGCGATATTGACTATTTTGAAGTTGTACTGTTGCTGACAGAACATTTATTTATTTATTTATTTTTTGCCTACTACATTTTTGTTTCAATATGTGATCAGTTTTCTATAATAGTCAACCATATAGGAGCCTATTCGTGACCAGACACACACAGAGACGGTCAGCTTTATATATATATATATATATATATATATATATATATATATATATATATATTACAATATATTTTAACTTGATTTGAGTCCAAAACAATACATTTTAAGGGGTTAAAATTGAGGTCAAAGTTTTAAAAAATTTGACCTCTCAGCTTACTTTTGGTCTAAAAATTTGAAATTTTACATAGAATATAGTCAGACATAGGGCAAGCTTTTTAATCGGTTTTTGATTGTAAATTTGGCTACCAAATGATCAAAGTTCAAAAGATTTGACTATTACGGTTTCTAGCAAACTATTCAGCAAAGTTTGGGTTAAAACATTTGAAACTTTACATAAAGGGTATTCAGACACTGCAGCAAGCTTTTCAATCAGTTTTTGGGAAAAATTTGGCTGCTAAGAGGTCAAAGTTGAAAGAGTTGACCTTTGAAGACTCTACCAAACTCCTCTGCCAATTTTGGGTCTAAACACTTAAAATTTTAGATGTAGGTTACCTGGACATGAGTCAATCTTTTTAATAAATATGTACATATGCATATAAAGTTTTGAACATTACATAGGGCCTGAGCAAAACCGGACTGAACTGCTAGTCCTAATATAAAGATAATATTTATCTTTGTAATATTAATTACATAGCATAGTAATTCAATATAGATATGTACCATTTACTATAGCAAGCCCCACTCTTTAACTTGTGCAACTACTATTGCACAAAGGCAGCATGCATTCCATAAATTCGTCCACCACAAGTCAAGTACAAACAGACAAAAATTTCAAGAAGCTAGAAATAATTATAAGAGTAAAATAGCCACATTCAAGAAAGGGTATACTGAGGTAAGGAGGAAATGTATTGAGCTGAAAAAGTAGGAACTCATAATTTCTGGAAAATTTATAATAGTATAATGAATAATAGATAATAAACAATTTCCCCGCTATCCAACAAACATGAAGTCATTTGCGTGACAACCCAAAAAGCTGATGTATGTTCCCGGTGGTTTGCCTCCAACTCCACCCCTCAAGCCACTCCCTCTCAAATGTCCCTTTAAGAAGCTACACTCGATGATCTGAAAATAACACTTTTTTATGTCCATGATATCATAAAACGTCTAGACACCTCCAAGGTGTGTTGGTCTGATTTAATCTGTCATACTAATTAAGAAATGATCTACTAAGCTAGCCCCTTGCTGATAGCCCCTGATGAGGCCAGGAAGTTGGTGTATTTAAATCTTCTACGCTTGCAATGGAAAATAACTTCCGTCTTAGAGTTTATAATATTAATTTTAGAGGAGGATATGATCAAAACTGTTTCTGAAATGCAAAGTAGGCAGAATTTCGAGCCAGAGAATAAGATTTAGTTGTTTTTTTAATCGACCATTTTAAGGAGAAAAGTATCCTATTTGACTTAAGGTTCCTTACTAGCATAGTTAAAGCGATTCATGTTACAAACATGTGAGATGAGATATTCTTTTTTATTGGAACAGTTGTCGTGCCAATAAAGGTGCAAGTTTTTAGAGGTTAACTTGGGCTGGAGGATTAGTACTGTGGATTAGGGAATGATCAAGTAGAATTAAGAGTAGATTGACTCATAAGATTTACTGAGGGGGTGTCATTGTTAATTAATTCTGTGAGAAAGCTATTATTATTATTAACATTTTGGGCATGATTAATTTTGTTGTTGTTTAAATTTATTATAAATTTAGCATGGTAGAAAAAGAAGTTTTCACAGTATTTTTATTCAATATATTTATTCATAGGGTTTTTTTTTTAACACAGGAGTCACAACTAATCAAGGCCTAGAGGCCACTCGAGGATAAGGGTTAATAAGTGTACAGTGGTCAATGGGACAGTGATGTAGTAATTGTTAGTAGTGGAAGTTTGGTAAATTGAATTACTTAAGGAGAATGGCTCATCAAGAACTTGTTTACGTTAAACTTGAAGACGACCATATTATAATCAGTTGGAAAGCAGGCAAATAGAAGAGTTCCACAGGCGTGCAGTTCTAAGAAAAAGGGTTTGTTCATGGAATCTACGTTTAGATTTAAGCATGGATAAAGAGTGGGGGAAATTATTGATAGTGTTTTCAGCTAGACGAGTGTTTCTCATGAAAGTTTGGTCAGGGAGAGGGGAACTATAGATTAGAACTCAGGCAAGTACTAGCCATGAAAATAACGATAAAGCAGAGACAGGCTTTCAACATCTCTTCTGTGAGAAAGAGGTTGCAGGGAAGAGAAAAGGGCATCCCCCACTAGGCTACTCAGTTTATTTTGAACTCTGTCAAGGCAGGATAAGATCTTTCTAGCAGCTCCTGCCAAGATGTGGCAACAATACTCCATTCTTGGACGTACCTGGCTCTTATATAGGTAGAGAATTGTATCAGCAGTCAGATATCTACTGGATTAATAGAAGAATCCAACCATTTTCCCATCGACCTTGACAACAGATTTGATGTACATGTTTCATTTCATATCAGGAGTAATGTTCAAGCCCAGGAGCTTGTCAAATCATTGAGCCTCCTCAAGACGAGAGCCATTCATTTCAATTGATGTCAGAGCGTTGATGATGTAAAGACAAAAGCTTGGTTTTAGATGCATTAAAAATAACCAGCCACCTCTTTCCCCATTGTACCATGTGCTCAAGATCAGAAAATAGGGAATCAGAGAGAACTTGGTCGTTTATAGTCTTTGACGTACTGCCATAGATGGTAGTGTCATCAGCATAAATATCAATGAATGATCTTAGGATATGATTTGGAAGATCATTGATGTAAATTAGGAAGAGAGTTGGGCCTAGAATGGAACCCTGAGGGACTCCAGCATTAATACTGTGAGCTTCTGATTTCTGCCTATCAACCACTATTCTTATGAACCTATCAGAAAGAAATGATTTAATTATTGAGAAGACATTTTCAGAGATACCTTAACTATATCTTGTAAAGTAGACCTTTATGTCATACTCTATCAAAGGCCTTTGATATGTCAAGAGCAACTGCCCTAGAAATGAAGCCTCCTTTGAGAGATTCGCTAATCCTATGAGATATAACTGTAAGCATATCTGCTGTCAATCTAGCAGAACGGAAACTATATTGTATGTCACTTAGGTTATTTTTGCTGAGGTGGTTGACTACTTCTATTTAACAGATTCTAGCAACTTACTCATGACACACAGGAGACTTATTGGTCTGTATTGAGAGGGAGATGAGCGATCACTTAAATTCTTAAATATTGGGGATACTGATGAGGATTTCCAGGGTAATGGGAAGCAATTCTCCTTATGACAACGCTTAAACAGCATTGTAAGTGTGAGAACTAGTTCTGGTTGAAGTTTTTTTATTACTATAATCGGAATGCCATCAGGGCCAATTGCTTTACTGGAATCAAGGTTTTTGATTAGCTTGGCAACAGCACGCACAGATGTTTGTATACCATATAGAGTGTTTTCTGATACAGAAGGAAATACTAGGGTTTGGCAGCCTTGGTCGCATAGGGTAGAATTAACTGCAAAGTTCGTGGCAAAGAGTTTCGTTTTATCTGATGCTGACGAGATAACCTCAGCTCCATTGATGATAGTTGAGATAGAGCACACGCTTCTCTTCAGGACTGTTCGGTATTTGCCAAAACTGGTGGGAACCAAGCCGTTGCTCAGCTACTTTGGACTTGACGGACTGAGCATACAACTCTCTTTTACTGTGGTTGCTGGCAATCCTGAAAGCGGCTTTAGTCTCAGCACATCTATTACATTGAAAGCAATGGAAAAAGTGATTTATGTGCGCAATAAAAAAAATATTTTGGGATACTAGTTTTAACGTTATTGTTGTAAATTAAGAAGGTAATTCAATAAATAAGTGAATTTTTCATCATAATCTTCATTCTTTGAAATACGTCCTTCGTTTCAAAAAAGAAACTCTTCATATTCCTTCAGCATCAAAATCTTTTCATTTAACGTTTTGATTATCTTCTTTGCAAACAAACGTCTACATCCCCATGTTTTAGTATCTATTATATATATATTTTTTTTTTTTTTACAAAGGCATCACCACATTATCAAGGCCCAGAGGCCACTCAAGGATAAGGGTTAGAGAGTGTACAGTAGAAATTGGTCAAATGTATATACTGTGGAGAAAGCTCATCAGTGCAGAGGGGGTCACAAATCGATAGTATGTGTATTTGTTAAAAATCATATCACCCTTAAACAAGTCATGGAATTTTTCGATAGGAGTTCTCCTGATGAATGTGCCACATATGTTCTCTGATACTGCCCTAGTCAATTTGCCATTTCTCATCAATGAAGGCATAAAGCACAGTTAACTCTTAGACTCATTTAGCAAGCTTGTTTTTTGCATGGAAATCGCTCAAGATAAAGTATGAAACCATTTGATGTAAGGAGGTAAAAAAAAATAAAATAATGTCTATTTTAAAATCAAATACTAGCTAACATTAAGTGTTAGATATATTTTGATCCATAAAAGAGCAATTCTTCCTCCTTTGTCAGAAATATTGCTTATTGAATATAAGAACTGAAGGACAAAATAAGGGAAGCGATAGTTATGAGGCTGTCGAAAGTAAACCCAAAAGACATTTTCTACTTTTCTTAGGAGAAATCCTGTTGGCATATTGGATGAAAAGAACTTGGTCACTGTCAACTGTTTCTCTTAGGGTGCCCCACTTACTGTTTATTATTATAGATATTTTGTTCTTGCTTTTCCTTTTCCATCGTCTCTTCTACCCACTTTTGCCCACAAATTATTGATAGTTTTCTCTCTAACCCTAAACTTACTTTAAGATTATTTTTATATGTATATCCATATATAAAAATAAACATTTCGAGGCGTTATTTAACAAGTTCAACAAGCGAGTGGGAGCAGTGAAAATTTCCAAGGCATTTTAGGATTGCCAGCAAGAATATAAAAATGGTGTTGAAATATCATGAAATAGTTTATCACCTTTCCACAGGAATTATATTGCACAGACACACAGACAGATATAAAAAAATGTCTCCTCCTGATAATCATAAAATAACCAATGAGTATGAAATGTAGGAGTTACAGAACACTTTAGTTTTAAAAATATTTCCCACTGAGAAATTATTTATCTATATATGTCATACGTTTTGTCTGTGTAATCTGCAAAGATACGTTAATTTATTTTGTTTTGTGTATCTGTTTCCAAGTGAGAGGATACCAATTATCAACAGCCATTCTCTCTTTAAATCCAATCCTTTTTATGACATCATCAAGTTTTCTTTGTGACGTCATCTACTGTATGATAGACAAGATATAAACAGACAAAAATACAAGTAAAATGTTTAGCATTTCAAACTCAGCCGTCCAGGTTTAGACGGTACACCTATTTTATATTCTTATAACGATTGTTTTATATATTAAATATTCCTTGCTCTATTTCCTATCTTTTTTTATGTTCATTTGTCTTTTCCCGTCTGTCTTTTTTTAAATTATTATCGACTATATATATATATATATATATATATATATATATATATATATATATATATATATATATATATATATATGATGAGAATAATGGAAATAGTATTCCGATGAAATAGATAAAAAATGACAAACCAAGTAACACGTCTATCAACGTTTCGTCTTTATTGTAAGATTTCTTCTGGATGAATGAATTCAAGAAAAAAAACGTTTGTTTCTTCTTCAATTCATTCAAAAGAAGAAAGATAAATAACGTAAATAATTAAAAGAGAAAGAAACAGGACAGTCTGATGTGTAATTGCCGGCTGATACTTATCTATATAATACAAATGTCTGTGGACATGTATATTTGTTAGAAAGCTGCAGCGACCTCTCCGCTTGAAATCTAACCTTTATTAACCATGATGAGGGCGGTGGCAATGTGGCAGTGTCAGAATTAACTAGCTAAGAGTACTCTAGAGAAAATCTAGAAGGAGTCAACATCAGAATCCATCATCTTCTGGTCTTCACCACCTCTGCATGTAGTAACCAAACACGTGTCAGGTGTGGAATCGCGATTCTATAAAGTAAGGTTAACAATGTCGCTTCTGTGCATGTACCAGCGCCATCCCTTTGTATTTTCTATGCTAAAACCTTCCCTGACTTCGTGTGCAACTGTTGAACATTACTGCTGCAGATAATGGGGTTAAAAAACCTGCAATCTGGCAAGCATAATGAATAGATATAGCCAATGAGAATTACTTCAAGCAGACCAGACCACCTTTACAAATGAACTTTGTGGACTCCATACACAAGTTTGATTCGTTTCTCCTCCTGCACAACAGCACTGGCATCATTTCTTAAATTATTGGCATAAAATAACCTGAAAATGTTTATATGTCATAAAACAAAATACCAAACCAAACAAAACTAGAAGCGAAGTAAACAAGATATTACATCAAGATGTGTATAACCAGACAGAAATGCCACTGTGTGGGAAGAAGAATAACCACCATTCAAAAGTTTTGCGGTTCTTTGAATGGAACGAAATACACCGGTTTGTGAAATAAACAAAAATTGTAAATTTCGAAAGGTCATTAATTGGTAAGAAGAGTGGAAACGGGATAGTGTTGGAGCTATGCAGCTAACATGGCTCCAGTGAAAATCAGGAACCAATCGGCATCAGAATCCATTGTCCTTTAGCCGTCTCTCTCTTTGTGTATGGCAAGCAAGGCATGTCAAGCTCAGAACTACAAATTAATGGAATAATAAATAATTAACTGCAGATCGATAGTGATGACGTTGTTTCTGCATCTTTATGTTCTCGATCAAACCGTCTCACGACTCTGCATACAACCATTGAATTTAGCTACTCTCACTTTTGGTTAGCCTTCGGTCCAAGATCAAAGTGTAATACCTGTTTTGATGTTGCACTTCAATTTTTTGTTCTCAGTTAGTGGAGGAGAACTCCTTCACGACTGAGACGGTTTTTAATTTTTGTTCCTTTCTCCGCATTAAAAAAACGAGTCTGATGTCTAAGTCTGCTCTCGTTGGAAAACATTGTAAATAGGTACTCTCAATTTTTCATGTTAACAAATAACTGTTAGTAATAAAGATAAGCGATTGGGTATAATACCTATATAAACGCCCCTGCCTTGCATGGTTCCAGGTCATGTTGGGCAAAGTGTAGCACCTGTTAGCTTCCCTCTGATATTCTGAAGAGTTACCTATACAGGGGGGAGTGTAAATGTTCCTCAGCCTTGATGAAGGCAATACACGAAGGAAAGAAGAACTTTGTTGAAAAAAGACAAATCGGATAGAGGTGGTCGATTAGCTCTGTACAGCATTTTTCTACTAATAGTTCCATAAACAGAATTTGCTTCTAATCTGTCATGAATTAGCATGGAAGTAGTAAGGCTAAAAAACTGTCATTAGAATGCTTATAAGCAACTGCTTGACAAATAAAGAATTTCTATGTGACCTTTCGAAATTTGCAAGAAATTCTTTTGTTTATTTCGCAAACAAGTGTATTTCATTTCATTTAAGGAACCACAAAACTTCTGAATTATGATTATTTTTCTTCCCACGCAGATGGCATCTTTGGTTATACACATCTGAATGTAGTATCATATTTACTTTGCTTCCAATTCGGGGAGGTTTGGTATTTTGTTTTATAATATAACAACTCTTTTTGAGTTCAGTCATTTTGCTTAAAGTTTTTATGCTTTAGTTTATTCATAGTTTCAAATATTTATTCATGATGTTTGGTTTGGGTTTTTTCTATTTTGGTATATCAATCCTTTTTCAGGTTATTTAATGTCAAATCTAGTAATTTTAGGAAAAAAAGTTATATATTTAAATATTTATTTATATTGTTTGGATTGTTTTGTAGAGGAGATTTTTTTCTGTTTGTTTTCGGATTTGCAAAATAAGTTTTGCAAAAGTAAAGAAAGAAAAACAATAACCTTAACATTTAGTGCTTTTTAGATCAGGAAGCCAGTATCTTCAGACAGTCTGATATGGTAGCACCATATGAAGTGAAGTCATCCTGTTGATGCATATTCAACATTCAGCCAACTTATTTTACATACCGCGTTTAAACATTAAACTAAAAAAATAAATTGTATGAACAGTGTTATTTTAAGTTTTTTTTCTCCTGTTGTCTTAATCTCTCCAACAAGTTTATTGGGTGACACATCGGAAAAAGTGCGACCATTTTGTAATGGTGCTAATGTGAGAAAAGACAAGAAGTGAAAAATGATTTTTGACAGGAAACTGACCGCTTCTTCACGCTTTCTTTGAGAAACATTAAAAAAATTCACAGTGTCAATTTCACCAAAGTTGTTTTTTTTTCATGACACTCTTTTAGCCTGTAAAAAGTCTGAACTCTTAGCTAGATCTAATTAATTCTATAAGACCGTTCTTTATACAAGTTATTAACAAATATGTAGAGACAAACAAGAAAACAAAGCTTTCAAAATTGGAACAAAACCGAATTAAGAAAGCAAGTTTTGGATAAATAAATGTCTTAATATACTACTGGAGAGAGCTATACCAATAAAAAACGATGATAAAACGTAAGGATCTGTGGCATAGAAGAACAAATTCAGTTGTAAGTGACACTCTTCTAGAACTTAAAGGCTCAATCCTCATACGGGCGACACTTAAAATACAAGTGTTAATTACCTAGGACTTCTACCTAGTCAGGGCTGACAGAACTAGAGCATACTACCCCATAGATTAAACAAAGGGTTCGGTTCGAAATTCCGTGCAGATTCTAAAGTTCCACAGAAATGTTCCAGAGTTCAACAGAAATATTCCGGAGTTCAACAGAAATGTTCCAAGGTTCAACAGAAATATTCCAGAGTTCAACAGAAATATTCCGGAGTTCAACAGAAATATTCCGGAGTTCAACAGAAATATTCCAGAGTTCAACAGAAATGTTCCAGAGTTCAACAGAAATGTTCCAGAGTTCAACAGAAATGTTTCAGAGTTCAACAGAAATATTCCAAAGTTCAACCTCTGAAACGTTGTGAAGATGAGAACTTTTGCGTTTTAAGTCATTTTAGTTTCAGAAGAAAAGGGGAATGTTGTTCTGAACAAAATTGCAATATCAATACAGAGAAACTTTGCATTGTAAAAGCTAAGACAAAAATGAAGAATAGTTTACATTAAGTAGTAATATCTTGTGTTTTGATCAAAGGAACGAACATTAAAAGTGTTTCTAATCTTATTTTTTGAGTACTTTTAATTTTGAATAATCACTTTTTAAAAAAGGTTCAAGAACTTCGGACATAGGTAAGGGTATTGCCATAAAGCTGTTGATTGTGAATTCATTAGTTTGGCGCTTTAATCAACAGTTTAACTGCCATGACACATAGACACACTTTTCCTAACAAGTAAACCCTGACTAAATATTCAAAAATCACATAGTATTCACAACCCAAATAATATCTCCTCGCTATGGCTAACTTGCACTTGCTATTACGAGCAATGGTGCACCTTCTCCAAGTGATGTTACCTCAAGTAACTGCACGAAACTGGATACTTCACCAGACTAGATGAATTATTGCCCTGGAATCCAGTAAGATCGAGGAACCATAAAAAACATTCACTGTAACATATTTAAATGGTCGATTGGGGAGAGGAATACAATGTTCTCAACTTCTTTATTAACTCAGTGTTTGAGATGTAAACGAGAACTTTAATGGAATATTCGAATATTTATGTGTCTTCTCATATAGAAATCAACTGTTAGCCTCAGGAAGTGGGCCTCTAGATTTCGACCAAAGTAAAATGAACGTGAGAAAGAGAACTTCCCCAGTTTAGCAAATGTGAAACATTCACCTACTATCTTACATGTTCCAAAGATCTCTTGGTTAGAATATATGAGATAGCAAGTTAATGTTTGGCAAATGGCAAGCTGGGGATAGTACATCCTACTGGATGACAAACATTCACTGTATATCTTATATATTGCAACCAAGAGATCTTTTTAAGATTCTGACCGTGCACTTAAAGGGATTGTCAGAATCTTTAAAAAAGATCTTTCAGTTGGAATATTATCAGAGAGCGGTAGGATGTTTGGCGTCTGGTAGAATGCTCCATCTTCAGCTTGAACAAACTGATAAGAAAATTAAAAAGAAAAATTTTGCTTCCAATTTTTAGGATGAAATTTGCCCACTTTCCAATTCCTCACAATTTGGTCACTTATACTAAACAAGTAGCAAAAAGATGAAAACAAAAACGCCAACATTTCAAATTATACCGTCTGTCTCAGGAGAATTCATCATAATGTCTAGAGATGTCGTTTGGCCTTTAATTTTTTCCTCTTGTTCCCCTCTTCCGGCATCAATAACGAAACCAACCATTTTGTATCACGAATGAGTATAATCAAGTATCACCCATCTTAACGTGCAGTCTGCAAAAAAATAAAAACGTTTCCAAAATCTATGAAAAGCCCTAAGCCATACATTTTCGTCTGAAACAGTTGAACCAACGAGGAAGAAATAAGAACAATTCGAGGGAAATCTATTAAATTCGTTGGTCTTGCTGACCCAATTTAATAACAAGGACATATTAAAAAACAAAATAAATACACTTTATTTTTGTCTTCATATAAATAAATCAAACTTTTTTCTTTCAAAGTCAAGATATTGGAGTCATTGTATGAAATCTTATTATAATGGATAATCTGTGCCTGTAACCCAAACTGTCACATTTCTCAATGACCTGCACTATAAGATTTATTGTATTGAAATCATAGTATAAAATCTTATCATAATTGATATTCAGTGTCTGTAACACAAACTGTATCATAATATGATAATAATAATATCATATAAAGGATCGTAAATAACTAAGATCTCTCTAATTCTCTCTCTTCTGATCTAGAGAGCATAGTGCAATTGGAAAAGAGGTGGCTGATTAATTTTAATGCATCTAAAACCAAGCTTCTATCTTTCCATCATCAACGCTGTAACCCACGTCTGGAATCTATTGAAATGAATGGCTCTCGTCTTGAGAAGGCTCCATGTTTTGACAAGCTTCTTGGTCTGACCTTTACTCTTGATTAGAAATTGAACACATACATCAAATCCGTTGTCAAGGTCACTGGAAAAATTGTTGGATCTATCTACCGTTCTAGTAGATATCTTACTGCCAATGCAATTTTTCGATCTATATGAGAGCTAAATACGTTCTAGGATGGAGTACTGTTGCCACATCTGGGCAGGAGCTGCTAGAAAAAGCTTATCCTGCCTTGACAGAGTTCAAAACAGACCATAGCCTAATAGGAGATGCCCTTTTCTCTTCTTTGCTACCTCTTTCCTACAAAAATGACATTGCGAGCCTGTCTCTGCTCTGTTGTTATTTTCATGGCAAGTGCTCGTCTGAGCTCCAATCTATGCCCCCCACCTTGCCAAACTTTCAAGAAAACTATGCATCTAGCTGAAACTGCTATCAATGATTTCCCCCACTCTTTATTTGTGCCTAAACATAAATGTAGATTCCATGAACAAAGTTTCTTTCTTAGAACTGCACACCTGTGGAACTCTTTTGCGTTTTCCTGCTTTCCAGCTGATTACAATATGGTCGTCTTCAAGTCCAACATAAACAAGTTCTTGATGAGCTGTCGCCTTAAGTAATCCAGTTTACCAAATTTTCACTACTGACAATTACTACGATATTGTCTCATTGATTACTGTACACTCATTGACCCCCCTATGCTCGAGTGGCTTCTGGGCCTTGATAAGTAGGGAATCCTTTGTAAAAAGAAATTCTTAATAACCTTCACTAAAGGAATCTTTTTGTTTTGAAACACTGAAGTTACAAATACATTTGTCATCAAATTCATTATTTTCAATCCTCTCAGAATATTCATCATCATTCAAGTAACAATTTATCCTTGAGTGACTTTAAGCTTTGATAAGTGTTGACTGTTTAGTAAAAAAAATACCATCTGTGCTGTGGATTGTTACACATATCATTAGGACCTTTCATTATAATTGCCCTCGCCAAACTTTTGCAATGTAACATCCAATGCTAACGCTAAAATTCATGCTCATATAACACCTTAATGTTCAGTTTAATGTCCATTTTACACGCTGGCATGGATGGGGTGAGTTAAAGAAACTGACTTCCAAACTTTGGTTAGGTCTTTATTTATCTCTCTTTCTCTCAAGTGTATTTTTATCACACGCCTCCTATGTTTCCCTTGATCTTCCTCTGTGAACTGAACCAGCTATCTTAACTGTTCTACACTTACTGACCCAAGATCACCCATTAATTCTGTCAAAGTGACCATTGTTAGAAAAATAGAAACCCTGTTTGTTTTATCTGTCTTCAAATTCCAAACAAGTCATGCTTAAACGATGTAAAAATGCACCATACATTTATCAAAATGTTTTATTCCAGAAAAAAAAAAATGTATTTTAAATATTATCTACGCTAACATATTTAAACCAATATACTAAAATTGAGTTTGGATTAAATTCTCACCAAATTTGGCAGCGCGGAGTTCTTGAAGAACATCTTCTTTGTATAATGATATGACACTAAACCATATTCAAAAATGTTGTTCAAAATTGGATGGATTATCAAAATTCTCAGAAAAAAAAAAATTATAATTGATACTTCAAGTTTTCAAAGGATGATGTTTTTATAATAAAAACCTACACTGAAGAAATAAATGAAATAAAAATTTAGAAATAACATAAGATATTTAAGATTGAAAACAGTGGATTTTCTATTATTAATTATAATTTATAATATATTACATATATTTATATTATATAATTATTATATTATACAGGAAGCACAAGGTATTTGAGGACACTTATACTTTTGTGATCTAAATTAAAAATACACTATATATTTAAATTAATATAAAAATATACTATATATTAAAATTAAAAATATACTGGTTTTTTCTCTTTTTTTTTTTTTTGCTTTCAGACGACCCCATGGCAAATACTACTATTACTAATGAGATGAAAAAACACAGCAATTGAGAAATTGCAAGACATCTAAAAGTAGCCAGTGATGGTTTTCGGTGTTGTTAGCAGTGAATGGTACATCATGCCTCCTCATTTTTTCCCACAGAATTTATGTCGAGACTCTACAAACCATTGTTAAGCCTTGGATAGACAACGTTGCTAACAGAAGGGCCTATCTCTTCAAACAAGATTCGGCATCATTCCATAAAACTCTCAAAACCCTAGATTAGATGGCTGAGAATTTTCATGATCATGTCGCAAGGTATGGCCTCTTAACTTACCGGACCTTAATCCCTTGGATCATTACGTGTGGGGCATCACAGGAGCTTTTTCTCAGTTTAGCTTTTTTGCTATTGTGTGTCATATCGATGTTACTTATGACTTCTTGCCAGCGCTGTTTGTGTTCGCTACTGATGGAAGCAAGCAAATTCTCTGCGAGCTCTACCGTGTTTTCAGCAAATGGATCTTCATTATAAGCTTGGATATATTCCTCATACTGTGCTTTATTTGGTTCCGTGAGACCAGGGATGTACGTTTTCCTGCACCCTCTTGGAATGTTTTTCCTGGCTACTTTCCAAATCAGGGATTGGAAGTTGTTGTATTCACCTGGTAATGGGGTGATGGTGTTGATGGCTTGTTCTACGTCAGAGGTATAGCCTTCCCAGTTGGCCTTATGGAAATTGAACAGTGGCCTGTCAATTCTAATAAATTACAGTGGTGGCTTCCAAATTATGACATCAATATTACTGAATTATTAAAAGAATAACTTTAATCGTGTTAGAAGGTGAAAAATTGCAGCCATCTTGTTTAAATCGAATCGGAAAATTGCCCCCCTTTTGAACTCTCCTGTTTTCATCAAATTCTATTTATTTTCTTTAATAAATAATTTTCTACCTTATCGATTTTCGTAATTTTTGGAGATAATGATCTTAAAAACAAATACTAGGAATACGTAGATACCATCGTTTTCATGTGAAATTCAGTTTTACGATTTCCGAAATTTTATTCCAATAGTATAGAAGCGCCAAACAATACATACAAGTTAAATTATAGCATGTCACTAATAAAAGCGGATTTTTTCATACTAAGAGTCTTAATTTGATAATAAATGCATGTACGATACATACTGTTGATTTCAGGAAATGACATAAATTAAAATTTGATTTTATACACCGCGTAGTGATAAATCTTGTGCAGAAATAAAGCTTCTCAAATGCACTTGTGATGTTAGGATGTATAAAAGCGTTTACTTTGGTACAAAATTAAACCGTTCCTTCTTTAATGATATTTCTTCAATTACCAATTTTCAATACTTATCAGAGGCATTCCGATATAAAACCTATCTAAGAACACTCCTAGGCACATAAAGTACATATGTGTGAAATTTTAAAAGAATCAGCTCAGCAGTTTTGGAGTCCATAGTGAACGAGCTCACGCACATACAAAGTGCTTTTTATATATAAGTATGTAATGATAACTTGAGTTCATATGTCAGTGACTTTATTAATGCTTCGCTTGTGAAATTCTTTAGGTTTTTATGTAAACTATAAACCTAACTCATGTCACTCTCTTCTCAGGATGCCATCTAAATGGTTTTGTAAATAAGTGATAATTTGAGGGAGCTAGGTCAGGAGAATATGCAAGATAGGGTAAGGATTTCCAACCAAATTTTCACAGGAGAATTATGTCAGTACTGCTGGGTGAGGACGAGCATTATCATGATAGAAGATGGCGCTTTATTTGTTGACTAAAGTAGGTTGTTTTTGGGTCAACATGGCTGAGAATATTGTAGTAAAATATAAAGGATGTTTTAATAATCTGAAAGAAAAACGTTATAAATTAATCATGGTGACAGACTTGATTAACCACAATATATATATATATATATATATATAAAGCTGAACGTCTGTGTGTGTGTGTGTGTGTGTGTGTGTGTGTGTGTGGTCACGAATAGGCTCCAATATAGTTGACTATTATAGAAAACTGATCACATATAATGATAGAAGATGTATCGAGACACAGGAATGGGTATGTTTGATCTGGCATAATGATGATTCATTAAAATTGTGGGGTCTGCATTCACGCCTGGTCCACAAAGTATGGAAATAAAAAAAGTTTTTTAATAAAAAAAAAAACGTTCACAAGTGTTTTTGATATAGATGTACATAAGAATACTTTGATAAGTATGTTTTAACTTAAATAGGGATGGTATAATAAAATTGTGGGGTCTGCGTTCGCGCCTGGCCTCCATAGAATGGAAATAGACACAAACTTTAATAAAGACTTTTCATATCTGCGTAAGTATACTTTGATAATTGTGTTTCAATTCGAAGAAATATGGTATAATAAAACTATGGGGTGTTTGTTCACGCCTGACCTCCATAGAATGGAAATATGTCACTAAGTTTAACAAGGTTTTTTAATATACATCTACAGAATATTGTGATAAGTGTTTCAGTATGAACCGGTAAGATATAATAAATTATGGGGCTTATCTATTTTATTTTTACTTTCATCATATTTTGCTTTGGTTTTGATACCCCCAAATTCGAAGCTATCTTTTTACAACCCTTCCTTTTTCATGACCTATCATACTTTCATAAATCAGAGTTCATTTTCTGTTGGCTGTTTTTGAACCCAGTCAACGACGGGTACTTTTTCTAGTATATATATATATATATATACAATGGTTTAAAATTGTCTCTTTTACAAACCGGCAAAATCTTTTGCATCTGACTTGATAGAAAAAACAGAAAACTTAACAAATAGCAAACATCATCAGTGCTATATTGCTATATTGATGCAAGAGTTTTTGGTTTTGTATTGTTAATTTTGAAAGGCATCCGTAATGACTGCATGATACCCCCAATGGATTAAATAAAGAGTTTTGTTCGAGATTTCAAGCAGATTCCCGAGTTCGAAAACAAAATTCCCGAGTTTGACCAGATATACCTGAAAAAGATCAGAGGTTACATTTGTTAAAACGTTGTGTGAATAACACTCAAGATGAGAACAATAATTCGAATTTCTTCTTCTAAAACTGTTTTCCTGAACAAAACTTGCATTTAAAGTTTATGAAAACTTGAAAAATCAGGTAGAGGTGGATACTCTAGCTAGTGCATAGCGTAAGGTGCCTCCCTCCCCCCACACACACACACATTGCAAAAAAAAAAAAATGAATAAATGAACACTAATTCTGACAGTACAAATAGATAGAAACCAAATAAACATTTTCAAACCATCTGTCTCTTTATTTGCCTCCAAGTCTGAAGAGTTTCATTTTGTTCGTCAATAGGTGTTCCTAGCAATCCACGATCGCATCCGTGAGGGCATGTGGATAGTTGTGCCATAGAACAATCAAATCATCGGAGACGCGCTCAATATTCTATACAACCTGCAGCCGCGTCTGGTTTTAAGGTGGCAAACCCTGCACCAAAGAACAAGCATCAATAATGACGGGGATGGGGGAGGGGGTAAGATGAGACCGTTTATAAAGGTGCGTCTGTGTAGGCAAATTCCCATTGGCCAAATAAACATAATAAAATGCGTTATCTTTGTTCGCTTGTTCATGAACAAACAAACATTATTGACGGTGTCAGAAAAGTTGGAATTGGACACAATTGATGTTTGTTTAAGAGTGAATTGCAAAATAAAACAATATATATAAGAGTTCATTGGTCACAATAACAGAATGGAAGCTGCAGTAAAAACTGCTTTATTCGAGGATACATTACATTGTGACCTCTCTGAAACAAAAGGGAGAGGGTTGTCTTAGTCAGCTAGTTGGTTTATATCTAGAACAAGTGTATACTATCCATCAAAACTGATGGGGGTGGAAAAAACATGCTTCGCCAGTGTTCGAACTAATATTGATATAAAATAACATCCCAATCAGTGAGGTTAGAAAACGAAATAAGAAAGAAAGAAAACGTCTCAAACTAGAAAGTTTATAAAATAAAAATAAAATAAAATAATACTCACACTAGAAAAGAATACTGACAATAGAAAAGAAAAAAAAATACTTAGCCAGTGTTCGCACTAATATTTGTATAAAATAACACATTTATCGGTGAAATTTAAAAAAAAAAAACGAAATAAGAAAGAAATCGTGTACGTCTTACATTTCTAAAATGTTCTTTTTACATGTCTATTTCTTTTTTTTTAATCATCCGTGACGATATCTGGTGAAGCCATGAGTCATGTCACTGACGTCACTTTGGCTTACTCTACATTATCCTATGTACTAAACCTAACAAAAAATTAAATGTAATATGAACAGACAATAACTATCAGTTCCCTGTTAGATACGATTCCAAATAGCCTTTATTTCCTAAGTGACAATATGCCTTGTTTGGGTGTGAAATTGAGTAAAAAAAGAAAATAAAGTTGTTATAGATAGAAGATTTTTGATCTGAGTGTCTTAATGGGCATATCAATGGGAGTGACATAGAACACATACATACACACACACGCATATATATATATATATATATATATATATATATATATATATATATATATATATATATATATATATGCATACACTACTTCCCTACTCTCTATCAACACCTAAATCTAAAAAGAATTCCATGAACAAAGCTTCTTTCCTAGAGCTACCCACCTGTGGAACATTGTTCCACTGGTCCGCGTCTCAGCTGACTAGAACATAGTCGCCTTCAAGTCCAATGTGAACATTTTATATATATATATATATATATATATATATATATATATATATATATATTAGCATTTCGGCCCGGCGTTGCCCGGGTGTTTGGATGTGTATGTTGCGCAAAAAAAAAAAAAAAAGTGGTAGTAGGAAGGCAGGCTCGAACCCGTACCGCAAAGGGGGAAAAGAACGGGGTAAAACCTAATGTTTATGCTGTTACGACCACCGCCAAACCGGAAGCGATATTTTTAAAAATTAAGGCTAGACAATCTAAAGGAGAGGATAACTTTCAAAAATATCGCCGAACAAATTGACCCTCCCCCTTGTAGAAAAGTGCCTAGTTGAAGGTGAAGATATTAATGTTTTTTCGCCAATTTTTCGATATTTGTCGTATGAAAAGTCGAACTTTAAAACGATACTGATCTTGGTAAAATCCGTCGCCTCTATTGAAAGTTTAAGGCAACCATGCAAACAGACATACATACATTTATATATTGGTAACTAAAAGTTTTCGACCTAAACTGATGAAAAAGCTTGCCCTATCTCTGAATACCCTTTATGTAAAATTTCAAATATTTAGACCAGAAATTGTCTGAGTAATTTGGAAGAGACCACAGAGGTCATTTTTTTTTTAAACTTTGACCCCTAAATAGTCGGAGAAGTTTGGTAGAGTTCTCAAAGGTCAAATCGTTGAACTTTGACCCCTTAACAACGAAATTTCTGACCAAAAACGAATCACAAAGATTTTCCAAAATCTCAGTACCCTGTATATCAAATTTTGAGTCTGTAGACTAAAAATTGACAGAGTTATTGCGTAGGGAAATGTACACAGACACACACACAGACACATTCACTTTTATATATATATATATATATATATATATATATATATATATATATATATATATATATATATATATATATACCCACTAATTTTAGGTCATCATCTATCAAAACCGAGGAGACCTGAGAATAAGAGTTTGTATGGATGGAACGATTGTCTGCTGAAATTAATCACTGCAAGCAATCAAGTTTTGTTATTTATGGAAAGGTTCAATCAAGTACTTATTGATTTTAGATTTGAAGATGATTATATAAGGAAGCAATGTATTACACAGGCGCCTTATAAAGAAGGTATGTCCAATGTCCACATAGATTTCAACTTTTGGAAAGTTGGAACGTACCTCTCCCCCCCCCCGCGATGTTAGAGAAGGACACCTTGTAGTTGAAGTCTACGTTATAGGTTAGGGTTCAGGGTTTTCTTTTCTTTTCTTCTTTTTTTTTTTTTTTGTTCATAGTTAGGTTGGGTTTGTGGAAGAGGTCAGCCGAGTTATTTGGAGTAAAGCATACCGGGAAGCAAAAGAGAGAGAGAATAATGAAGAAGGAAAACTTTTGCATCTGCTATCTTCCAAAAGAAGTGCCTATATTTACCCGGATCATAAGCGGAAATATTAGTTATATTACAAAAGTTTACTTGATAACGGCTTCTGGTTTTAAAAACTGAAATTGACAAATGGTGGAAATAAAAAAAAAAACAGTTATCTCTTATAGTTTAAGTAGGATGTTTTTTTGGGGGGAGGGGATTAATTGTTTTCACCATTATTTTTTTTTTTTTTAATTAATTAACACATGAAAACTTTTTTAATTGTATTTTTTATAACGAATATTCAATGAAAGTTTTTATGGTGAGGATTTCTGCTTTTTTTTTTAGGTGATTACGTGTAGTTTATAACCTTACCACTCGGACTTAGCATTAATGGTAAGAGAAATTTGGTTAACTCTCTTAACGAAAACTTTACAAACTAGTAAAATTAAGAATTCCAGCAAAATCTAAACAATATGCTTGTCAACTTCCAATTTAAAAGTTGTTGCTTACAATTTAACCGAAATATTTATTTGACTAACGATTATAACTTCATATCCTACAGCTAGTCACATGACTAAACCATCCAATCAATACGTATATGATACCATTACCTTTTTACATCTCTTTTTCATCAAACTATTAATTAAATAATATCAATACAGTGACAATGTTCCCTATTGTTTATAATGAACTATTCCGATCTATTTTATTGTTAGTTTTCATTACTTTTGACTGTTTATCATTTCTCGGGTTTTAAAACAAAATAATCCTTGCTATCCTATTAAAAAAACAAACTTATCCATTGAGGTTGCCCCCGTTCTCTACAAACTCTGTAACAAGTAGCTTACTGATCCTTGCTTTTCTCACTGCTGGAAAATTGCTTCTGTGGTATCAGTTTTCAAGAATTCTGGTAGAAAAACTGACTCACTTAATTATCATCTCATTAGCCTCTTCCCTTTCTTCACCAAAATCTTTGAGTCCTTAATTTATCAAGCATTAATCCACCTCATAGATAATAAACTTCTTTCTGACCAACAGTATGGATTGAGACAAGCCCGTTCTACTGTAGATATACTAACTGTAATCTCTGAACGTATATACCATGCCCTCGATGAGGCTAGGGCGGTAGCCCTAGACATACCTGCAGCCTTTGATAGGGTTTTGCATGATAGTTTTCTCATGAAAATTAATTCATAAGGTATTCCTGAACGAATATTTAACATGATCAAATCTTTCTTAGGTAAGAGAAAAAGCCAGCTTGTCTTTGGTAGTTGTACGTCCAAACATGATATTAATGCAGCTGTGTCACAGGGTTCAATTCTTAGACCTTTATTATTCCCGATATTCATAAACAAACTATCTGATCAAACTGTCTCTGATATGGGTACATTTGTTGATAAAAACACATTCTATAACACTCAAAAAAAAAATGAATGGTAATATTCAATGCTGCCAAGATTAAGTTTTTTTTCTTTTAATAATTACAAGAACCATTCACAACCACTGATTGCCATGATTAATGATAGACAACCTGGAAGTATTTTGTTCAAACTCCTCAACTTCCTAATCACAGGAAATATGAATTGGAACAAATACATTGAGGTCATTGCCAAGGCTGCTGCGAAAAAGTGGGCTCTCTCTACTGTGCTAGAAAATTACTCACACATAAGAGTATCCTTCACCTTACAGATCCACTATTCTCCCATGCATGAAGTATTACTGGTGCATCTGCCACTAGTGTCTTGCTTTTAGACAGAGTTCAAAGAAGAGTTGCCAAACTAACCCGACGGTCCTACACTAGCACTAGCATCCAAACTCCAACCTCTGTCCCATCACCGAAATGTGGCATCATTTCTGTGCCTATTTTACAAGTATTTTAATGGAATATGCTCTGGCAAACTCAAAGCACTTATGTTTCCTCGGTGTAAATAACTCTGACTAACCTGACAATCAGCAAAATCCCACCCCTACACTGTTGAGATCCTTAGATGCTGAAAAGCCTTAGCTCAAATAGTTTCCTCCTTTAAACTGCTAGACATAGGAATTATCTCCCAAATCCCTGCTCTCCTGGCTGTACTGACATGCAAAAGTTAAAGTAAACAGACATCTTATTGCTCAACTCCCTACATAGTATTGCTGTAAATTTGGAGCCAAATAGGAGTCCCTTACTTTCAAGTTGCACTGTGCTTTGTTTGGGGTGAAATAACGGTAAAATAAAATTCATTTCCCCTGATTTACAAACAAAAATCTAAGCGAATAATGGCGATACTGAAAAAAGAAATTGTGTTTGTCATTACAACCAGAACGCATATAACTAGCAGATATGAAGATGCCAGATTTTTAATATAAAATTATAATTTAATTTGGTTAAGAAAAATTTGATTTAATTATATCAAGTTGGAACGCAGGCTATTACAATTTCAATGAACTGACAAGACAAGCTATTATTGAAATAGCAAATCACAAAAAGGGCTTGGGAATATAATTGTGTTTAGAGGCTGTCGGCAGACGTAATGAGATGGAGTAAAAAAATAATCTCGTGTTTGATAAAGAGATAACACGTCACTGAACGGCAAATGTGTAGAAACAACCGCATAAAGCATCAAAACATGACCATCTTCTCTTCATCGCGTCAGTTTTATGCCATGTCTACAACTACGTCCGCATTTTGTATATAAATAGAAACATTCGACGCGTCACAGGTCATTTCATATTGCAACATCAAGCCAGTCACGTAGTGCCAACACATTCCACCAAACAGTCAGGGAAGGACCACTATTTGAGAATAAAAGTCTATGAAATTAATCCCTTTGTTGGCATTTTTCTTGCGATCATACGCTTATTTATACCACTTACAATGTGTCCTTAAATATGAGAGAAATAAACATCTCTATCTCAAAATCCTAACCCCCACCCCCGAAAAGAATAATAAGAATAATAATTTTCTGTATAAAAATAGGAAACAAATATATATTAAAAAAAAGCGTAAAAACCTACATTAAAAAAATACAAGTTTTTGAAAAAATAATTAAATTCAAAATAAAAATAATGAAATTCAAAATAAAAATTCTTACCCAACCAAATTTGTCTTTATTGATCATCAATTTCTATCCAGTTCCAAAGTCTCGGGTTATTGTCACAAGTTTAACGAGGTGAAAAACTATTGATTCGCAGCGATAATTTCTAAATAGCTAAATAATGCAAGACAGATTTTTCAGTAAGAAAGTAAATATTTGAAAACTGCAAATCATGTATTATGCATTATCCGTTCGCTGACATCGTTTGGCACATTCCCAAAACTTGTCGCCATTTTTCCAGGCTTTTCATAATGTTTGCAATACACGTTTTACAACTCCCATTAGTATTCTGTGGACTGTGTATTGCACTCCCTTATCCTTCACACACACACACACACACATATATATAAAAGAGAATATCATATCTATATACACTCATCCGTGCGCGTGCACACACACATATATTCACTTTAAAAGCAATCAAAAATCTTTTTGGAGTAAATTACAAAGATTTATCATCGACTTGCAAAATCAATGACAACTCAATATTTTATAGTATGGTAAAATAGGGCTATATAAATATATATATTTGAGGGTAAACAGTTATATTTGATCACTACAAACAGCCATCTGTTTCAGTCAACCAGACTTCATCAGGCCACCCTGAACCATTCGACGCTATAGAAAAAAATGAACAAAAATTTCTTATAGCGTCAAATGGTTCAGGGTCGCCTGACGAAATCTTATTGACTGAAACAAATGGCTGTTTGTAGCGACCAAATGTAACTGTCAAATGTAAATGTAACTGTCAACTTATATAGACATGAAAAAAAAACTATGTGGATTAACATTTCAACGATGTTAAACGTTTCGTCAGGGATTCAACAATGACTTAAAATAATTAAATTAAAGGAATTTAAAAATAAAAATAAAATAAAAAGTAAAGCTATAAATTTATAGAAAAAAAATAAATAAAATCAAACATTTATTTACAAAGATGCCCTTCGGCAAAGGTGAGAGGCTGTCCAACATCTAGTCCATCATGAGATAGCTTAAAGAACAGTTTTATTATCATTAAAACCCATTAAGATGAAAGATTTTTGCTCTCTTAGTAAGAGATAGGTATCTCAGCTAGTACTTATTAGATAGTATGTTGTATCAAATATGAATTATTCAAAACACTGTTGCCTAGAAGCACTTGTCAAAGACAAGTGGTGCTGCTGCTGGTGGTGCTTTCATGTAAAAGATAAAATAATCAATAATTCACGCTTTACGAAATTAAGATATTTTCATCTCATTAAGCTTTAGGGACATTTCAGTGCAACATGCAAACAAAATTCTTCATTTTATACACAGATCTGAAATTGTTTAGGATTTTCTCATTTTTCACACAAGACTTTTGCAAAAGTAAGCCAGAAGTGCAGCATTTTCTGTATACTAACCCTAGTCTTATTATTAGCATAAAAAATAATTGCCAGCTAAATATTCTTTAAACAAATAAAACGATGCCAGTTTTAAAATGGATGACAAAGGTAGAATCTTATTTAGAGCACCGTACTTGAGTTTGGAACAATTAATTTTAAAATAGGTAAAATCTACAATTCTGGCTGTCAGAGACCACAAAATAATTATTAACTACTTTCTTTGTATATTTGGTGATTGGATGATCCTATTTTTTTTTTAAATAAGTGTGAAAGGTGATAACGTAAGTACCCATATATTAAACAAACTGCAGTAATACAAAGTGCAAACTCAAATTGTCAAATGGTTGACAAAACTTGCTATGACAATTCTATAAAGCAGAGTGCAAAGATGGAGAAGAGACAGCGAGTAAATGAGATGGAATGACAACATATTGAAATGGACAGGCTTAAACTTTAATAATACTCCGAAGAGGTCAGAGGCGAGTGAGGAATGAAGAAAACTGGTCACCAGGTCACCTGCAGTGTCAGCCACAAAGGTGAAATATGTGAAGAAAACAGAGTTCTCAAACTACAATAACGGAAATTCCTGTCATCTAACGATGGTAAGTTTTGTGCACATATGCGATGAGCAAGTACCTGCTACACAACGGATAAAAGTGCTAAGTAATAATTCTAAATGACAGTATGGGCGATACTGAGAATATAATTACAAATTACTGAAGAATTTTACTCAGTCAGGGTTAACAGAACGAGAGCAAGCTGACATTGATTATATTCAGTTTGAAATCATGTAGACCGACCTGAAGTAGGTCGGAGGTTACATCAGCCGACATGTTGTGAGAATGACATATAGAGCGAGAACAATAATTCGAATAATATAAATTAATGTATGAGTGAATATATCTTATTTTAAATGTTTCTCAATTTCTTTCATATTTGGAAGGAGCACAGAATAATTAAATCTTTTTGATAAGAATAAATCAAAGATTAATGGCTAAATTGTTTACGAAGAAACCGAAATGCATTCTGCTGGATTTATACTTTCAGTCAAATCGGGGGGAAAAACGGCTGAATGGTCGAAAATTCGACCGACTTAATTTTATAAAGTAGATAAAAATATTAGTTGGTTGGTTTTGTTTTACGGTATATCAACCCTTTTCGGGTTATTTAATGCCGAATCCAAAGATTTTGAAGAAAATTTTTTTAACAGAATATATTTGTTGTTTTCACGTCGGTTTCTATTTAACCCATAGTTGGGACCCTAACAGGTACTACCACTCCGGGTCAGAGTGGACCTGGGAACAATGGTAATTAAAGGGTGGCTCCACACTTCCCAAAGCCCACAAGCTTGGGCCTCACCACTGGATATAGTTTAAGGTCATATCCAGGACCCCCATTGAGGGACTTTTACCCTCAGCAGGGGGGGGGCAGTCAGCGTATTCTAATGCCCCACCGTCAGGGCCATAAAAATATTAGTATTAATAATAATAATAATAATAATAATAGTAATGTACTTCACACAAATCTTTACTGCAGATCATCAGACAACAGCAAAACTTTACTGCAGATCATCAGACAACAGCAAGACTTCCAACGATAGGTGATACAATGTAATTGCAAAAAAGTGTTAGATAACCTATGAAGACCTTTTTCCAAGATCTGCTGTCATAATTTAATTCTGCTTCAATTTTACAAGGTTTGTTTCCTGTTGTGTGTGTATATATATATATATATATATATATATATATATATATATATATATATATATATATATATATATATATATATTTATATGGATAGATAGATAGATTTAACTTTAAAAGCAAACGACACCAAGGTCTTATACAGCCTACTGCATGCGGTTTACGGACCATCCAGATCACCTATCACTCCTTTACACTCGAGGGATAGTGGGGATCTTCTTTGAGACCCTACCGACATTCTTCATGGATGGAGGGAGGATTTCGATGACATCCTGAACAGACCTTCTTACGTTGATCAGGAGTTTGTTTGGTCGATTCCTAACAATCCGGTCAAGGATATCTTGACAGAGGTTCCTTCTCTCCAGGAGGTTGAAGCAGCTGTCCATAAGCTGACCAATGAAAAGTCTCCTAACCTGAATTGTTTGCATGCGGAAATCTTTAAATGTTCTGGACCGAAGATGATGCAACGTTTAGCGGACTTGTTGCAGACTGCTTGGCGGGATGAGTGTGTTCTGCAGGATTGGCGGGCATTGATGGTAGTGCTATACAAGGGGAAGGGTACCAGAGATGAATGTGGAAATTATCGGGAGATCTCTTTGCTGTCAATAGTTGGTAAGGTGCTCTGTAGGATCATGCGAGGCAGAATGTTGGAGCACATTGCTGATGATGTTTTGCCTGAGTCGCAGTGTGGTTTCAGAAGATGTCGAGGGACAGTGGATATGATTTTTACAGCTAGGCAACTACAGGAGAAATGTATAGAACAGCAAAAGGGTCTGTATCAGGTGTTCATCGATTTAACCAAGGCCTTTGATACAGTTAATAGGGATGCTTTGTCAGAGATTCTGAAAAAGCTTGGCTATCTTGACAAGTTTGTAACCATCTTAAAGCTCTTCCACGATGATATGAAGGCTGTGATTAACGTTGGGGGAAAGCTGGCTGATCCTATCTCAGTAGAAAATGGTGTTAAGCAGGGAGACATTCCAGCACCCACACTCTTTGCATTATATTTCACCATGGTCTTTCAGATGGCATTTGGGGGTGGCTCTGATGGTGTCTGTATTCGTTATCGAACTACTGGGGGGTTGTTCAACATTAGGTGCTTCAATGCAATTGCGGGGAGGTGTGGGCAAGTTTGAGGCAGATTGAACCCAGTATGAGAGGCTGAAGTGCGATATCCAGAAAGGGAGGGTGAAAGGATCCATGAATGGGCGGGGGTGCCAAACTGGTCTGGAGTGTGAGGTGTGCGGAAGATTATGTCTGAGCAGAGCTGGGCTGATGAGCCACCAGACTACTCATTGGCGCAGTGGGTAACAAAGCAGTCTTGTATTGCCAGAGCTAACCTGTGCCAACTGCGGGCAGACGTACAAAACAGCAGGTAGTTTGAAGCGGCATTTGATTATACATAGAAGAGAACATCAAGAATGTGCTGCTAGTGGCGCACGTCTGCACAATTCCAGAGAATGTGAGAGTTTGGCAGGGCTTAAAAGCACCTTCGTGCGGCCCATCACTGAATGTTTTTGTGTTTCTGTATACCTTTTCTTTTTGTGCTATATCAAGTAATGGCAATGTTCGAAAACGAATTTCCTGCCATTATATATATATATATATATATATATATATATATATATAGATAGATAGATAGATAGATAGATAGATAGATTTAACTTTACAAGCGATGTTCAATTCAAATTTTAAACCTGAATAAGAGATGATAGTTTTTCTTTTAAACTAATTGCTCTAATGAGGTTTGAACATCAAGTCTATTGTACTATTTAAACGCTGTCATAAATCAGTTTTGTTTCTATTTTCTGGAATTTGTTTTCTGATTTTGTGTGTGTGTGTATATATATATACATATATATATGTGGCGTTCATCTGACAAGATGTCACAGTCATCACACCCACACACATACATAAGTTTATAAATCATGAAGTACTTGCTACTACTTTATTCATTGCTGGATCATTTGATGCAAAAATCAGACAGAGAATCAAGCCATCAGGAACATTTGGCAAATTGGAAAATAATCTGGTTTTACGCTGATATAAACCTGACAACTAAAATGTCAGTATACCCCTGAAGCATGTATGTTGTGCGTTACTCTATGCCTCTGAAACATTGACACCATATCAATCACACACAAAACGATTGCAAAGATTTTGTCAGCACCGCTCAGAACATATTCTTTGTCTGAAGTAGGTGAGTGTATTATTGATACAAGTGGTTTAGCCAAATCCAAAACTTCCAGTACTGCTATAATTGAGACTAAGAACCAGACGTATTGTGCTGGTCATCTTGTCTGTCTGTATAACGGTAAATTCTCAAAACAGTTGTTTTTATGGTGAAATAACTATTTTCAGATTGTGTTAAGGAGGGGTTGACACACAAAGTGCCTTCAATAAGTTTCCAGATATTTTTTGCACGGGCATTTAAAATTGTTGAAAACTTTTCAGAATTCAGTATGTTATTGCTATACATCTTATAAGATGACTGACCAATTTTTATGATTTCAGATTCAAATGAACAGCTACAACAAGAATTGGAATATACCCGACTAATACCGACGGATTTTGACAGCTGGAGAATTTCAGAAATGCCATCTGTACATGAGGACACTTTAGAAGAATGATATGCAAAAAATTCTGTTTTAAACTTGGATAAAATGCCATATGGAATTCTTCAGACTGCTTTTAGACCATCTTGCATAGAATCGAGCATTTTTCCAAGTAATTTCTAAGAAAAAGTGTAATGGACAGACAGACAAATAGAAATTATATATATGTATGTATGTATCAAAAATGACTGGAAATCAATCGTATTTCCAACCGAAGTCGGATGCCAAGGTTTTATTGTAAACTCAACCTCCACGTTCTTTAATAATCTTGGTCATTCTCCATCAGACAAGAATACATAAACAAAATACAAGACAAGTCTATCTGCATCATCGTGGATATGGCAATCTCACAGATTGACAACAATTCAACAAAATCTGGTGGTATCGTGAGATACTGCTGGGTGCTCTGGGCAAGTGGTAATGATGTTTTGGCCCCGAAACTATGCCTGATCCCAAACTTATCATCTGATGGATTTGTTGGAAGCAATACTGCTGTAAAAGCAACAGATTATATATATATATATATATAGTTTTTCGGATATAATTATCCACTGACACGTGTTTCGTCGTCTACGCCTCATCAGAGTGGCTGAATCTAGCGGTTAAAGGGAAAATTATTCCCAACTTGCATTTAGGTAAAAATGCACTTTCGTAAATAATTGAATTCATTCAAGACGTATCACAAAAACAAAAACAAATAACATCTCTCTCATATATATATATATATATATATATATATATATATCTCAAAGTTTTAAAAAGGATAAGTTGGGTCATTATTAGAATTTTGAGGAAGATCAATGCGGGGGGAGAGAAAGTAGACACGAAAAATAGTCAAAAGACTATTCGACTAAAAAAAAAAGAAAAAAAAGAACCTCGAGGTACCTTTCGTCTGACACTTGTCAAGAGATTACGTTGGCAGCGATTTAAATAAAACAATTTTCACATAATTGAAAATGGAGGCGAAGGGAGGGATGAAACAAAACAACAATTATAAAACTACACGGGATGAATTAAATGAATGAATAACCCGTGATATATAGTCCATATTTCAGAACCTAGGAAAAAAAACTTGCCTGCAAATAAGTTCAGAAATAAGAAATAATGACGCAATGTAGGCATTATTTTTTTTTTTTCTTAGGTAAATCAGAGCTCTTTAAACAGATCTAATTTATGCGACAGCTCCTTTTGTCTACAGAGTGATGGTTTGCACATTAGTATCGTTACAACCTCCAAAATATTGAGATGTTGTTTGGAACGGACCTTGTGTATGTTGCGGAACAGGATATAAATATCCTAACTCGTTACAAAAGAAAATAATGAAACGAATTAAATGAAGGAAACAAAGACTCAATAGCTGGATAAAATAAACGTGTCGTTTATTTTCTGTTGAAAAATGAATGTTTTAGGTATAACACGTGCTCATGTCCGCGTTCGGGTGTCACCATCGTTTGTTGCGGGACTGGTGATATAGAAAGAAAAGGAAATGCGTGTTCATCTCACATTCGGGTCACCAACGTTTGTTCGTGCGTGGCAAGAAAAGGAAATGGAGTAGAGAAACGAGAAATGACAGTCCGGTATGTAGAAAGAGAAAGATAGAGGGTTGACATCAGTAAAGCTGCACGCCATCTTAGCAGTCAGTTACGCGAAGGTGTTCTCAGGCACGAGTTGTAGAAGAGTTCTCTGGTTGATGGACCAAAACAAAAGGGGGAAAAAGAGTGAGAAAATCAATTCAGTTCATGGAGAGAGAAAGTGTATAAAGTGTACGTACTGTCTGTTAGCTTTTGCCCCACATAGTAGCAAGTGGTGTGAGGCGCGCACGCCGAAACAGAGGCGGCTGGTCCGCCAACCACTCGGCTCAGAAGGCGAGTCGGAAAAAGGTGGAAGCAGCTTATTGCTCTTGCTTTTATAGTTGTTTCCGGTGGTCTTTTGCACATGTGTGGATTTCCTTTGAAAGGGAAGTGACGTTGTCCATGTGTGTATGTTAGCGTGTGTGTGTATACACGTGAATATATCTACGTGTGTGTACGTGTGCACCTATGTCTGTGTGTGCGTATGTTTATAACAAGAAAAGTGGCTTGAGATGTGAACACGTGTTTTTGTGCGAGACTAGAAAAGGCTCGCGCATGTACTATGCGAAAACAGCCATCTAAATACACTTCTCAATATTTTGGAGGTCGTAACTGTACTAATGTGCAAAACCATCGCTCTGTATGCAAAAGGAGCTGTCGCATAAATTATAGCTGTTTAAATAGCTCGGGTTTACCAAAGAAAGAAAAAATACTTACTTTGCGTCATTATTTCTTGTTTCTGCATTTATTTGCAGGCAAGTTACCTTTTTTTTAAAATTTTGTCCTAGGTTCTGAAATATATATAATTTGGGAGGGGGGGGGGTTCACCGCTCCTTTCGTCTTCATTTTCAATTATGTGGAAATTGTTTTATTTTAATCGCTGCCGACGTAATCTCTTGACAAGTGTCGGACAAAAGGTACCTCGAGGTTCTTTTTTTCTTTTTTTTAGTCAAATAGTCTTTTGACTATTTTTCATGTCTATTTTTTCTTCCCGCATCGATCTTCCTCAAAATTCTAATGATGAATCCACTTATCCTTTTTAAAACTTTAATAAAATTTTGTACAACTAAAAACGTTGTGTGTGTGTGTGTGTGTGTGCGTTTAACAACTATGCTAAATAGAGATTTTAAAAATGTGCTTGCAAATACTTTAGGAGTGTTTTTCTTCTCATAAGCTAATTGCTCTACCAAAGCTTAAGTATCAAGTCTGTTCTACTATTTAAACCAAAGCTAATAGTGTAAGTAACTCTGCAATCCTTATATTGAGTTCTCAGACCGTTCTAGTAACCATTACACCACTTCCATTTAATATAACTACACCCGCCACTACATACACACATAGCCACACACGCATTTTGCCCAAAATGATTGCTTCATTTAAAGAAAATAAATGGAAGAAAATTACTTATTTAAACCGTGTACAAAATATCCATCTTTCCATCAATTTATGTTGGTTTCCTCTCTTGACAGGCGCTTGTCATCCAAAAATAATTCTTCAGTTGAAAATTGAAGAAAATCATTCAAGACATTTTCGATTTGATTTGGATTTGAAAACTTCATTTTTATGACAATATAATCAAGATTCTTAGCTTTCAAAACTTGAAAATATGATTAAAAAAAAAATTTTAGTCATATAATAGTACTGTGATAAAACTCCATTCCTCAAAAACGGTTGCTCGTGCATCAATTTCGAAACCGAACTGAATCCAGACAGCAGACATTGCTCACTGTGACAACAATAAATACATTTACTAGAAGTCTTTCCTATATTCCGATTGATTGATTGAATCAGAAACAGTTAAAACAGTTCTTATGAAGTCATGAAACTGTAGTAATGTAATGTTGTTTATCTATCCATATCTATAAAAGTGAGAATGTGTGTGTGTGTGTGAGGACACTTCTCAACCTATATACTAAACAGATTTTTTTTATCTACAGACTTGAAATTTCATATATAGGATATTCAGAAAACTTTTAAATCTATATTTATCCAGAAAAACGGGCTGCTAAGGCGTAAAAATTGAAAAATTGGTACGTGGAGATTTTTATCTGTTTGCTAACTGTTCCACGAATGCGCATACAAAAATAGTTCATATGACAGACTTATTATAGTGGGTTTGAAAAGACTTTTTAAAGATCATGTCAAGCCGGCCTAATGGTTATCGTATTTGACTGTTTTTAGGTTTTGGTTTCGATTTCAGCCCAAGTATTTTCTTTTTTCTTTTTTTTTTGTATTTACAAGAAATAAACTGTTTACAAAAACATAATACTCGCATGCACATATCTCAGTTTCTGTGTAAATTGAAATATAATACTTATGTTTATTTTACGACCGAGTAACGTCATATATTAGAACCCTTCAACCCACTATGAATGATATCGCATTCGAGAAAAGCAGCAACGTTCTAAAATGTCTTGCGTAGTTCGTATTGGACGGACTTTGTTAATGGTGTCAACGAACCCGCTGATTTTAATACTTGAATTTTTAATCGACTTCTATTTTTAATCGCCTTTTCCTCGACTCTATAAATTTATACTTATCGCCATTTACTGTATAATTTAGTTTTCACTTTTAATTCACATTTTCGCTCATTCGGACTTTTTACTTCAACACCTGATGATGATTCGTGGACGAATCGAAAGCGCTCGTGACAGCAACAACTATGGAACTTTCATTAATATTTTTGATTTTGATACAAAAATAATTATACGGAATATTTTTTTAAAAAATCATAAAACAAAGTGTCTCCGTTGCATTTAATAATATTTGCTTGAGTAATATATATATATATTTGACCGTATGAGGCCAAGTGAAACGACCACCATGCTTCTTAGCCTCGAGTATCCAAGAAAAAAAACCAAAGCTAAGTAAAATTCCTAACTGTTCGCATATAATTTAAAGCTAATATTCTTTCCATTTTCAGGCATATTGTAACCGATAACTTTTCTTCACTTAAATAGACTATTTCGCCGCTTACAATGCCATGTCACTTAATTAATAAGTCAATGCTATAGTAAAGACAAACTCGGTAAAAAAAGAAATTATGCTAAGTTATTTAGAGGACATGAAAACCTTATTTAAATATCATTTCCACCGTGTTATAAATCCAGACTTATTGCATGTTCAATTATTGCATATATTAAAAAAAAAACCATAAATAATTAGATTTATTGAATTAAACCTAAAACTCTATGATTCTCAATTTATTGATGGTTTTCCTTCACGACGGTTAAAACTTATTTCAACGAATCCTTACGCACCGTAAGTTTATTACTTAAATTCTTTCCTAAAGCTGTACTTTTCAACTGCACATTTCCTTTTCAGTTTTTTCCGCTTTTCACCTTGTACGTTATATATGCCATTATTTTTACGTTATATCTATTAATATTTTATTTCCATCATATTTGTTTGAAACGCGTATTCAATTGTTAACATTAATACCTCTAAAAACGACACACATGTAAAGAAATATGTCGCGCCGCCAAATGGAACACTCTTCACTAAGTGACCCCCCTCCCTCTAAATCAGCCCACACCGTCTCCCTAATTAGATAGCATCTTGGTACCACAAGTGCCATTTGACCGTATGAGGCCAAGTGAAACGACCACCATGCTTCTTAGCCTCGAGTATCCAAGAAAAAAAAACAAAGCTAAGTAAAATTCCTAACTGTTCGCATATAATTTAAAGCTTCTTTCTATTTTCAGGCATATTGTAACCGATAACTTTTCTTCACTTAAATAGACTATTTCGCCGCTTACAATGCCATGTCACTTAATTAATAAGTCAATGCTATAGTAAAGACAAACTCGGTAAAAAAAGAAATTATGCTAAGTTATTTAGAGGACATGAAAACTTTATTAAGTACGATACTTAATATAATCAGCCATCGAAAAAAAAAAAAAAAAAATTTTTTTTTTTTTTTTTTTTTTTTTAAGAAAAAAAAAAAATAAAAAGTTAATAAACATCAGTGACCCCCCCCCTTGCTTGTACACTGCCATTTCCTTTCCGGATCCCTGCTCCGAACTTATGCTCGTGATCCATCATCTCATCTGAAGATGAGGGGCTCTTATGCCTTACACAACAATTTATCAGTCTGTACTATTGTCTATAAACTGATATCATCAACAATTAGATAAGCTGTTTTTAAATTTCCCCTCTTGACAAAATTGCAAACCGGAATGCAAACGGATTTTCCTTTGCGTTAGAGGATTGAACTGAAGCAGTATACTTAATATGTACAATACGTGCGTACTAAACTAAACCACCTTTGTTACCTATATACAATCGCCTATACTGAATCCTCATCGGCTCAAAGCTCTCTGTATCCCCAGACTCTTAATTTCTCAAATCTTATATCACCAAGACATCCTTCTTAATTGATACAAGAATCCTCCTGAGCAGTTCAACATCCAGTGATCATATATCCAATCCTCATGAAACTGCTTATATCACCCTGAATATTACCTTAAATCTTTATTCTATCCCTAAGCTAAGTAGAACACCTAATAACACTCTAGTCAACTACCTTTAAAATTAGATAAACCCAGTTTCAATATTAGAAGTACATCGTCCCTCACCTTGACTACGGACTTGTGCAATAAGTCATGAAACTATTGTACCTAAAATTCCTCTCCAAACTACAAAATACTGCTGCTTGTATACTAAGCAAGTACCTCCTATAGATACTTTACCTCCAAGATGACTGCCTTGTCTGTTTTGCATGACAAACCTTATTATTTTTTACTTAAATTCTCTTTCTCCTGATCACTAACAAATCAAATCTGTCTACTTCCTAAGTTGACACTAAACAAATCCGTCTCACGTAACTTAGATGGGTCCTTGCTCTCCGCCCTTGACCTTAACAAACTCGTAAATCGATACCCATTAACACCTAAAATTTCCTAGGCATGCTCCCGATTATAACTCCCAACCCATAACCAAGCTTCTAAGTAAATACTTACTAGCCTTAGTCCAATACATTGACTTAAAGTAATCTATAATGAACAGTAACCGTTAATATCTCTTTATTAAGAGATAGTATTGCAATAATTATTACACAAACTAAACCGGTACTCATTGAAATAAAAACTTCCGGATATTAAGAGAAAGGCGAAGTCATTCTCCTTAGTTGTAGTCTAAAGGCAACTTACTCAAATTGTCTAAAATTCCATGCATTCGTATACAATACTACTTATCCATCCATCTATACTTTAACTATACTTACAGAATATGCAATAACCTATATCTATCAGGTATAACTGTACTCCATATCAAATGTTCTCTTGTCTCTATACTGAGCATATCTAATCTTTCAGTCTTACTAAATGTCCGGTTTGGGCACCAAATCAGAATTTCTAATAGAAAGTAGATCATACTCTAACACTTTATCCTAATCCTAAACCTACTAAACCATATCTAACCATACATTCCTAAACCTACTAAACCATATCTAACCATACATTGCTAAACTTACAAAACTATATCTAACCATACATCAACTCGACTCTCTCGATCCAATACTGTAGCAAATTTAACTGCTTCCACTGCATGAATTTTTACGTATACCCTCTCTCAGTATAAATGAAAATGGACAGCATAATAATGCCCTTTTTAAACCACACTTGAGGAGTGAAAATCTTCTGTAGAAGCTAACCTAAATGCCCGATTTTTCCAGGAGATATTAACCTAAATAACCAATAAATATTAACTACCCATGCGGGGTCGCAGAAATACCTGGATTAGGACCCAGGCGCGGGGCGAACCCCCTCGGAGCTGATGGACCCGTAGGTCTTCCCAGGCCATCCGTCTAGGAGAAGGAAAACTCTGAAACTAAACCTAGGGGAGGGAGGTCTCTTCAGTCCTGGACGACAACCTTCCTAGAGCTGGTGACTCAAACAAATCACCGGTTGGCAAACCTAAACTGCTTAAGGAGGAGATAGACTCTGTCTATCGCTCGGCTTTCATACTCCTTCTTTGCCTATTGGCCAGGCGTAGAGGTACTATCACAGGGACTCGCTTGAATCACCCAGTGGTTGACCTTGTTTCCTGACTAGGGTAATGAACGCCGCTTTTCCCCACTCCTGCCACATCCCATCCCCCTAAACTGGACACAGTGGGGTGCTTCAGTGCCATATATGTCAGTGCAGTTGGACTGGGCTGGCTTTGCCTAATGGATTGAGGGTACCGGATTGACAGTTCCTGGCTGCTGTTTCCGACTGATAGTACAGGAGCCCTAACTCTTTGGTAGCGCTTAGAGCGGCTGCTCCATCAACAGTTGTAAAATATCGGGATGTTTGTAGTGCCATGTCGCGCATGGAAAGGGACCCTGCACTCATCCCCGGTGGGCTTTCCTGAGGCCACAATCCTGTGGGTGAGGACAGCTGATGGTCTACTTGTATTGCATGTCTGGTATTCTGCACAACTACTTGTCCAGCACCCCCTCACTCATCCACCCTAACTGAAACTTTTAAATAAAATAAAATGAAATGACAGCTCAAGCAAAAGTTACGTTTAAACCAGGACCAAACTCAAAGAAAACCAACCTGCCTCCTCCCTTGAGGCTTGCATTTACTAATATCCGCGGGCTTAGAACTAACTTAGATGATGTTGAGTCATTTCTCCTTGTAAACACCCCGGATATCTTAGCATTAAGTGAAACTAACCTTCACTCCTCCATACCCTCTAACCACTTTAACATGCCTGGTTATCTCCCACTCTACCGTAAGGACTCGGACAGACATATGCATGGACTTGGAGTCTATATTCGAAACACCCTCCCCCTAACTAGAGAAATAAAACAAGAATCAGAGGGCCAGGCCTTTATGTGCTTCAGACTAAATATGCAACACAATATTAGCTACTTATATTTTCTCTACCGCTCTCCCTCAAACCAAGACTGTACCCTAATAAACAAAGTCTCAGACAGCATAGATATAGCACTCTCCCTCAATACTAGCGCACAAATACATGTATTTGGTGACTTCAATGTCCACCACAATAACTGGCTAGGATTCTCAAATCACACAGACGTAGCTGGTAGTGCCACATATAGCTTCTCTATATCTCATTCCCTATCTCAGATGGTTACATTTCCGACACGTTTCCCAGACCAGCACGATCAACATGCCTCACTTCTAGATCTCTTTCTGACAACAGTTCCCAATGACTGTACAACAAATGCCCATAGCCCACTCGGGAATGCTGACCACGCTGTGATAATGGTAGAAATCAGCCTAAATTCTCGCCCTAAAACTGAAGACCCACTACTCAAAACAACGAGGTATTACAAAAAGGCTGATTGGGAAGCCATCAGGGAGCTCATCAGAGATGCCCCATGGCAAAATATCTTTACTCTTCCAGCGGAACAGTGTGCAAATGAGACAACTGAATGGTTCAAAACTGCTATTGAAGCACATGTTCCTGCACGGAAATACTATAGCAAGCCCCACTCCCCCCAATGGTTTACTTCTGCTTGTGCAGCTGCCATTTGTCAAAGGCAGCATGCGTTCCGCAGATTCAACCGACATAAGTCCAGCTCAAATAAACAGAAGTTTATAGAAGCTAGAAATAATTGTAAGAGAGTGATAGACACAGCTAAGTCAGATTACTCTGAAACCACCAGAAAGCGCATCAAAGCACAGAAATTAGGAACCCGGGATTTTTGGAAAATCTACAACAGCGTAGTTAATAATGGACAGTCAATTATTCCCCCACTAACAAACAATCATGAGGTTGCTTGCACGGCAACTGACAAGGCTAATCTGCTTGCCAGTCGGTTTGCCTCAAACTCCACACTGAACTCGGTACACCACTCACTCCCTGATTTTCCTCTGCGAACAGACGCCACACTTGACGACTTGAAAATCACCCCTTCTCAGGTACATGCTATTATAAAAAACCTAGACACCTCTAAAGCATGTGGACCAGATCTCATCCCGGCTGTGCTATTAAAAAAATGCTCTGCCGAGGTTGCTCCAGTTCTGTCCAAACTTTACAATAAATGCCTTAACGAATCTTGTTTTCCCGACTGCTGGAAAACCGCCTCTGTGGTACCAGTCTTCAAGAATTCTGGTGAAAGAACTGACCCACTAAATTATCGCCCCATTAGCCTCCTCCCGCTTTTCGCCAAAATATTTGAGTCCTTAGTTAATAAAGCCCTAGTCCAGCACCTAACAGCTGCTAAACTCTTGACTGACAAACAATATGGATTCAGGCAAGCCCGTTCAACAGCAGATATCTTAACTGTAGTTTCTGAACGTATATACCGTTCATTGGATAAAACAGGGGAGGGTAGAGCGGTGGCCCTTGATATATCTAAGGCTTTTGACAGGGTATGGCACGATGGTCTTCTAAGGAAAATTAGATCATATGGAATCACTGGAAGAATTCATAACGTAATTAAATCCTTCTTAAGTAATAGAAAAATCAAAGTTGTCCTCGACGGACGTACATCCAAACAATATGACATAAATGCGGGAGTGCCTCAGGGGTCTATCCTTGGACCTCTATTGTTCCTGATATTCATAAACGACCTCCCTGATAATATTGTTTCGGAGATGGGTATATTTGCCGATGACACCACTCTCTATAACAGATATGAGGGGAAAACAAATGAACACATATCCAAGAAAATGGCAGAAACACTAGAGGATGACCTCCAATCCGTAGTGGAATGGGGACAAAAATGGTTGGTCTCATTCAATGCTGCTAAGACTGAGCTTGTTTCCTTCAATAACTACAAGAAACCTTCTCTACCACCAATAGCAATGGCCAAGAACACATTGCCTGAAAGTACTTCTTTTAAACTCCTCGGCCTAACGTTTACAGGGAATATGAACTGGAATAGATACATTGAGAGCATTGCCAAGGCTGCTGCAAGGAAGGTTGGCTCCCTCTACCGTGCTAGAAAACTACTTACGCCTGCCAGTATCCTATACCTCTATAAGGCAACCATTCGCCCATGTATGGAGTACTGTTGTCACATCTGGGCTGGTGCATCTGCTGCTTGTCTCTCGCTCCTGGACAGGGTTCAAAAAAGAGTCGCAAACCTGATAGGTCCTGAACTGTCATCTGGGCTTCAACCTCTGTCCCATCGACGAGATGTTGCATCCCTCTGCCTGTTCTACAAATACTTTAATGGTGAATGCTCTGACGAACTGCAAACACTTGTACCTCCCCGACGTAACTACCCCCGACAAACCCGACAAGCTACTAAGTCTCATCCCTTTACAGTGGAGATCCCTAGTTGCAAGAAAGCCTTTTACTCCAATAGTTTCTTCCCCAGAACTGCGGGTCTTTGGAACTCCCTTCCGGGATTCTGCTTTCCCAACTGCAATGATATGCAGAAGTTCAAGTGTAATGTTAACAAACATCTTTCTACTCTTCTCCCTTCATAATGACCCCGCTAATTAATTCCCTAATAGTAGCCCCCTGCTTCAAAGTGGCACTGTGCCTTGTTTGGGGTGAAAATTGAATAAAAAAAAAATATATATATATATATATATATATATATATATATATATTGCATAAAATGTTTCAAGTACTAGTTGTGACCCAACACGTCACATGTATGTCTAATGCACACACACACACACACACACACACACACACACACTTATATATATTGAGAGAGAGAGAGAGAGAGAGAGAGAGAGAGAGAGAGAGAGAGAGTTCGAATGATTGAAGAAAAATTTGCAAATAAGATTTAATTATATAAAAAAAAGACGCCTTCTTATTCAATACTAGCATTTTAGCCCGGCGTTGCCCGGGTGTTTGGAGGTGTATGTTGAGCAAAAAAAAAAAAAAAGGTCAAGTTTTTTAAACTTTGACCCCTATTATGACCCATTAACATTTATTGTTTTGGGCTCAAATTAGGTTATTAAGCTAGATCCATGTCCAAGGAACCTATATCTAAAATTTCAATTGTTTATACCCAAAATTGGCGGAGGGGTTTGGTAGAGTTATCGAAGGTGAAATCGTTGAATTTTGGCCCTTTAACAGCCAAATTTCTGGCTGAAAACGGATTACAAAGATTTTTCCTGTATCTCAGAACCATGTATATCAAATTTCGAGTGTATAGACTTAAAATTGACACAGTTATTGCGTAGGGAAATGTACATAGACACACACAGACAGACAGACACGTTCACTTTTATAGATATATAGATTCATTTTTCTTTTTACAATCTAGTATATTCCAGCATTATTCCAGCTTTCTATAAATTATCTATGTACTTTCTCCCTTTCTCTTCATTTATTGTCCTTAGTCAATGCACTGCTCTTCCTGACTGCCTCATAAAATAAAACGAAATAACAGTAGTAAATTATTTGACCTTAATAAAGAGTTCTATTTGGGGCAAACAAATACGTGATTAAAAATTTAGTGTTTTGACAACAATATATTTTTCAGTAATTGAACATAATACTTAGATGATTAAGAAACAAATAATAATATATGATAATGTTCTGTATTTTCAAATCGTTTCATGATACTTTAAAAGAAAGAAAAATCACTGAACATTGATAATATATTCTTTAACTAAATTTTCAGTCGTCACCTATTGTGTGTTTTGCCGAAGATCCAGTCTTTAAGATTTATCTAAAAAAAAAGGTATTCCGCTGTGTAGAGAGTCAGATGCAGAAAATAATAAGAACCAGCAGACCCCATGAAAATTCTACTGAATAAGAAATACATTTAATCAACAAATATGTTTTGATGAAGCTAATATTTTTTGGATAGGGCAAAAAAATCTGTTTTTTGGATAGAAAAATCAATAACATGCAGCAAACATACGTTTTTTAAAATTTCTATGAAAATAGTGCCCATTGTATTTTAAATATAGAACTAATCCAAATGACATAAATTAATAAGTACTAATAAATACTCAAAAAGTGATATTATTGTGATACATAGTTCAATACAAAGTAATATTGTGATACATAGTTCAATACAAATAATAAAATCACATTGTAAGAGACAATCTATAATCCACTCCTCTTGGCAAACAATGTTCTCTCGTTGTTGAATCTTTCTTTCGAATGTTCCTTTTTACACAACATTTCACTGACTTCTTTTTATGGTGAACATCGAAATTCCGAAATGCAATATTGGGGTGAACTTTTGGTTTTGTACATCGGGTAAACCTTTTAACGTTAGATGTCTCAACGCAAATGCGAAAACTTTTTAGAACCTTGTTGTTGAATTTTCATATGCAGATGATGCGGACCTTGTTTAACATTCAGAAGCAGACACACAGATGATTATGGACAAGTTATCAGAGGCTTGTAAAGTTTTTGGACTTATCATTAGCCTCAAAAAAACTTATGTTATGTAGTTCCCTCCTATAGGAATGTCATATGTTGAACCAAACATCTTGGTTGATGGTAAGAAGTTAAATGCCACGGACGATTTTGTATATCTGGAAAGTATGCTGAGTAAGGACTGTACGCATGATGCTGAGATAAATCACAGAATAGCCAAAGCCAGTTCTGTCTTTGGCAAACTGGAGAAACGTGTGTGGTCAGATCTGGGAATCACATCAAAAACGAAACTACATGTTTACAGAGCATGCGTTATCACTTAATATTAACTGGGGGACTCTATCGCCTGACACTATAGTTCTTGAACGATCAAATAGTACTCGTCTCGAAATGAAAATCATTCAAAATCAGATGCGCTGGACTGGACACTTGGTTAGAATGGAGGACAAAAGACTTCCTACACAACTGTTTTATGGCGAAGTAGATAGGGGTAAAAGACCACAACATAAACCAAGAAAATACTTCAGATGGATGTACATAACTGGGAAGCCCAAGCGAAAGATTGATCACTATAGAGAAAACCATCAGAGAAAGATGCAAGATTTTTGAAGAGCAGCGTGTAGATCATGCGGTCTTAAAACGTGTTTTAAGAAAGCAGAACAAAAATACAACAATATAAAACAGGAACGACACTTTTATGAGGAGACTTTTACAACACATCCGGTAATGCTAAGTTGTCATATTTGTAGTCTAATCTGTAAATCTAAACGTGGCCTGACACGACATTAGAAGATTCACAATATTATCATGCAATCACCTTTACAAGAAGGAAAGTTTTTATGTCACATATGTGTACTTTCATGCAGGATTAAAGCTGGATTAAAAAGTCACCTACGAGCACACAGACACACGACACTTAACTGATGGCAGAGATGGCAAACTACTGTCAAGAAGTAGCAATCATCTATATATATAAAAGCGAAAATGTGTGTATGTATGTATGTATGTTCGCTTTTTTGTGTATGTCTGTAAAAGGCTTTTTTCGTCGGCCTTCTTGCTCGGCTTGCTTCTTCTTAAAACTTTTTATATCACGTCTAAATGATAATATCTACAACTTAAGAATGAGGATCGCGTGTGTATTTAATTTGCCCGACTTTCACTCACTATATTTTCCAGATATTTCGATCGCCGCGTGTTTCTTTTGCTTTTCAGTATAAAAAAGCAAAAACTGGCTTGTAGCCGTGTCATGTTTCAAGGTCAGACATCACGCAACTTAAATTTCTCGCACCTGTTAATTTCATTTTATAAACGTTAAATTAAGATGCTTTTCATTCATCTTCTCTCGTGGTCGAAATGGTTAGGTCCCAGGGGTTTTTTTCCATTTCGTTTCCACCTCCATGTCAAAGGTTCGGGTTTCAAGCCTACTTTCCTACTAAAACTTTTTTCTTTTAAACCTCCAAACACCCGGCCAACGTTTTTTTTTAAAACAGGGTTGCTTTGATCACCCCTCCCCCACCCAACACACACACCTACAAACACCCGGGCCACGCCGATACCCCCCGCTAGTCTATATATATAAAAGCGAAAATGTGTGTTTGTATATATGTATGTGTGTTTGTATGTCTCGCAAAATCTTTCGACACGGGTCACGGATTTTTGCCTGATTGGTATCATTTTAAACTTCCAACTTTCGCCTGACAAATATCGAAAAATTGGCCAAAAATGTTAATTCCTTCACCCTGAAATCAGTAGTTTTCTACAGGGGAGGGGGTCAACAAAAACCGTCCTCTCATGACGAGTTCGTTTCTATGCATGCATAATACGACGTTGTAACCTGATTTACTTTAAATATTTGAAAAAGCGACACAATTTCGTCGATGTTATCTTAGCTCAGTTAGAGCGCAGCCTCATTATCTAAACATTTTGGGTTCGAATCGTTGTGTGAGATATCTTCTTTTTTTTTGGATTTTTTAAATTTTAATATTGAAGCAGGGTTATTTAAGCCATTTTTCATGTTTTTCAGATTTTTAACGTTCATTTTTCTGTTTTTTTTTCAGGTTTTAATTAACACCCCCCCCCCACCCCCGCCCGACTACACACACCCAAAAACATCCGGGCAACGTCGGGTACCCTCCTGGGGTTATTTAAGCCATTTTTCACATGATTTTATTTTTGGTTTTTATTTTTCAGATTTTTTAAAGAAGTTTTAACGTTCGTTTTTCTGTTTTCTTTTTCGTGCTTTTTTTTTTTATTTTTCCCATTTTTACATTTAACATCGTTCGTTTGCCTTAAGTTAGATTTTTTTGGTGTTTTTTTTCAATATTTACTTCGCTTATTCTTATGTTTTGATTAACACTCCACCCGAGCACACACACCTCTAAACACCGGGGCAACGCCGGGTACCCCCCGCTAGTCTATATATATAAAAGGCAAAATGTATGTGAGTGTGTGTGTGTGTTTGTATGTCTCACAAAAACTTTCGACAGAGGCCACGGATTTTCGCAAACAGGTATCATTCTAAAGCTCGAACCTCCGGCCGAAAAATATCGAAAAATTGGGCAAAAACATTTCTTCCTTCATCCTCAACGGCTCTCTTTTTTACAGGGAGGGGTGAAAAAAATAGTATCTTCATGATAAGATGGCTTTACGCATGCATCAATGCGCGCAAAAGACGTTGTACATTGAATTCGTTTAAATGTTATAAAAACCGACCTACTTTCATCCACGCATCTATAGCGCGATGGGTTAAGTGACAGCGTCGTTATCTAAAGATTTCAGGTTTAATCCCAGTTATCAGATATATATTTTTTCTCGATTTTTAAACATTTAATATTGAAACGAGGTTATTTATACCATTTTTTTTTCGCTTTTCGCTGTGTTTTTTTTTTTTTTTGTTTTGTTTTTTCCCTTTTTTGGGTTTTTGTTTGTCCGATTGTTTTAAAGAAGTTTTACGTCCGTTCGCTGTTTTATTTGTTTTGTTTTTTCCAATTTTTTAAAAAAGTTTAAACAGGGTTATTAATTCGCTTATTCTTTGCCCCCCCCTACATACACACCTCCCAACACCCGGACAACGCCGTCCTTTATTTTTTTTGGGGGGGGGGTTGTTTTTCCGATTTTTTTAAAGAAGTTTTACGTTCGTTGGCTGTTTTTTTTTTGTTTGGATTTTTCCGATTTTTTAAAAAGTTCTTTACCCCCCCCTACACACATCCTTCAAACACCCGGGCAACGCCGGATACCCCCACTAGTCAATAATATAAATCTCACCTGTCTGTTTAAATGTATGTATGTATGTATGTATGTATGTATGTATGTATGTATGTATGCCTAATACTTTTGAGAGAAGCGACGGATTTTTATAAGATTGCTATTGTTTTAAAACTTGACCCTTCGGATAACAAATATCGAAAAATTAGCTAAAAACATTAATTCCTTCACCCTCAACTGGGCACTTTTCTACAAGGAGGGGTCGCTTTTTTCGCCGATATTTTTAAAAGTCATTCCATATTTTCGATTGACTAGCCTTAATTTAAACATTTGTCACTTCCCCTTTGGCGATGGACACAACGACAAAGACGTCACGTTTTTTTCCTCCTTCGTGGTACGGGTTCCAGTCTGCCTGCCTACTACCGTTTTTTTTTATGCTCAACACACACCTCCAAACACCCAGGCAACGCCGGCACCCAGCTGATCTTCACTATACTGTCACTTCATGGACTCTTTCCGATACTATCAATAGTGGTTAATAGAAAGACTATTAAAATTATACCGATACTATCAATAGTGGTTAATAGAAAGACTATTAAAATTATACCGCAGTGAAAAAGTCAGACCTGGTGTCGTTATTTGATTGAACCAACATTGCTTTTGTCCAACAGGAAATTGCTGTGAATTATTACTGGTGTCCATTTTAAAAGGCTATTATATTTATACTACACTAAAAGGATGCTCCTCTTTGGCAGATTCATCATCATCATCATCATCATCATCAATTTGCAACCGCAGTCGAGATGATGGAGCTTGATGAATTGCATCATCTTTTCATACGATTGTTAATGTGTGTACACAGCACTACTACACACATCAGAAAGCAGGAGGACTGACCGAACCTTCCAGTTACATACAGCGCCCTGGAAATCCTAATTGGTCACCCATTTGCCATGTCTGTACTTGTCATATCAATTTTTTCTAATGACTAAAAATCACAGATTTTAACAGATTTTAATTAAAATATGTATGAAATACATTCTTCAGCCAAATTACAACATAATATTTTATGTAAAATAAACAAACAGATATTTGTTTATTGCACATAATATTGCGTTACAATTTGGCTTAAAAACGTATTTCATACATATTTTATTTTAAAATTTAAACAATGCTTATATCACAGAAAACACAATCTTGACTAGATTTTAATTAATTTTAATCAGAAAAAAAGTATTTTGCCCATAACTTCAGTTATACAAGATCTATTTTAAAAAAATTTTCAGCATAGCATTTTGATTACTTTGAAGAAACGATTAATTAATGAGTTATGCTTTTGCAAAGCAATATGCAAATTAGTTAGCTATACCACTTTGATTGTATGTATATGATCAATAAATTAAAACCTCTTCTTCTTCTTCTTCTTCTATATAAAATTGAAATAAGCGATTTGATTTCACAGTTGGTGTAACTTTATAAATGTGCAGACAAATATATTTGGAGCGATTTAATGCTGAAACCGATTGTGACGAACTGATTGTTGAACGAAAGTCACTATTTCATCCATAGCTGGGGGGCGGGGAGTTATGGGTTCATACTTTTGTTGAATTCTATTAGTATAAAAATAAATAAAATAGATTCGTCCACTTGCAGATCCAATCAAGTTATCTATGAAAAAACGATGTTTATTTAGAACTAGCAGTTTCACCCGGCTTTGCTCGGGCCCTATGTACTGTTCATAAGATTATATGCATGTGTATATATTAAAAAGTGTGAATATGTAAAGTAATGCCTTTCTGTATAATAGTCTTCCTTAACTACCATAGAGAAAAGACAGACAAACATTTTCACTTTTATAGTTATATAGATAGATTGGATGCAATATATAGTAATGATTTAAAAAGTACACAAAAAAAAGACTCATGCGCCACCACCGAGAATCGAATCCAAAACATTCAGCTCACGATTTATTTTGCCTCTGCCGTCAATGACTGGGTTATGAAAACATGTTTACTGAAAGGCTAAAAATTAAAACATGAACCAATAGCTACTACGTTATTCATTCGTAATACCGGCGTTCGACCTTCACCTGGCAAATTTCATTTTTTTTTTTTAATTTTCACACTTTTGCACCTATTTTTCCGGGATAAAACACAAATATAAAGTTTTGCATGGATTCAAATACCTTATATATGAAGTTTCATGTCTGTAGACCAAAAACTCTAGGAGGAGTTTGGTAGGCAAAATTTGTTAAACAAAAATATATACGTATACATAAATATATATGGAAACAATTTTGTGATTACTATAAACTTTTTATGCAAATATTAAGCAAGTATAAATCATGTAGAATATCTGCATGAATATAATTACACGTAATAGTCAACTAAAGATGATCATCGCATTAGAAAACCGAAAAAAACTAACAGGAAATTAATTAAAATGAATGTTTAAAAGAATATGCAAATTAGCTATATCTTTTGCTAGTGAATGCATTTCCACAACCCATATATAAGAAAATTGTATTTTCTTTTTAAATAAATAGAAAAGGGGTTTTTAATATGAATATCAATACACACAAAAGGAAAACGAATTTATAGGAGTATAGATAGATTACATTTATTTTTAAAAATATAGAAAACTTCCTGGTGTACATACTCATCACAGAACGAAGATGTCATATTCTAAAAATCACATAAATTGATCAAGAAGTTTGTACTTTTTTTAAACTAACAAAATTAAATTTTATGATTCTTACCAATTTTCATACTAAATGTATTCATAAAAAGTTCGATTTGGGTCTAGATACTTCATATTGAGTTGTCTTTCCCTTGTATCATGGCCGATGAAAACACTATGACTCGCTTAGTTACAAAATTTGATTTTCTTAGTTAAAAAGACATCTTGATCAATTTATATGATTTTTGGAATATGACATCTTCATTCCATGACAGTTACGTACATCATAAAGATTTTTCCATAGTTTTTTTTTAATTAAATCTAATTCTAAAAAAACGGCATAATCACGTTTGACACACCGGTTCCCACCAGATCACCAAAGTTAAGCAACGATGAGCCTGGCCAATACCAGATGGGTGACCATTTGAGAATAGTAAATACTGTATAGGGTGGTGGGACAGCACTTCTGCCTCCGCTACTCTGTGGAAGACCCCTGGAAAAAGTCGAGTATCCACTTCAGTCCCTCCCCCCAATCAGGGTAATGTGAGATCATAGAAAGCAGGTGACTCATGTAATACGGAAACAATCAGGAACAATTCTGTTCATGATTTTGTATCTCAAGCTGGGCAGAAGATCCCTTTGGATCCAATGGTAAAGACAATCGACTAGTATGGGCACTGCTCGGACAGAAAGAAACTGCAACCTCCTCTTTGTACAACTGCAAAGAAAGCAGTGGTAGAACATGAAACACTTTTGAGAAAACAGCATGAATGGGGTTGTGAATGATGAGCAACAATGAATTCATGAATGCCTTAAGGAAGAGAGAGAGAGAGAGGGAGAGTCATAGTCGGCAATGGCTGTACTAGGCAGGATCACACTTGAATGAAATTAATGAATTCTAAATAAGCACCCCCCCCTCCAAAAGATGACGGAAAAATTCTTTGCATTCTGCCATTGTGTTTTATTTGATAGCATTGGGAATGGAATCAGCTAATTACAAATCATGCTGATCGCTGAAAGTACATCTAACAAACAACATCAAAAGTAAAAGAAAAAGTATTATTTCCATTATAAGCAGCCACGGTATAACCTCTAGATTACCAAAGTTAAACAACATTGAACCTGGTCAGTACTAAATGGGTGACCATTTAGAAATACTAGGTGCTGTATTTGCTCCCCGCTTATCTCGGCATTGTTTCTGTTCGTCTAGCACTTCTCCCTGCTATTGGAATCATGCAGCTTTGATCCAAAAGAGGTGTAGTTGGAGATTGCGCAAACCTTGTTTCCCAAGAACATCTGCAACTATCCTTGTAGGGGGGTATCCATTTTCTCCCGAGACAGACTGGAGACGATGAATAAGCAACCATGATTAATGTCAAGATGTTTACTTCAGACAGGAAAAAGTTATAAGATAATTACTTTGAAACAAAAAAATGACTATTGCTTTTTTGGTTGTCTAAATATGATAGGAATAAACTGAATGATGCTACTTGGAATGTCAGTTATACTGCAGTGCCCCTGGGCAGACAATATTCTTGGTTTTACTATCTTTAACTAGGATGATGATGTTGTATATACAGCATAATCATGTTGACACACCAATTCTTGTTGGATCATCAAAAGCAACATTGAGCCTAGTCAATATCAGATGGGTGACCATTTAGGAATAGCAAGTGCTTTATGTAGGGTGGCGTCAACATTTCTCTGCAAGAGCTGAAAATCTTTACATCGGGAATATATGAGGGCGTGCAATAAGTAATGCCTCTGACCCACTTCCAGTTGTCTGATCAAGCTGAAATTTTGCATGTGCAATGATTTATATCTCTATGGGTTATGTGGCAAATTACAGCTCTGAACTAATTGTGGTTTCTGTTTTACAGGTGTTTGAACTGAGTTAGGTGTGAAATGGAGCCTGTTGAATGTCGAGCAGTGATCCGGTTTTTGTATTTGAAAGGACGCACACGACATGAGATTTTTGATGAAATAAAAGAAACTTATGGTGATAATGCCCCATCATATGACCTTGTAAAACGCTGGCATCGTGAATTCAAACATGGCCGGAAGTCTGTGGAAACAGCTCCCAGACATGGTCGCCCCCCTTCTGCCATTGATGAGGCATCTGTTCGTCAAGTTGAGGCTGCCATTTTGGAAGATCGGCGCATTACTATTGCCAAATAGCCCAAGATGTCAAGATTAGTACAGGGTCTGTGGAAACAATCATTCATGACCATTTGCATATGCATAAGGTGTCTGCCAGATGGATTGCCAGGTTGCTCACACCATTCCAGAAGCAAGAACGCGTCGAATGCTCGAGGATGAATTTGAAGATGTGCCAAGAAGGTGAGTCAAAGTTTTTCAAAAGGCTGATTATACAGGATAAAACCTGGGTCCATCACTATGATCCAGAGACCAAAGCCCAGTCAATGCAGTGGAAGCACTTGGACTCACCACCTCCACAGAAGGCAAGGGTGCAGCCCTCCACTGGCAAGGTCATATTCACAGTCGTCTGGGATCAGGACGGAGTAGTGATGACAGATTTCCTGACAAAGGGTACCGCAGTTACAGGAGCCTATTATGCTTCACTTTTGAGGAAATTAAGGGAAGCTATCAAAATCAAGAAGCGGGGCAAGATCAGCAAAGGTACCCTTCTCCTGGAGGACAACGCTCTGGTCTACAATTCGCATGTCGCCAGATCAGAAGCATGGGTGTGTAGTTATGAAATCTCCCTTATCCTCCCTACTCTCCTGACCTTGTACTCTGACTTTCACCTCTTCCCAGCCATGAAGTTGTTTTTGAAAGGAAAGCATTTCCCAGATGATGCAGCCTTGATTTCTGAAGTTATGTCGTGGTTGGAGGACCAACCTGGGGTGTTCTACAAAAACGGTCTCCAGAGCGGCATCAAACGATAGGAGAAATGCATAACTCTGGATGGTTCCTATGTAGAGAAAGACTAATAACATGCCAAGTTTCGTTGCTCTACTCCTATGGGAAGTGAGTCAGGGCATTACATATTGCACACCTATCATACATGCGATTGAGGACTGCTTAGGATTTGCATACACCCATGAAACTTCCTCCTTTAGAGAAAACCGATTCAACCCAACTAGAGTGCGTGTCACTTCAGTACAGTCATTACAGTAGTATGGTAATGATGTCTATTAGAAGTCTGATGCTATTAGATATCCAGAGAGGTTTTCGGTTGGCATACCCATTTTTGGGATTATTTTATGCTGTCATTTTGGTAAAAGATTTTAGACTTTAAATTCTTAATATCTTCACATGTTTATATTGTAAATGTATTTCTTTTCTTTTTTTTTTTGTAAAGAGTCACCACTTATCAAGGTACGAAGGCCACTCGAGGATAATGGTTAATGAATGCACATTACTCAATTGGAAAATATTGTAGAAATTATTAGTAGTGGAAATTTGGTAAACTGCACTACTGAAGGGGACGGCTCATTAAGAACTTGTTTACGTAGGACTTGAAGACGACCATATTGTAGACAGCTGGAAAGCAGGAAAATGGAACAGAGTTCTACAGGCGTAGTTTTAAAAAAGAAGCTTTGTTCATAGAATCTACATTTAGGTTCAGGCATAGATAAAGAGTGGGGGAAATTATTGATTGTGGTTTCAATGTTTTTCATGAAAGTCAAGACAGAGGGGGGGGGGACATAGATTGGAACTCAGACGTGCACTTACCATGAAAATAATAAAGCAGAGACAGGCTCGCAACATCTCTTCTGTGGGAAAGAAATTGCAGGGAAGAGAAAAGAGCATCTCCTACTAGGCTAGGAAGACTATTTTGAACTCTGTCAAGGTAGGATAAGGTACTTCTAGCAGCTCCGGCCCAGATGTGGCAACAGTACTTCATCCTTAGACGTACTTGGCTCTTATACAAGTAGAGAATTGCATCAGCAGTGAGATATCTACTGGAGCGGTAGAACGATCCCACCATTTTTCCAGCAGCCTTAGCAACGGATTTAATGTACATGTTTTATCTCAGATCAGGAGTAAAAATAAGACCCAGAAGCTTGTCAAAGCATGAAGCCTCCCCGAGAGCCATTCATTTCAACTGATGCCAGATCGGGATCAGAAAGTTGATGATGGAAAGATAGCAGCTTGGTTTTAAATTCAGTAAATTAACCAGCCACCTCTTTCCCCATTGCACCACATGCTCAAGATCAGAGAAGAGAGAATCAGAGAGAACTTGATTATTTATGGCCTTTGAAATGTTAACCATAGAAAGGAAGTCTCCATCGAGAGATTTGCTAATCTTATGATATAACTGTTAGCACAGCTGCTGTAGATCTAGCAGAACGGCAACCTTATGACATGCCACTGAAAAAGGTATTTTTGCTGAGGTGGTTGACTACTTCTTTGTTTAACACAGATTCCAACAACTTACTCATGCCGCACAGGAGACTGATTGATCTGTGCTGAGAGGGAGATGAGCGATCACCTGAATTTTTTAATACGGAACATACTGATGAGGTGTTCCAGAGTGTTGGGAAGAAATTCTTCTTAAGATAACGCTTAAATAGCTTTCTAAGTATGGGAACTTGTTCTGGTTGAAGCCTTTTGAGCATTGTAATATGAACGCTGTCAGGGGCATTTGCTTTACTAGAATCGAGGTTTCTGATTTGCTTGGCAACATCACGCACAGATATTTGTATGTTGCATAATGTTTTCAGACACAGGAAGAAATATGAGAGGTTGGTGGCTCTGATCGCATAGGGTAGAATTAGCTGCAATGAGTTTGGTTTTGTCTAATGCTGACGAGATTACCTCAGGTCCATTGATGATGGTTGAGATAGAGCACACACTTTTATTCAGAACCCTGTTTGCCATTTGCCAAAATTGGTGGGAACCAAGCTGCAGCTCAGCTACTTTGGACTTGACGGACTGAGTATACAACTCTCTTGTGTTCTTTTACAGTTGTTGCTGGCAGTCCTGAAGGTGGCTTTAGTCTCAATATATCTATTATGTTGGAAGCAATGGATGAAGTGATTTCTGCGTACCGTAGAAGCACATTCTGGAGAAAACTATGATTAGCTGTTAGGTTTTTGCTAGAATATCTTAACGGGTATGAATCAGTCTATACCTACAATTAACCATTCTGTCAGGTCTGATACTACAGAAGATACATTCTTTTTAAACATAGAATGCAGAGGCAGATCTAATATAAATGTACACCATGGAGTATCGCTATATTGTATGATGAAGAGGTACATCAGAGAACTTATTACATTTTGTTTTTATCTTTACTGAGAAAACCGAGTAGTTGGAAGATCCCAGTGGAAACAGAATATAGGATGAACATCGCTCAGGACAAGTCTAGGAGACTTGCATACTGTCAGTCTCAGGCACACGGGTGGGTTTGTGAACAATCTGTGTTGTTATAAGAATTGGAGAAATCGTGACAAAACCTCCCCTCATCATCTCTCTTGTTTGAGTAGGCTAACCACATTGTGAACATTGACATCTCCATAGACGTGAATGTTGGCTGAAGGATGAGCAGGCAAGATATGGTCAATTTTCTCAGATATGCACTTAAAGATAGGAACTCCGCGGTTGTGTGGGTGATAGAGGGCAAAAATTTAAATACAGTAGTGTAAGTAAGTGCAACCCGGACGCACATATAGGGTTATTTAGGATCTTTTCTGGAGATGTCCCTACCATATGGAAAGCCATCTTTAATGTAGGCACATATTTCATGCCCATGGCGATCTTGGAGGTCAGATTTGGATGTTAAATTAGAATATCCTTTAATTATGAACTCATCTAGAGAAATAGTCGGTCCAGTGTCAGTTTCCCTTAGGAATAATAGATCTGGTTTGGTCTCCTGTAAATGGATTTCATCCTCTGGAACGTTGAAACATAGACTCCTGATGTTGGAGGAGATATGATAGTGAGGGGGGGGGATCTATGTTGGAAGTTGGAGTTCTGCGTTTAATCCTGTATTCTTTTTGGAGATTTTTCATGATGGTGTTTTAGGATTTATGGAAGAGGTTGACAGACTTGGTTAGAGTGGGAAAGTAAGGGAGAGAAAGTAGTGAAATAATATTTTTTTGTAGCGCACAATAAGGTAAAGCCGTAACAATTACCCCCTAATATGGTATCGAAAAGCCCCACCAGAAGCTACTGAATGGTCCAGAATCCATTCACCAAATGGTAATAGAGCAGCACCAATAGTTTGAACCTGCCGATAGGACAGTCTCCTTAATGGTTAATCCAAGGTTCAGGTCCCTGACTATCAGGCGGATAAAATCAGCCCAGAAAAACGTTTACTTCCAACACACTTATGAATGACATGGCTACAAGGATAGAAAATAAAAACAGAAAATTTCCAATATCTCAGGCAACTGCTCATACAAAAATACTGCCGACCTAGAATACAGTTTTTTTTCTCCCTTTGTCAGAAAAATCACTCATTCTAAATGAAGACTAAGAACCAAATTAGGAGAAGTGAGAGTTATGCATCCATAATGCATTGTCTAAGCTCCATTAAAAAAATTGAAATAAGTATTCTACTTAAAATAAGTTCATTTGACCTGTTTAGGGGAAAGTATAGTGATAGGTTCCCCTCTCTCTAACTGAAATAAAAAAAGAATTCAGTTAGCAAAGTGCACATATGTAATTCTTGAGCAACTCGGCTGTTATCCTAGAGCCATTCCCGACTTCATTTGATTGAAAACTGTCTACCCTTTTTGCTAACATTGGACACTAGGTGGCGCTTTATTAGTATGACTATTTGAAGAATATACTAAAAGAATAGGGTCAGCAGTTTTTTTTTCTTTATGTAAAAGAACATGCGGGCAGACATTGATTCAAAATTGGAAAATGCGTTTATTTTGACAAAAATCAGCAAGCAAATCATAAACCGCAAACTGACAACAATAAATTAATACATAACTGAAAGAAAAAAAGACTGTTTAAAATATTTTTTTTTTGTTTTTATAAGATTGGTTCGTATAGGAATTCTTTTGTGCACATTTTGTGAATAATAAATTCTGCATGAAATTCCTTGAACTTCCTCTTTTCACTCTGAACTCTTGAAATCACATTAGCACTATCCCCATCCTATGCTTCAATGGTATCACCAAGGTAACAGAACTACTTCTTAGCAATGCCAATAGCTTCACCATCCACATATACTTTCTACAATTCTGTATTCTCATCTCTCTTCATTGTCTTACACTTCTTGCAAACAAACTGGTTATCCTTTGTGATTAAAAATTAGTACAAACCTGATTTTGTATGGCATGCAGTGTTCGCATAAGACAAGAAGAATAAAGAAAAAAAAATGATCGATGCGTTTACTTTTAAGCTGGTGATCTTATGACGTAACGAGACTTCAGGGCATCTCATATGCATATGAAAGACAGACGGTTGCAATAAGAAGCCTGTTGATCAGAGAAGGTCATTGTTTTTGACAGAAGTGAGTTTTGTCAGATGTGTATTGAATTTTTATACCGAGAATTGTGAAGAAGGAAAAGAATAGTCCACTTAAATTGTTGGGATACTGTAGAATATTTTACAGCATTTTTTTCTCAACCTACCAGTAATCCCACTGCACTTATTGTAATGCTTACATATACCAGAAAAAATCGCATCAGAATTCTTTTCCACAAACTGAGCAGGGAAAATTTTCTTTTGCCTGGAGCTTTTTAACACCACAAGCACTGATCATCATTTTAGTCTTAATAACATTCACTCTCATGCCTTTACTTTCCGTAACATTCCTCCAAACAAAATACCTGACTGCCACTTAGTGTAAATTCATGGTTGTTAATAAAACAATATAATGCTTAGGTAATCCGATAATTCACTCATACATTTCCTTTACACGTGGCAGTATCTAGTAGCTGATGGCTCAAACGCTATAATGCTCCATTGCTGAAAATTTAATTGTGTTGAAAATCATAGTTGGAATTCCAGCTTCTTTCTAGCTACACTAAAGAGCCTTGATACGATGAAACAGCTGTTTGTGAATGAACGATATGTACACTTCAAGAATTCTTCTAACAGAACAGCTTTGCACCACTTTTATGTCCCTTTACTAAGATAAAAATCAATTTATAATGCTACTAAACCTATTGTCTAGAATCCCTATTCTAATTTTGATCAAAATCAATTAGATGATTTAGATTCTAGAAAAAAAAAAAGAAACGAAAGCATATTATCCAAACACTGCTCATGTGCTTTCTTATGTTCTTTAAAAACGGTATATAAATAGTTCTTTTTTTTTTTTTTTAATATACAGTGATTTATATTGGTTGGCATGCTAGTTAGCCACCTCATTTATATTATATATTGATGAAAACAGTCTAGGGTTTTCTACTATCTGTTATAAACAACTCTTACACTTAGAAAGAGCACTTGTTAGTGGATATTATATCATGATTCAAAGTGTGGTAAAGTTCAGTCTATCTGTGGCACCAATGACCCTAGAGTAAAGTTCAGTTTGTCTGCAATGCCAATGACCTTAGAGGTTGCTAACGGTAAGTTTGCCTGCCAAAAATGATTCTATTTTGTTTTAAGTGAAGAAAATATATGACGCAGAATTTATGAACGCCAGATAATGCCATTTTGAGTTGTAACTGAGAATTTCGTGGCCACAACTGAGTTAGAAACTGAATTATTTTCTCATGGCTTTGGACAAATTTATCTCCTCTACTCTTCGTAATGGGAGCGGTACGTTGTTTCAGCACAACAAAACTGGGAAGTTACTACTTTGTCTTTTGGCAATCTAATCTAAGCATCGAATTATTTCTGTAAACTGAGGTATTAGCATTATTGCGAAGTTGTCAAGAGGACAGGCCCTTCTGACAGGGAAGTCACAGACACTTCAAAGAAAGTTATCTTTGCAGTTTCGGCAAAGTGCTTGGTCAAGCCCTCGGAATTGAGAATTTGTCTTAAATCTCCTTGTGTCAAATCTATCATCAGATCTTTAAGCTGTTACCGCTGTCTTTTAATAGTTCTAAGGTTTAAGGCAGTCAAATTCAAATACAGGCAAAAGGTAAGAGTTATGAATAAAACACAGTATTGATATTCCAATCATTGCACACACGCACTTCTGTTCATATAAAGTTAGATTATATCTATATGCTTATATCTTTTTAAGTACAGGACTCACTCCTAAACTGGTATTATGGATTTTGGAACACAGCAGTAAGGCATAAGGTGGGTAATGCGAGCAATATTTAGTTTCATTTTGTTTTATCCTCAAAGGGGGGGGGGCAAATAAGACATCGAAGACCCTTATATCTTCTTAAGACTCCTTAAGCATAAAATTTAAATCGCATACATTTTCTAAATTGAAAATCATGTAAGGGATTCTGATCAAAACTGAAATAAAAATTCTAGACATAAAGTTTAGTAGGATTGTATCTTAATTTTAATCTTTTTAAAGGGACATAAAAGAAGTACAAAACTTTCTGGGGAATTGATTTTACTCGTCCTAGGACGGCTATATTTCTAAGTTATTATTTCATATATATATACGGTTACACATATGGGGTAACAAAATATATTTTTCATATATTTTAAGTATCTATTAAAACAGTGCTCAATATATGAGTAGAGCTTAGAAATAGTGGTAGTAGTAGTAGTATGTATTAAACTGTGGAAGATGTTTAATCATGTGCAGATTATTTATACTAGTTCTATTTTCGCACACATATATATATATATCTATATATCTATAAAAGTGAATGTGTCTGTCTGTCTGTGTACATTTCCCTACGCAATAACTCTGTCAATTTTTAGTCTATAGACTCGAAATTTGAAATACCGGGTACTGAGATTTGGGAAAATCGATGTGACGGGTGTCAGCCAGAAATTTGGCTGTTAAGGGGTCAAATTTCAACGATTTGACCTTTAAGAACTCTACCAAACTCCTCCGACAATTTTGGGTCTAGACACATGAAATTTTAGATATAGGTTCCTTGAACCTTGATCTAACTTAATAAAGTGATTTGAGCCCGAAACTATAAATTTTAAGGGGTCATAATAGGGGTCAAAGTTTTAAAAAATTAACCATTTTTTTTGTTTTTTTGCTTTTTTTGCACAGCATACACCTCCAAACACCCGAGCAACGCCGGGCACCCCTGCTAGTATATATATATATATATATATATATATATATATATATATATATATATATATATATATATATATGTGTGTGTGTGTGTGTGTATACTAGCAGGTCGCTCAGCATTGCCCAGTCATAGTACATATCGATATTCTATTTTAACTGATGCAGATTTCGTATTTAATATTATAGAATCAATTCTCTATTGATTATTATCCAATATATAATAATGATTTCAAAATAATAAAAAATATGACATGGGTACCATCTGCTAGAATCAAAACCACTCGATTTACCCTGTTAACTGTTTTGCTTTTAATTTTAACCCCTTAGAAACAATTTTTGTGTGTTAAAAACCAAATCGAAAGTATGCTACAGGTCTAAATACCCTATATACCAAATTCTAACTCTATAGACCAAATATTCAGAGAGGAGTTTAATAGTGACTGATAGCACACACACCGACAAGGCCACTCATATATGTATTTGTGTGCTAGATTATTTTCATCTTAAATTCTATGCAATTATGCAGAATATAGAAACTATGCATAAATAGAATTCAGCATAATAGTGAAATGAAACCATTCTTAATAAGAAACCATAAAAGACAAAAAAGTAATAAATTAACGCTTGTATTTCAAAGGAATATGCAAATTAGTTAACCTTTATATAGTCATTGGTATGGCTATGAATGAGTATATTAAGTTCATTTTAATATTTTTTTAATAGAAAAAGTAGGCTTTTAATATTAATGTCAGAGCAAAAAAAAAAAAACGCAGTGCGTGAGTTTATTCCCTATGAACGCCGACATAGCTGGACTGATTTTATTGAAATTTCACATAAATGTAATTTATGTGCCTGGGAGTGCCCTTAGATGCGTCTTGTATCAGAATACATATGGTAAGTATCGAAAATTGATAACTGAATAAATACAATTAAAGAAGGAGCAGTCCGAATTTGGCCAAAGTTAACACCCTTATACAAGCTAACATCATAAACGTATTTGAAAAATTTTATCACCTCAAAATCAATAGTAGGTTCTTTTATAAGACAGGGACGCATTTGAAATAAATGGTTTTCTTTAAAGCATAATTCATACTTGACTTTTTCATTTTAAACTTTATTTCAAGCCATTATATAAAAATAAATACACAAAATCAACAGTAGGTTTTCTACAGTGCAATGTAGACGAGAATGCATTGGGACTAAGTCACAGCAGGGAGGCATGTGAAGCTTCCGCCTGGTGCACCACAGTGTGTCTCCGACTAGAGCAATCACTCAATCAATTTGAGTGAAAAATGAGTGATTTCACAGATTTCGATAAGAAAAGTATTGGGAGTGTGAAATCTCCGTTGACTTTCATTCAATCCCAGGAAACGTTGGATTTCCCTGCTAGTATATATATATATATATATATATATATATATATATATATATATATACACACATCCCAATGACTAAAATAAAGATTTTATCTACTTTCGTTTTTTTATATCAGTAAATATCTTTATCTTTTTTACTGTTATATGCATTTCGTTGACCATGATAGAAGAACTGTCTTTAGTCAATCAGACAGCTCATGAGGGATGATAAAATATCAATAAGAACAAAGAGTTCAAAAGCAAAATAAAAGGAAGAAAAAAATGGCAAGATGAAACATTCACTTGAAAGATTATAATCAGAGAAAATCCCTCCCTTTACAAAGAGACATCTGACCCCACCTGGAAAAGTTCGCAAGCTTTACTCTTGGTTTAGTATATGTACTAGACTACCCATTGGCTCTCGATGGTGAAGAGAAAAAAATGTTCAAAATAATTAGTGATTTTGATGATAATCAGAGAAAATTCTCCCCCTTCCAAAAGACATCTGGCACTGGGGATTTTTCTGATTATAATCTTTCAAGTGAATGTTTCACCTTGTCTTTCGGGTTTCCTGCACTGATGATTGCAGAAGTATGAAACATTAGTGTCCGTATACATGAAAAATAATTATCTATGATTTATAATTATTTCAACTCTTTTACTAGTAAGTTCTTAAAACTTGAGCACTATTTGGGAAATAAAAGGAAGTCGGCTGGACTTGTATGAGATCGCGATTTCCGGTCACTCCACCACTATAAATCGCGTTAACGTTATGCCTGTATTTGGCTTTATAAATGTTAAATTTCCCTTGATTCTCGTGGTGGCTGATGGTGACACAGGGATAACGTTTCTGTACTAAAGGTAGCTTTGTGCAAAGTGTCGCCAATCATAAAACACTTGTGACTGTAGTTATATAAAAAAATATTTATTATATATATATAATGTAACTATATGAATTATTTAGTTGGATAAATGTCTTACGAACAGCTTCCAAAATTGAGTCTACAGTGGTCCTAGGATATGTTTTTTTTTTTTTCAGGTTACAATGTTGAATACGATGTTTTGGACCCTGGTTACGGTATTTACCCTGTCTTAAGGTGTTATTTATAATGTTATTTGATTATATACATGCGTATTATATACTGTACTATATTTAGCTACTAATTTTTAATGCCGTATCCTGGGGTTCTACTGCAATTTACTACTTGCAAAAGTACAGAAGCCAATATTCCTCTTTCAATAAAATGCGTTTTAAAATAGTTTCCATCCCATCACACTGCAGTATTTCATTCTTATTGTCTTTTGAACCATATTTGAGCCGGTCAAACAATGGCAAAGGGCAACACAAGGTAACTTTTGATGAACATGAGCAATGCTTGGAGTGACAGTTGTTCTTATATGATTGCAATTTAAAAGATGGTTCAAAGGTGACCCAGTGCAGATAGGATTGGTGGAAAACTGATCCATTTGATTTGCACAATATGTATCTAAAGACATTTCCCCAAAGAACAATTTAGTGATTTTTCTCTTGTTGTATGTAACTGAAAACTATATATGGCTGCAATATGCAATCAAATTTCTCAGTTGTTAAAAAGTTGTTGATCCACGCAGTATTGACAGAACAAACTTTTTTTTCTGTCAGAACAGACAGATTGCTCAAGTTGCTGGAATAAATTTTCTGTCAGATTCCAGATGCAGCTTAAGAGCCTGGGAGTGTGAACAGGCTTGTGTTTCTTTTATCGGTTGAAAAGGTTACATTGTTCTTTTCTGTTAAAACAATCGACATTTCCATGGCAAATAAATGCATGCAGAACACTTTAAAAAGGCATTATTTATTTTATTTAAACTACTGTTCTCATCTCGATTGTTGTTTTCACAACGTTTCAGCTTATGTAATCACTGATCTTCTTCAGGTGTATCTTGTCGAACTTAAGAATCATTCTGTCGACCTTGCGAATCTGCACATTTGAAATTCTGAAAGATACACCTGAAGAATGATAGTGGTCTTATTGGCTGAAGCGTTGACAAAATAACACTGAAAATGAGAACAGTAGTCTGAATAATCCAAATAATCCAAATTATCAATCCTCACCTAAAAAAATTCAGAAACTACATAAACATACAAATCAGCTACACACAAATTGGCATTTAAGCCATGTTCACATCCAAGACATCCGTATCTTTGCTTCTTAATGCATATAAAGTTTATGTGATAATCTTTTTGTGTCATTTTGAGGAGATTAGTTCAAGCATCCTTGGTTCTATGATACACATAGTTTTTACATAAAACATTTATAGAACAAATTTCTTGCAACAAGATATTAATGCATTCATGCTTTTAAAGAAATATGTCATTGCATTGTTATAAATATACAACTTTTGTCCACAAAATGAAAATCATGAAATGTCTATAACAAATATTTCAAAAATATAAATAGTGAAATGGAGCGAATTCAGCTCGACTGCAACATAATGGTTGGTGTGATGTGTCTATCCTATGGATAACAATAAACTCTTCCACTTGATATAAAGACCAGGAGAATATGTTTATCGGCGTTAGCACACAGTTATGCACAAGTCATTCTTTCTTGGCAGTCGGACTGACGTATAACCACACTCTATTTGTTGGATTTATTTTTTCTGTTCAATATATTTCGTTTCTAATAATTACAGAGTTGTGTTTTTTTTATGGGAGCACAATAATAATTTGAGATTTATAAACATTAAAAATACTTTTTTCTTTTTTTAAATATCTCTTTTCTCACTGATTATTAGCAAGAAAGTTTTCAAAAACAAAATTTATCACAAAATTATATATTTGTGAAAAGAATATGCTTAACAGATTACCTAATCAAGCTAAGATTATCATTAGTGTATAAATTTTTAAGAATAACTAGAACAAATTCAGAAATAATTGTAAAGGAAGAAATTTATAAAGACAAGATATTTAATAGAAATAGTGGTCTAACCGCTATAAGATATTTTGTGAAATCGTCGATAGCTCTTTGGTAAGATAATTAATTAAACACAATTTTTTGTTTTGTCTTGTTTTTTAATAATTTTTTTTTCTCAAATCAAAACGACCATTTATCTGAAGGCGACACTGAAATCAAAATGGCCACTTTTATGAAGGTGACACTGAAATCAAATGGAAAAATCGTATGAGAGCGACACTGAAATGAAAATGTTCACTTATCTTGAGGAGACATAGAAATCAAAATGGACACTTCTCTAAAGGTGACACTGAAATCTGACTTACCTGAAAAGACAAGAAAGAAAAAAATCATTACAATAAAGTAACACATATAAAAAAGACAAAAAAAAACAAAAACAAAATGGGATATAATAACTTGTACATTCAGCTTGTTTTGGAATGAAAATCATCTTCTAAACTTAAGCATAATCGCCCAGAAAATAAATCCTTTTACAGAAATGTTTGAACGCATTTTAAAATGTTATTTCAAACTGAAATATAATAGATATAATAAATTAACTGACAGATAATGCCTCCATTTTATTTCTCTTTTACTTTTTTCACCTCAAACAAGGCATATTGTCACTTTGACGTAAGGGACAACTATTTGAAAACATATCTTACAGAGAACTATGAAGGAATTGAACAGTAAGATGCCTGTTCACATTACATTTTAACTTCTGCAGGTTAATACAGTCAGAGACATAGCAAACAGGGAGGGGCTCCCAAAGTATAGCAGTGTCGAGGGAATAAACTATTAGAGTACAAAGCTGTCTGGCATCTAGGGATCTCAATAGAAAAGGAGTGGGATTTTGTTGCTTGGGTTAATTGGGAGTATATATGTCAAGGGAGGGCACAAGTGCAGTGGGTTCATCAGAGTACATTTCATTTGTAAAATAGACGCAGGGATGCAATATTTTAACACAGTGCATATGAGCACATGGAGAAAGAAAGTCAACATTGAAGAAAATGGACGTGTAAAACAAAGGCGACTAATGGCTAGCTGCAGTCGATGTGGAATTGGAGAAGGAAAGTGTACACCGAGTGAGATGGACAACGATAGTGAGAGACTTTTAAGTGCGGCTGAATGTAATCGTAATAAAAAAGAAAAAATGCTGACCTGGATATTTATTTACTTGTTTCCAGTTTTATTTTTATGAATTGCTAAAGTAAAGGTTGGAGCTTGGCTGATAGTGTGGGACTGCAATAAATTGACACTGATACAAAAAAAAATAATAAAGATGTGTCCATTCAGGGATGAAAATCCTCTTTCAAACTTAAGCCTGATAGATGACTGACAGACAGAGCCTCTTGAAGAGATACAAGGATGCATAAAAAATATATGTACATATTAAATATGCAACAGATGCACAAAAAAATTATTCCTATTATTTGGGTTCTTTGGACTACCGTCCTCATCATGTTTTTGGTGATATAACTGCCGACTTTCTTCAGATATATCTTGTCAAGCGTTGGAATCTTTCTGACGAACTCAGAAATTTGGAATGGAACCCTTTATTTGACCTATAGGAGTGCATGGTCTCATTCCGTCAACTATGACTGGGTAGAAATCCTAAGTAATTTGCAATTGCAATTTCGGGTATCATCTGCACTTAAGACTGAACCTTGAACCTTCAACTTAGAACTGAATTTTACCAAGTAAACTATCCACTGTCCCAGTAGTCCTTGCAGAAATGCCATGCAGATTCCAGAGTTCAATAGAAATATTTCCGAGCTTAACACAATGATTCCTCGAGTTTGACAGAAAGATTCTTTTCGAGTTCACCAAAGATTCCCGAGTTTGATAAAATACACCTGAAGAACATCGGAGATTACATTAAAATAAAGATTGTGAAAATTACATTAAAATAAACATTGTGAAAATAACACTCAAGAACATAGGAAATCAGAATAATATGAATAATGAATCATCAGCTACAAAATTCAGAACCATAAAGAAAAAAGATGCCACATTGCCAAGATCGCTGGAAAAATGGTTGGATCACTCTACCGCTTCAGTAAGTATCTCACTGCCGATGCAATCCTCTACCTGTATAAAAGCCAGATACATCCTAAAATGGAGTACTGTTGCCACATCTGGGCAGGAGCTGGTTGTGCACCCTATCCTGCCTCGATAGAGTTCAAGGCTGACTGTGAAATCTAGTAGGTGATTCCCTTTTCTCTTTCCTGATACCTCACAGAAGAGACGTCGCATGCTTGTCTATGCTCTATCGTTATATCATTATTTTCATGGCAAGTACACAACTGAATTTGAAACTAAGGTACCCCCTTGAAAAACTTTCACACACAGACTTGACTAGCTACAACCACTATATATGATTTCCCCCACTCTCTACGTGTGCCTAAATCTAAATGCAGATTCCATGAACAAAGCCTGTTTGCCAGAATTGCCCGCCTTTGGAACACTGTTCTACTGGCCTGCTTCCAAGTTGAAGACAACATGGTAGTCGTCAAATCCAATGTAAACAAATTCTTGGTGAACCGTCTCCATAAATAATCAAATTCTACCCAGTTTACACCATTAGTGATTACTACACTACCACCTTACAATCATTAACCCTTATCCTTGAGTGGCCTTCGCGTCTTGATATATGGTAACTCTCAAATTTAAAAAAATATGCACTTAATATCAAGTGCTTAGAAATAGATTAGCCATTTTCTTTTGGGTTTCATTTCCTGTGACTAAGACAAGTTATTTGCACTAGAAAATATCTTAAGATTTATTTGTAATTGGCAGGGCTATCCGGCATTACCCAGAGCAAAAGTACAACCTCTTTCTGGTAAAACTTCTCTCTCTCCATCTTTATCTCTTCCATCCCTAATATTTTCTCCTCCCACCCCTTTTTGTATCCTTCATCTAGCATATTCCTCTCTAACTGGACATACGCACGCATACAATTCTACTTTACAGGGTAGAACAATAAAATTATTGCTCTAGAAAAGACGACATGATTCCATTTCCGTTTGATGAAAACCGGTTTTCTTTTTTTGTTGCAGACCAATAACTAGTTGGCCAGTTGTGTACTCCCAAGGGCTTTCTATCACGTCTGAAAGTGACGCAATATTCAATGAGTGAGATCAAAGATGAACCTCTGTATGACTCATACTCTCCACTGATCCAAATTATGACAACAGGACCATTGTCGGCACCCTTAAAATGCAAATCCGGACGGTTCAACACTTGAGGGCATGGCCAGGGCGAGGAAAACAAAATTTCCAGCTACGGTTATGTTCTTTTGTGTAGTTTCAAGTGAGGGCCACATCATGCTATCTCACATCTTCGAAGTTGATTTGAATGTCAGCACATTGTACCTGGATGTGCTGAACAGTGTGGTGATCCCCTGGTGCTATCAGTAGGCTACTGGCAGACCCTGGATATGTCAACAGGACTCGATGCCGGCCCACAGTCTAAAGAGACCCAAGCTTGGCTTCAGAAGGAGTGCTACAAGTTTGTACCTTCTCTCACTGGGCCCCTTCTCCCCCAACCTGAACCCACTGAATTACTTCGCTTGTTCACATGTTGAAAACATCACCAACATGACCTCCCACAACACCAAATCCAGACTGATTGCTGTCATCCACCGAGTATTTGTTGCTCCTACCGGCATTTGTGGAAAAGGCATGTTCCCAGTATCAGACCTGTATCAAGGCGGTGATTGAGGCTGAAGACGGCTACATTGAATATACGTGAGCTCTAATACATAATCAAGTTACCTGAATTTATTTTTTCGATAAAAGTTTTAAAATAAAGCTGTAGTGTTGTTTTCTTTAGGGTGACAATTTTATCATTTTACCCTGTATGTAATAAATTCTTGGATGAATGAATCTGCATTTTCTCTTCAAATTAGTACGTAATAATATTGAAAATGGATTAAAAATCGATTTCTTTCCTTACAAAACCTAACTTAACCCTCAAAGAATAAATAATTTCTTTTAAATTTTAGATAGTATTCATCCGAGCCAACGCTGATCAACACTATCCCAACTTTGTGGGTGTTTGTTTTATAATGTTTTACTTTTAGTAGGTAGACATACAAACATACACACAGACAACTGCCTTTTATATAATAGATTATTCACTGAGAAAGAAAAAAAGAAGAAAAAAAAAGATACCTATTTCTTGGATATATTTTAATCATACCGTTTATTTCACCTGGAGAACATTTTACATAAATATACGAGATAAAGCAATACTTTTTTTTAATGATTTATATTTCCCTTTAAGCCAGAGATTTTCGACCTCTTTACTCCGCATGTATCTGAGTGCTATTCCCTACTCTCAACATTGTCTTACTCAAAAATTCAATTATATATAATCTCTCAACATATATAAAAATGATGTTCGATTTTTATGTTTATATAGATTCAGTACATCTATAACATGCTTAAAGGAAAATCGTCATTGATGATTTTATTGATTATTGTAGGGCTTTTATTATCATGCACATTCAACCTGACCCTCCACGGATTAGAAACAAGACCTAGAATCAAAGGTGACATGCTGTGGAACTAAATGATATTTTTAGCCTTCATGCCGAAGATTGAAAGAAACTCATTATATATATATATATATATATATATATATATATATATATATATATATATATATATATATAAACGCGGAATATTCAGTGTAGCTTAATCGCCATATATATTTTATAACTTACTAACTAGCTCTACCTATGTATTGAGCACTTTTGAAGTAAATACTTAAAGTTTATGCATAAATTTATACTTTCGTATATTAATTTTATATGAGTAAATTGAGTAGATATATATATATATATATATATATATATATATATATATATTGGACGCTTGGCGTTGCCCAGTTATATAATAGGCTAAAACATGATATTATAATTTATGCAGATTGCATATGTATTATTATGGAATCAATCCTCTGTTGATTATTATATATTACGAGGAATAATTTGCCCAGTGAACTAATTCGCAAAAAATAAATGAATAAATAAATAATAATGATAATTCTGTCTGTGTTTGTCTACAATATCACGTCAGATGATATTTGGGTTTGACGATGAATGCTCTAGAATAGTCACTTCTAATTGATGTTTAGTTTCAAAATGTGCAAACGAAAAATGATTGGCGGCGATTTTAAATAGTACTTCTTTTATTGTAAATTCAACTCATTAATAAAAATATTAAAATAAAATGGCGAGGTACACCAGAGCTTGAACACAGGTTCATTCGGTCTGTAGTCGAATGCTCTACTACTGAGTTATATCTCCAGATAATAATAAATCTGTTTATTTAAGAAGAAATGATTTGCTGACATTTTAAATATTCTCCTGTAAAAATTCTTCTTTTCTTATCTATAATGAGAAAGACTATTTTTAAGATCGAATTTTTTCGATTTTCGATACTTATCAGATGAATTTCGGTACAAAACATATTTAAGAACACTGCCAGACATGTAAATTACCTTTGTGAAATTTGCAAAATACAGGCTCAGCCGTTTCGAAACCTATGAGGAAGGAATTCATACACAGACATACAGTGACTTTTTAAATATATATACACTGGAAGAAACCAAATATATATATTCATACCCTCCACATCTCCGTTGTCCTCTTCAGGCAACGAGCAGAAAAAGGAAAACTCTGAAATCAAACGAAACTAGACTCTAACGACAGAGTTACGCAACAGTGGTGAAAGAGGACAATGTCTGTCGGTAAAGTGCCAAACAAAAAAAGGGCTTGGTGGATCGAAAACTCAGCATCATGGCGGCTGTTTTTGTTATCCTCTTGATGATTATATATATATATATATATATATATATATATATATACACATATATATATATAAATATAAAAGCGAAAATGTATGTATATGTGCATGTGTGTTCGCTTTTTCTGTATGTCTACAAAAGGCTTTTTTTCAGAGAAGCGGTCGGTCGCCTAACAACTTTTTAAAACTTTTTATATCACATGTAAATCGTAATATCCCAGAGTTAACAACGGAGCTCGCCTGTCTATTTACTTTGCTCGACTTCGGGAGGATAAATATTCAACAGTTTTCACTCGCCGCATGTGGGTTAGGCCTTTTCCTATAATAAAAGCGACACTAATTGTCTAGGTATTTTTCCGGTCTCGATCACCGGAAATGTCTGAAAGCAATGAGATGATACCCTGCAGTCAAAAGTTGACCTCATTAAGTCATTAAAACGTGCACCTGCTAATTTAAGTAATTGAATAAATTCAAACGTATTTCTGTTAGCATCTCGCGGTGGCCCAATGGTTAACGTTGCCCTCTTTTTTTTTCACACTTTAATTTCCAAATTTGCCCCAAGGGTTCGGGTTCGGGTTCGATCCTCATACTTACCTACCAAAACATTTTTTTTTATTTTACCCCCCCCCCGGAGTTTTGATTTACCCAAAACCACACACACCTCCAAACACCCGGGCAACGCCGGGTACCCCTCGCTAGTATATATATAAAGGTAACATACAAAAAAGCGATACAATGCAGAGGTGTAACGGATAAATCTTTGAAACAGTTTTTCATGGTAAACAACTGATGATCCCAGAAATAAAATTAGGACTATAGTGAATTTGTGAAAGTAAATTGATTCCGTGATTGAAGGAAATTAATTGATTAGTTAGCAAAATAATTTTCCAATGAAGGACAAAAAATTATATATTGTGTGTACTTATGTGGAATAGTTTTGTTTTTTTCTTTTTTGTTTTTAGCAAAAAATGAATAAAAGAAACAACACACACAGAACCTTTATTTCACCAGAAATACAAGAGGGATTATCCAAACATTGAGAAGATAAAAAAAAAAAAACTAAGCTGTACAATAACATTTGTATATATTGTATTTATCTTTGTCCATTTCACTTTTTCTCAGAATCTACTATACTGATCTGACTGAAATTTGGTGGGTACCTTTGCTGTAAAGTGCATTGAACTAAGTATTTTTCCTGTTGAGTCGTGTTGTATAGAGCTTTCCAGGAAACACTGATTCTGGACAACACTAATGGCCTTGCTAGACTAAGAAAAGAAATACTATTTATGTGAAATAAGTTCAACTGAAAGTTAATTATGTAAATAGTGAAGTGATATGCTCATAAATTTAGCTATAGTTAGTTACAAACTTAAGAATTTAGAAATTCAAAACAATAAGTGATAAGTGACATTGATCACGCCACATTTAGATACGGCATGATCCCGCTGGATCACCGAAGTTAAGCAACGTTGAACCTGGTCAGTACTAAATAGGTGACCATTTGGGACTTTCAGGTGCTGTGTGTGCTCTCCGCTTATCTCAGCATTGTTTCCCGTCGTCCTGGTCTTTTCGTTGCCACTGGACTCAAACAGTGCCGATTCAGGAGAGGTGTGGTTAGGGATTGCGCGACCCTTGCCTTACAATTCCATGCACTACTGCCCCTAAGGAGTATTGTTTGTCTTTCGAGACTGAACGGAAGCATGGCAGATAGGTGACCAGAGGTCACGTTAATGAAACATGTTCTTTAATCGGTTACGTCATCAGAACTCACGAATGAAACGTGTTCTTTTCCAGATGACATACCGGAACAGACAGGTCAAAGATATGAAGTTTTAGAGAATCTAGGAGTTTTCGGCAAACCAGTGGGACATGAGAGTACCTGCTTTAAAACTCAGCCTAGAAGTGGAGGCTGAAAGAAAAAAAAAGATGTAGACATAATGCAGACTCCAGGAGAAACATAAGACAACTGGAATAAATTGATATATAAAAAATATAAATGGTTGTCGTGCGGTCCTTCAGAATCACTCATCAAGATTCCAGAATGTTTCATGTTATGTTGTAAACCGTCATATACGTATATTCCATTTCACAGACAACAGTTGTGATCAGCACCAAGAAGAGGACGCCGGCCATATAAAAAGAAAGGTATGAACTCTTCTGTCCTATATTCTATCATTTAATATGAACACTTATTCAAAGTATATTTATATACATAGTCGTCCATTTAGATAATCTAGACCTACAAAAGTTTCACCAATACTTATCTTGTTGTTTCACCATCTATTTAAGACTTATACTGAAATGGTCTCTGGGCCTTGATAAGTTGTGACCTTTCAAGTAAAAAAAAGAAAAAATAAATTTTTGATGTATAGGGAAGGTTGTGACTATTGTTATTAATATACAAGTCATAAAAGAACTCTCGCTAGAATTAGCATGGATAAACAAAAGTACAGTGACGAGGATGACTATAGACCATGCCCTTCCCCAATTTTGGAGTGGCCTTGTGCCTAATTTTTTATTTTGTTAATTTTTTGCTAAATAACACAATTTCTACTATAATATACAAGTTTGAGCCAAGATCAAAGTGTAGTATCTGTTCTTCAGATGCTGCACTTCCATTTCTTGTTCTCTTTCGGTGGAGGAACAATCCTTCACGACTGAGACAATTTTTTACTTTTGTACCTTTTCTCCACATTAAAAAACGACCCTGGTGTCCCGTGGGGAGGCATTGTAAATAGGAACTATAATATACAAGTTATAATACACTCATTTTGTGTACAGCTGTCGTAGTTTTGCAAGTATATTTTTAATAAATTTTTCGTATTTAGCTCATATTTTTCAGCTACTGTACTTATATATAAAAAGGAGATTTTAATATATGATAAGTCTTTTGAATATGCATATATTCATTGATATAAAAATTTTACTTACATACCTTATTTGTAAAAGGACACAATTTAATCTCGATAACTTGCAATGCGTTGATACTTTTGTGTCTTTACATACCCATATATGGAGAGAGAGAGAGAGAGAGAGAGAGAGAGAGAGAGAGAGAGAGAGAGAGAGAGAGAGAGATGAGTATAGGTTTCTTTGTGTTACGTCGGTGAAGGTATTTACTGATAATATATCAAGATATATTTGCACTTCTAAGAATTCCATTTTGTAAGAGAACTGATAATAAGAGGCACTGTTCTTATCTTGGCTCCTAAGAGAGAGAAAATTCCTTGAAAATGGTATCTGTTGGCTTAAAATGATTAATGTTATCAACAGTCTTTGTCCTCATAATTTTGGTGAATTTCTGCAAGGGTTTGAGAAGAGAGAAAGAAAATAAAGAAACAGTAAAAAGAAGAATAGGAAAGATTTTTATCTGTCGAAAATTGAATGATTTAAATAAGATTAGAACGAAGGAAAATTGATATTTCTGTGAATTAAAGTAAAAACAAAAAAAAAGTCTTTGAATATATGTAGATTTCGAAACAAAACAAAAGGTACGAATTTGATGAAATGTACAACAAAAAAAATTGATGATTGGTTGAAAAATGCAATTATGGGTATAAAGAATTTTATTTGAATATAATAGAAACATGATAAAGATACAAAAATGGGGAAAGACTTTGAAACCAGAAAACAAAGGAAGCAAAGTAGAGACAGATAATATCAGGATAATCTTTGGTAATGCATGAAAGTACACAAAAAGACTGTAATAAGAGTTACTTCCCTTGAGGAAGATTACCTCCTTTGATAAAATAACTCTATAAATAGTAATTTTTATTCGTACCAAACGCCCTTGTATAAGAACTCTATCAATAACTAGTGTCACCCTTTACAAAAAAAAAAAAGAAAAAGAAAAAATGTGTTTATTATAATATTGGACTCCTTTGAGATGAGTAATTTGTATATTTATTTATTCATTTATTTATTTATTTGTTTGTTTATTTATTTATTTATTTATTTATTCGTTTATTTATTTATTTATTCATTTATTTATTTATTTATTCGTTTATTTATTTATTTATTCATTTATTTATTTGTTTATTTATTTATTTATTCGTTTATTTATTTATTCATTCATTTATTTATTCATTTATTCATTTATTTATTCATTTATTTATTTATTTATTCGTTTATTTATTTATTTATTCATTTATTTATTCGTTTATTTATTTATTCATTCATTTATTTATTCGTTTATTTATTTATTTATTCATTTATTTATTCGTTTATTTATTTATTCATTCATTTATTTATTCGTTTATTTATTTATTTATTCATTTATTTATTTATTTATTCGTTTATTTATTTATTTATTCATTTATTTATTTGTTTATTTATTTATTTATTTATTCGTTTATTTATTTATTCATTCATTTATTTATTCATTTATTCATTTATTTATTCATTTATTTATTTATTTATTCGTTTATTTATTTATTTATTCATTTATTTATTCGTTTATTTATTTATTCATTCATTTATTTATTCATTTATTCATTTATTTAGTCATTTATTTATTTGTTTATTTATTTATTTATTCGTTTATTTATTTATTCATTCATTTATTTATTCATTTATTCATTTATTTAGTCATTTATTTATTTGTTTATTTATTTATTTATTTGTGGACTGTTATCCTCATCTTCATAGTTGTTGTTTCACAACGTTTTGGCCAACTATTGCTCAACAGGTGGTTAACTGCAACGAGATAGGAATGCGGACTTTTTTAATTGTATTCTCAATAATTACTGCCTTCCATGGTTGTTTCTGTTCTCTCACCACGTTTTGGCCACCAAATCCTTTGGCTGGCTTTGGGTAGGGGACGTCAAATCCTGATGAAAATGAACAAACGGTGCAGTTTTAGGTCTTAACATATGTAAATTTGAGTTCTGCACCATGCAAAAAAAAGAAATGACTAAGTCCATTAATTGCCCCCACCTCGATTTAGCCCCAAAAGTCCCCAAGGCCTTAACATATTTTAATTTGAGTTCAACACCATGCAAAACTGCTAAATAGACATACACAGGAAACTTTGGACAAATATGGTAAAATAGTTCCAAAAATGGAGTTTTTTATTAGCCCTAAAAGAGCCCCTGGGGCACATCCAAGAGTTATCGCGTAGTATAGACTAACAAAATTATATAGAAATCAACTAGTTACAACTTTTCAGAATTTTATAAAAATCCAATGCATCAACTTTTTTTAATAAGCACAAAAGTGTAAATTTTAGCCATTTTAACCTCAAAATCACCCCTGGGAAATCCGTTCTGTTACTTTTTTTTTTTTACTCATATCATGTTTAATGTTTGTGCAAAATCTTTAAAAATTCCAAGGCATAGTTTTTGAGAAAGTGCGAACGGACGAATGGACAAGGGGGAATTTACAGGTCCACCCTTCTTGTGTCGAGGGACCAAAAATGGTAATATACTTTCTGGTGTTTCTTTTTACTTCACTCAAAGTTCTCAGAAATCAAGGGGACCCCTTATAGGGGATAACACTTGATCTCTATATGAGATGCATAGATATTTGATTATTCCATTAAAGTTTTCCTTTACCTGTCAACACTGAAATATTAAAGAAGTTGGGAACATAATTTTCTTCTCCTCTATCGATCATGCGCAGTTAAATGAGTTTCAAGATGGTTTCATTAATCAGAATATACTTTTCTGATCACTTCCAAATGTGTTCCTTATTCTTTTTCTTTACTATTAATCGATTCCTTACTGGACTAAATAATTGCAATAGCATAAATTATTAAAACTAACTTTTTACATATCTTATTTAAAACAATGTTTGGATTACAAAATTCAATCCACCAGAATGCACTTCGGTTTATTCATAATTCAACCATTTGTTAATGGTTTTATACAAATCTGAATTACTTTTGTCACTTCAAAATTTGAAAAATAAAAAAAGTTGGAAGCATTGAAACTTTTAAAGTGAAAGTTATTTCATACTTTCTTGGCAAATCCCAAACAATAGATTTGGAAGCTAACTCACATCAAATAATGTTGTAATTACGTGGTAAAATGACCCAAGCATAATAATGTTGGTTCAATTAACGATTTAAGCGATCAGTAAAGTAATTAGATTTTTGAAAATCATATGGAAAAAATAAAAAATTTCGCATATAATGGAAGAGAAGAGTACAAAATAAAAACAGAAATTAAAGTAAAAAAGACTCCCAGCCAACAATAAAATATCTTATTTATCTCAGTGCTTAGATTCAACTTTTTTTTAATGTTCATCTTTCATTGCTGATGGACAACACGAAACCTGGTTGATGATACTGTGATTTGTGTGTCAAGTTTTTGTAGCAAGAGTTGCGCAATCTCCAACCACATCTCTCTTGAGTTGGTACTGTTTTATTCCAGTCATCATCACTAACCATTTCACCCAGTGGTGTGTTGGGCAATAACAAATCCCCTCCACCTATCCTGAACCAGCCTAGCCAGTAAACCCCAAGAATGCTGCATAGCTTTCCTCTCCCTTTCCACCGTTCTTCTCCAAAACTTTATTCCATTGGCAAGTAGAAATTCAGAACGACTAGAAACAAGGCCAAAATAAGGGGAGAGCACATATAGACTCTGATATTCCCAAATGGTCACTCATCTGGTACTGGCTAGGCTCATCATTACTTAACTTGGGTGATCTGATGATATACAGTGTGCCAACCTGATTATGCTATTTTACTGGACGAAAGAATAACCGGAGTCTATTTAATCCACACCTTAAAATAATGCAATTTCTAAATAATGAATAATTTTTTCTTTTTAATAAATCTACTAACAAATTCGATTTCTTATATATATATATATATTGTAAGAAATTATTTATAATATTTAAAAATAGCACTACAATAAACCAGGTCAATTAAGAAATAATGGTAAACAAATTAATTTACAAGGACCAAATACTCTAGAGAATATTCCTATTATATATTCTCTGATATTGCAGACACATGTATACGAATATACCTAAAGTATATAAGCTGGAATTTAACAGTTAGACTTAAATAGCATTTACTCTGATAAATAAAACTGATTCTGTTGTCAATTTTCAGCTGTTATTGTTGAGCAATGAACTAATATACGTTGCTACAATTTATTTATTAATTTCATTTTGCATTTTCATCCTAAACAAGACACAGTGTCATTTTGATGTAGGAGACTACTATCTGGAACATAATTTGCAGAGATATTATGTAGGGAGTTGAGCAGCAAGATGTCTGCTTATATGATACTTGAACTTCTGCATGTTAGTACAGTCAGGAAAGCAGGGACCTGGAAGGAAATTCCAAAGTCTAGCAGTGCTAGAGAAGAGACTATTGGAGTAGAAGGTTTTCTGTCATATGGGAATCTCTCGTGTGTAAGGGTGGGATTTAGCTGATTTTCGGGTTTTTCAGGAGTATTTATGTCGAGGAGGTACAAGGGTTTGAAGTTTGTCAGAGCACCTACCATTAAAATATTTGTAAAACAAGCAGAGAGATGCAACATTTTCTCAGTGGAACAGCGGTTGAAACTTAACTGGCAGTACAGAACCTATAAGGTTAACAATTCTCTTTTGAACTTTGTCTAAGGGTGGGAGACTAGAAGTAGAGGCACCAGCTCAAATGTGGCAACAGTACTCCATAAATGGGCGAATGGTGGCTCTGGAAAGGTACAAGATACTCCAAGGCATACATAACTTTCTAGCACGGTAGAGAACTCACCTTTTTTGTAGGAGTTTTGGCAATGCCCTCAAAGTATCTATTCCAATTCATGTTTCCTGTGAACGTTAATTAGTTTAGTAGTTTGATGACACAGAGACATTCTTAAATAAGCACCTAAAGACAATAATTAACTTATTTTTTTAATAAGAGTTAACGTTCCTTATTTGCTGAAAAGCAAATAAGGGACGTTATATATGTTTATAACAAACACAGAAATATTTGCTAAACAAATTTTAATAAAATAGGTCTCTAGCAAGGCTTTGTTGGTACAGCTAATGTGTTTATCATAATATTTTTTTTTCATTAAAAATTAAAACATGATTACTCCTTGAAATAAGGGACACTCCAAAAAGGCATCTATTTATATATCTATAAAAGTGAAATTGTCTGTGTGTGCGTGTGTGTGTGTGTGTACATTTTCTTACCAAACTACTCCGTCAGTTTCAGTCAACAGACTCGAAATTTGACACAAGAGGCATTGAGATTTCATTTTAATTGAATCTTAATTAAATCTTTTTAATTGGTTTTCGGTCAGAAATTTTGCTGTCAAGGGGTGAAAGTTCAACGATTTGACCGTTGAAAACTTTACCAAACTCCTCCGCCAATTTTGGGTCTAAACACGTCAAATTTTAGATGCAGTTACTTGGACATGGATTAAACTTTTTTATTTGATTTGAGCCAAAAACAATAAATGTAAAGAGGTCAAAATTGGGGTCAAACTTAAAAAAAAATTTGACCTCTGTGGTCTCTACCAAATTACTCAGGTAATTTTTGGTATAAACATTTGAAATTTTATATAAAGGGTATTCAGACATGCAGCAAGCTTTTTAATCAGTTTTGGAGGTGAAAATTTGGCTTCTAAAGTTGAAAGAGTTGACATTTGTAGACTCTACCAAACTCATCCGCCAATTTTGGGTCTAAACACTTGAAATTTGAGATGTAGGTTACCTGGACATAAGTCAAATTTTTTAATATATATATATATATATATATATATATATATATATATATACACACACACACAAACACACATGCACCTAAAGTTATGAACAGTAAATAGGGTCCGAGCAAAGCCGGTCTGAACTGCTAGTAATAAATAAATAAATGCCCGTTATTATTATTATAATTATTATAATTATTATTATTATTATAATTATTATTATTATAATTATTATTATTATTATTATTATTATTATTAAAATATCAATATTCTTCTTTTTATGTGTAGGAGATTCTTGATATTAAAACGGATTCATGTCTTATTTCGATCGATTTTTATTTTTAAAAAAATAAATAAATAAATTAGTTTAACGTCTGCTTTACCTGCCGGCTTTCAGAAACTTACTTCAAAACTAACCTATCTCTGACCATGTCTTCATCGATTCCTCTTTCTTTAAAATCTATCCTTCTTTCTTACTTTTTTTTTCTATATTCTCCTTAACCTTCCTGTGGCAACTGACCTCGCTATCTCAACTGTTTTACACCTACCAACCCAAGAACTCTTATCTGTTCTTTCAATCTTTTCTCCTACATACATCTCTTGATTTAATTTTATTCTGCAGGCACCAAATCTAAACCTTTCTTTAAGACTTAAATTACACATTCATCATATCATTTCTTTCCATGCAACACATATCCTCAACCCCCATTAGCCAGGTTTCACTTCCATGCATCATTACACTTCGTGCTTATGCTCGACGGACCTTTTCCTTGACAGAGCGTGAAAGAAAAAGTAATACTTTTTAATTGTGTGATTGTGTTTTTTAATTGGTTTATTATGTAATTCTGTGTTTTTAATGGGTTTATTAGAAACTATAACAGAACAAATTCATAATAATGAAACACGCTTTCAGACTTTGATAAGTGTAAAATACCAGACCCCAAAATATTTCAGAGGCATAGTACATATTAATTTATTTTTATTTCGGACTATTATTCTCATCTTTATTAGCTATTGTTTTTCATTTTTTATTGGTTTTGTTTATTCATAACGTTTCGGCCAACTATTCCTCTGGCCTTCGTCAGGTGGTAACCGCGACAGATAGGAACTTCGAATCTCCTAACTGCATTCTCAGCTATCACTGCCATCCGTAGCTGTTGTCGTCTCACCACATTTTTGGCCAAGTAAACCTCTGGCACACTTTGGGTGGGATTGAAACCGCTAAATTAATATATATAATGCTCATCTCAAAAATGAATACCAATTAGGGAATAATATATATAGGCATAGTACATGATGAAAACTATTTAAAAATAGACATTAGACAACTGAAGTTATGGGTTCAGAAAAGTTTTGATTAAACGTTCTTGCCTATTAATTTACTATGATAAATAGACTGCTCAGTGAATTTGGAAGACATGATAAATGGAAAAAGTTTCTTGCAGACTTTGATCAAGGAATTAGATTGTGTTGAGCTTGTTTGTCTTTTACAAGACATGTTTCTTATTTCAGACCTCTCACTTAATATCAGTTAAGCTTCATTGAAAGATTCAGGAAATACGTGAATCGTTCACTAAATTATTTATTATCAGTTGAGATATCTGTCCCAGGACAGGTTCATAAAAACGAGACATGATTTAATGAGTTAAAAAGACCAAATCAGTCAAAAATATATTCATGTGATGAAAGACGTGTGAAAATATGGATTACACAACTAAAGTTATGGGTCAAAAAAATAATTTTTTTGTTTAATGATCAGAAGTGGTTCTGATATAGGGTGGCCCTCAAAAATGCTTCCTATGAGATCATTAAAAAAATAAATAAAAGGGAAAGGTAATTTGCTGATAAACAAATATGTAAGAGTATAAGAAGGCTATAGCAATACAGGAAACCGGATGTTGGAGTGAGGTGATGTACGAACAAAAACAGACAAACGAACAAAGGTCTTGTAGATTTTATACATCTTGGTATATTTATTTATTTTTATGGAACAATCACAAATGCAAATTAATAAATGTGGACTTACTGTTTGATGTAATCAGGATGCTAGATATCTTTAATATTTCGAGAATAAAATCTCTTTTTCGAAAAAGAAAAACACAAGAATGTTGTAAACAAATCTAACCATATTTTGTACAAATAAACCAGTTATGGTGTAATTTTGTAGAATAAACCCGATTAGATCTTAGAATGATCAGAACTGGTTAAGGCACAAGATGTCCTTTCAAAAATACCTGTGTAATATTTCAGAAAATTTACAATAATTTCTGCAATCGAACCATATTTGATGTGAACAAACTTCTGTCTATCTGATTTGTCCACCAGGTTTCAATGTTATTTCAAACTTATAGATTTAATGCTGAATTATATGTGAGGAAACTTTGGTGGTCGTCTCATCAGTAGAAGATATGATCATGAATAAGTTTCACACTCATATAATCATAACTTCCTCCCAATTTTTGTTAGTGGGATTATCAAAACAATTTCTAAATGATTCCTGAAATGAGGAACAACCATTATTGTCAAAAGAGGAATTATTGAAACTTTTGTGTATAGCATTCACATGTTCTTATCATTTAACAATATAAAATAAGACTGTTGGGCATTTATAATAAAAAATTAGTAGACAAGTCAGACATAGAAGCTTATTTGTATTAAATATTGTCAGATCACATAAATGCATTGGTGTCAACTGAACCATTTATTTAATTCACAGAAGTAGGTTGTCCTTGTTCTATCAGTCGTGACTCGGTAGAATTGTTAATTTTTATATTCTTTTTAGTTATCATTACCAGTAGTAAGAATTGAACCTTCAACCTTTAGAAAACTATCACTTACAACTAATTGCTAATAAAAATCAGAAAGAAAGCTAGATACCACATACACTCATATGCTATGAACAGTGTTAAATATATCTTAGCAAGATTATCTGACGAAATAGCAACTTTATGGCAACCTACCTGTCATATCTACTACCATCAGGGCGTGACAACTACATTTTGCCAGTCACTGCCAAAGGAGCAAGCAAGAGTTGGTGAGAAATGTATTGCTTTTGATACCATGGCACGGGCGCACCGCCATAGGATGACTTAGATCCACGATTACACATGATGCCAACTGTGATCCTGAAGATCCAAGCCAGCTGATGGAAAACAACGAAAATCTGGAGAGAAAGAGTCACATTGGTCTGGGCAAGGAGCCTAGGTAGATAGATAGATTGCTAAACCAAATTTAATTTTTGTACAAACTTTACTGAATGCGATTTAACAATATTGGTTTTGTCACTTGAAAGTTTTATAATTTAAATTTCTATATTTCTCTTTGTTCATCGATCCCACATTTTTGCGTAAATTACTGGACCAATCTGGCTGAAATTTTGTATGGACCATTACTATCATAAGGTGCAGCGAACTATGATGGGATCCATCTGATGCATAGTTAGAGATTAATAGGGATTAGTCACCGCAATACAACATTTACTCTAAAAGTTCTCTTGGAAACTACTTAACCGATTTGGCTGAAATTTTGTATGGATTTTTACTATGAAAAGGTGCAGCGAACTAAGTATTATGGTATCCACTCGATACACAGTTAGAGATTAATAAGGATTAGTATTAGGTATAGATAGCTATTAAATGCCTTAACTGAGTAATGCATCTACAAATTATCAAACTTACCAAAAAAAAAATTCAAAATCTAATTAAAAGTAACTAAATTACTAACCTTTATAAAATTAGTAATAATATTTTTAGTACTAACAATGATATTCTTTTTGTTGGTTTTCTGGTCAGGAGTCTCGCTGTCTCTCAAACGTGGAGTGGAACTTTAAACTTTCAGCATATTATTTTCTTTTCTTTTTTTATGTTGAGATTCCAGAAGAAGGTTTTACTTATATTGTATACAAGATATAAGTTGTTTATCCATCTGAATGGTTTGTGTAGGTATTCAGAATCCTGTATTATTTTGGAATGGGTCATGCGGAAGATCTGTAACCAGATCTGAACGATGTGACCTTCAAGAGATTTCATTCAGTAGATGTGGACATTTTAAATTGCTATTTACATTATCTTGGCTATTTTGACGGTCATTTCAATGCTTGCAGCTTCAGTGGAATTAGGGACATGTTGCCTATTGTAAATGCATTGCTCGGGTATCTGTCCAATCCACTTCTGTTTGGTGTGACAACATACTTAAGCGATGGCAGCTGGCTCATATTTCGCACAAGTTCTATAATTAGGTGGAGACAATAATCTCGGGCTTTTTTCCAAAGTGATTCTTACCAAATAAAACTTTGCTGCAAAATACATTCACTCAATAAACAAGGTTCTTTTATGAAGATGCACCCAATCAGTTTGAGCATTTAACAATTAAAATGCTATTTCAAATTTAAGCATGACTAACTAATAGAAATACTATTTCAAATTTATGCATGACTAATCAATGGATATATTATTTCAAATTTATGCATGACTGACCAATAAAAATGCTATTTCAAATTTAAGCAAGACAGACTAACGAAAATGCTCTTTCAAAATTAAGCATGATAGACAAATGGAAACGTTATTGTAACTTTAGGCATGACAGACCAATGAAAATACAATTTTGAACACTGACACATCAATGAAAATGCTATTGCAAACGTAAGCATGACAGACGAATGGAAGTAATATTTCAAATTTAAGCATAACAGATCAATGAAAATACAACTTCAAACTTAGGCATGACAAACCAATGAAAATGCTATTTCAAGATAAAATGATATTACAAACTGAAGCATGACAAATGAATAGAAACGCTATTTCAAACAAGTATGACAGACCAATGGAACTACTATTTCAAAATTTAATATCATTTTAATATAATTTCAACAGAGTTCAGTTAATCTAACCAGATTTTTGAACAGCATATTAATCTATATGTCTTCTACAAGCAAAAAACAAAAACTGCACAAGCGATACAAGCTAACTTGATATATTCTCGTCCAGCATTATACTACACAAAATATAAATACATATTTTTGAATATTTATTTTTTATAAGGGTCAACAGTGGCAGAATTTATTCAAGAGGTCGACGTTCAGAACAAGGTTTTTATGCTTTGTAATAATTCAGGAGGAAATTGTTGAGATTTGAGAAACGTGAATTTCTTTATTCTCTGTATGATTTATTTAGTTTTTCTCAATCATCGGTAATTTCTTTCTACAACGCCACAAATTACTGCATAAAGCAGGTTTTTAGACTATTGTCCTTATCAACATCTTTGCTCTTCAGACTATTTTGAGAGAAACTAATAGGTAGAAAGAGGAGACAAGAAACTCTGCATTGTCTTGGAGCAATGAATTAAAAATTGGAAGCCTTGGGAAAATTTCATTTTATTAATATTTTTTAATGCATGAAAACAAATGTGTTTTATTAAAGCATTGTATACTAGACAAAACCAACTCGGTGTTACCTGGAATCAGTAGTAAATGGTACATGCTGAATCAAAAAGTGCTAAATACCAGATATAGAGAAGGTGTGTGTAATATGATGCATACTAAAAAAAACAAAAAACTTCGATAGACCCTGTGTGTGTAATAATACTTAATTACATTTAGTTAGTGGTATATAGAGAGAGGTGATTGGCAAAAAAGGGAGAAAGAGATGAAGAGATCAAAAGAGGGTAGAGTTGAGAGATATAAAAATTAGGATAGAAAACGAGTACTTTTAACAGAAATATGTTACACACATTTGTTAAACTCTTCTCGGTAACCATAAGAGTTGAAATATTAGTGTTAAGATGATTAATTGGAACCAGACGTGGGAACCGGAAAAATCAGAACTTTTGGGGGAATCGGAAAACAACTGTGCTTATTTTCTGATGGCAAAAACGATTCTTTTAATGGTATCTTTTTTTAATTTCATTTTGCTTAAAGCAAAATCTTTCAATGCTGTAGTAATGATAAAATAATAAATATTTATCGATTTTAAAATACCAGTAAAACTAAAATCAATAGATCATCCTCCACCCACAAGTATATTTTTGTATTTGAGAAAATATCTGCACATTAAACATGTGTTTTTATGGTAATTGTAAAAAAAATAATACTTCATAGTTAAATATTTTGAGATTTATAAAGAATCAGAATCGGGAAAAATATTAGAATCATCACAATAAAATATTAGAATCATCACAATAAAATATTAGAATCATCACAATAAAATATATAGGGAAAAATACTGACGGGAAATTTGTTGATTAACTCAGCTTTAGTATTTAATAATATTGTCTTTGGATGTGTCTTTGTTCGACTTTCTAACGAAGTGATGTTAGGATAAGCAGCCTTGGTTAATTATGTTAATTTTTTGTGTGTGTGAAATAAAATACAGGATGTCTAAAAAGTCACTGAAGGGTTTTGAACTTAAATAGATTCTTTATTTTTGATGATATTTTTCTGTAATTTTAACACAATCTGACTAAGACATTTGGAAATTTTAAAAATTGCTAAATTCAATTTTTATTCATGAAAAATAATAGTGTTACCCATTTTCAGCTTCGCATATTTGTACTCTTCCCAAAACATTATTCATGACAGATTGCAGAATCTCTGGATTACCATTTAACTCCCTTATTTCGTTCCTGATCTTTCCCCCCAATTTTTGCAGGGTTTAAAGTTTGTTAACATAGACTCTTTCTTTAAGAGTGACTGTATATCTTTTACATGAAAATGCTGTCGGTAAGCTTTTTGAGTAAAAACAATTGAACCCTGACTTTGGTAAAACAATTTCACAACTTGCATACGTTGTTCAATGCTATACTTATGCATAACTAATTTTCAAAATATTATCTATAAAATATCTGAAATAGAGAAAAAAAACAATCATTAATACTAAAATGACAAAGATTTTTAATCCTTCAGTGGCTTTTTGGACAGCCTGTATATTCCTGCCAATAACATAGTTGAAAGGAGAAATGAAAAAGTAGAGTAGTTCAAATCAAATATTGATATGACAAATGGATTGCTATTTAGGTCTAAATTCAAAAAATCCACGAGATAACTTTATATATTAGATGTTTAGCAACGAATTATTAATGATATTTATGATAATTTTTAAAGGACATCCAATTATTTTTTATAAACCGTTATTAAACAATCTTATTGGATAAAAACTGTTCTTGTGGCAAATAGTTTTCATATTTAAAGACAACATAAAATAAATATTATGCTCTGAGATTGTTATGCTTGAAAACATGTTTGTCAGTTTTTTGTTTAAGAGTATATTCTATCAGTGTTTAAGTTTTCTTTTTCCCTGTAAATATATTCGCAGCGCTGAACGTGAGTCACTGCAAAATCTCGACCAATTTCTCCAAGACAAAGCAGACAGAAAGAAAACACAGCGAAAATATAGGAAAACACAAATTAAATATGACAATTGCTTTTAGAAAAATTGCTCAAGGTTTACGAAATATCGAAAGTGCCAATATTTGACTCAGGTGGGTAGGTTGGATGGTTGCTGGGTTGAACCATTCCAATGTGTGGATTGAATAGTAAAAGAACCTGTAGAAGACGTTCTGATGTATCAAAGACTAAAGTTAACCTGGCAGCTGACACAACAATGCTCCTTTAGTTTCTTTAAAGCCATCGGACAGGACTGAAAATAGATTCTTGGATTTTTACTTCATCTCAAACACACCTCACCCTCGATTTATATTCATTTTCATTTTTATTCTATTTGTGGTTGTCTTTTCTGGTGAAGTAACAAAAATAAAATACAGGATATTTGTATTTGGGGGTGGGGTAATATTATTTGGATTATTCAGATTATTATTCTGATTTTTAGGCTTAGTGTTTTTTTATACAACGTTTCGGTCGTTGTAATCTTCGACCTTCTTCAGATGAATCTTTTTTTTTTAAGTTGAAATTGGATATGTTGAACTTGAAAATCAAGGTTGACAGGTTGACATAAAGATTCTCAAGTTTGAAAAGATACAATTAAAGAAGGTTGGAGGTAATATCGGCCGGAAACGTTGTTAGCACAATAACCAAGATAAGAATAGTTGTTCGAATTATCAAAATGATATAAAATAAATTATTTCAAATTAAATTTACCTTTTTCAGTTTTCGAAGTTGAGAATGTTTATGTCAAACTTCAAAGTCCAGGTTTTCAAGTTTGACATAAAGATGCATTTTGTAAATATTACTTTCAAAGACAATTTCAAATAATATCAATCTCGAACAAAATAAAATATATTCATATTAGTAATATAGTAAGAAGAAATAACAAAATTAGGCTAGGAAGAATCAAATAGAGATATGTCAGATGTACTGTTATTTGGTCCCTATTTACAATGTCTTCCCACAGGACAGAGTTAGACACCAGGGTCAAAATTTAACTTAATGTTATATATATATATATATATATATATATATATATATATATATATATATATATATATATAGTCATCCACATACAGTACTGTTTTGCTGTTTCACAGCTCATCAGTGCAGCTAGACAGGCAACTACCTCAAGCCAGGATTGAAACCCGACCGCCTGTACGACAGTCAAGGCTCCTAACCATTATGCTAATCGGCGGCTGCTGTGTGAGTCGTGGATTAACAATGTTTTGACATTGTCTGAATACCTAAGCTTGATTTGTTTACACAAAGAGCATTGCTTTATACGCAAATGGTAATTCGTGCGTCACTTCTCAATATGCTCAACTCAAGATGAGGAGCATTGTAGTCATCCACATACAGTACTGTTTCGCTGTTTCACAGCTCATCAGTGCAGCTAGGCAAGCAACTACCTCAAGCCAGGATTGAAACCCGACCGCCTGTACGACAAACGAGGCTCCTAATCATTACGCTAAGCTTCCATTGTTTTCTAGCCGTAATATTATTTGGTTATGACTAGGACTATGACAACAGAATATTCTTCATTATTCTGACTCTCGAGTATATATCAGTTAAAACCTTATGTTTTTAGATAGACTGATGTGGTTCTCGATTGATTACCTGTGTCGGATATATACTCGAGAGTCAAAACAATGATAAGAATATTCTCTTGTCATAACCTTAGTTATGGTTTTAAAAATTTAATTTTATATATATACTAACAAGCCCCAGTTGTTTTCCAGTCGTAAAATATGCTTAAATATGATATTTTAATATTTTAATTCATGCAGATTTCGTATTTATTACTATAGGACCAATTATCTATTGATTATTATATTGTATCCGATATATATTAGTGATTTAAAAAGTTGAAAATTACATAACTTGGGTGTCATCAGTTAGAATCAAAATCAAAACATTTAACTCCTTGTGATATTCACTTCGATCTGAGCTAATGATACATGCATATCAAAACGTGACAAATTACTGCAGTTAAATGTATAAATGTATATTTGCGCATGCATAGAGAATACACATTACGTCGACATGCTTTCCAAGTTCCAATTTTTAAATTTTGACCCCTTTCCAGCTTTTTCAAAGAAATATACAAATAAGTTAACCTTTATGAAGTCGCTCGTATATCCATGACTGAGTATATTAAGAAGTTCGTTTCAATAATTTTTAAATAGAAAAAGAGGGCTTTTAATATCAATGTTAGTGAGACAAATAACAGCAGAGGTTTTTTTCGCGGGCCTCAAAGCCATTATTGCAATCGCATATTTCCTGTTGGCTGAGCTGAGCTCTATGATCTTGTGCAGTGCTAGAAGGTCCACTTCACCCTCCCAGGCTTTACCTTTTAACCCTTTTAGAAAGAGTTAATTTATTGCTAATCGTTTGAGACGCTCCTACCAGAGAATACCAATGAAGATGTTCAGGCCTTTATTTCAGGCCCGGGTACTCTTCCTCTAGTGTACTGACTTTTCAAATCCTACTTTCTCGACCTTGTGTCACATCTTCCCGCAGTGAAAGGAAGATTAACATCGAGTTGTATACCCGAGCTTAAAAACGTTCACAATCTGTTAACGGTTTTACTAAGCGAACATTATTCAGATTATTGACAACATAACAATTTTAATTGATCATTATTAGCTTCGTAATGATCAGTTAAGATTGTGAAACTGTCAGTAATGTTGGGTTTGAAAAATGTGTAAATAGTTTATAATTGTTAAGAAATTTATCAAAATCAAAATCAAGGTGAATGAATATTTGAGGACAAACCTCGACCATTCAGCTCATATGTTATCTCGGAGCACTGAGCGCATTTTACAAACTTCAGAAGAAGACTTAACAAAATACAATGCATGTGAATCCGGTTTTAATTTAGGAGCTTTTGACGAACGTGAAGCCAACTTGCAATTGTCATTACTTCAAGGTACATTCTGACCCAAAATGGTAAAATCTGTCAGGTTCTCATCTATGGATTTAATGCAATTATAGCCTCAGAATCACTTCTTGTAACGGAACAGATGTTATTTTCGTTGACACAATAGTAGTCGTCATTGTGGTGAAATCGCAGCAGAAATAGTTATTTACTCAAGTGTATTGTTCCTATTTATTTGCCTCCCCATGAGGGCAGAGTTAGATACAAGGTCGGTATTTAATTTGGGAAAAGTCCAGCTTCCCAAAAAGGAGCACTCTAGATAGAAACAAAAATTAAAATTGTCTCGGTCATGAAGTATTTCGCATCCACTGACCAGGGACAGGAAACGTGAAGTGTAGTATCGGAACGGATACTACACTTTGTTCCGAGCCAAAAGGCCAAGTCGTTCATTTAGTTCTATAATAATAGCTGGAGTAATATAACAATATAATAAAGCACAAACAACTTTCTTTTGTTACTTTAATTTATGCAGCATACTGTAGAATTACATACACTTCTCCTTGTCCACTCTGCATCGGATGGATGGGATGAAACTGAAAAGATGTCTAAATTCATTTAGACAGTCAACGAAAAGAATCATTTTTCTATCTTATTTGCTATATTTCATTCCAAACTTCCTGTCTGTAATAAAACTTCCTGAATATGTCAGTGTAAATTCTGATGGAAAATTCCAGTTTATTGTTTACCTTAATATGGAAAATTCTTTTTTCTAAGTCATTTGAACACAACTGCATTCAAATATTACAGTATAATATGTTGTTTACATACAATTAGGCCACCCATCATTTCCTGGTCATAAAATATGCATTTGTTCTCTGTTTCAGTCCATCAATTTGCAGTCATGGGTGGCCAACACATAAAAATTATGAGGGGGACATTTTGGTGGTCATCTTATTTACAGTTTCAGGTCACACTTAGGTAAGGTGTAGCGTCTGTTAGCCACCTTCTGATATTCTGGTGGGTTATCACACTGGGGGAATAGATGGAGTTCCTTAGCTGTGGTGAAAGCAATACATTTAGGAAAAGAGGGCTCTGTTAAGAAAAAGAGATAGAGCCCTTTGGTCTAGTAGGGCAATCAGAAAAATATCAGCTTCATCTTTGTTTATGAAATATATTTTTCATTCTATGAGTCTTGTCAGTATTACATATCTAATAAAAGTTATAAATATTCTTAGTTCTCTAATTATTCGCTTTAATTATTTATGCATATTTTCAGGTAAGCAGTTATATAAAATGCCTTAGGGAGATGAACGCCCCTGTCTTGCACAATTCTAGGTAACCCTTGAGCCAGGTGTGGCACATGTTATCTGCCCTTTAACATTCTGAATGTTTCCATACAATGGGTAAATGGAGTTCCTCAGTTGTAGTAAAGGCAATACATCTAGGAAAACAAAACACCTACTTCTAATTTGTCTTGTGCCAGCTCAGAGGTAGTAAGGCTAGAAAACTGTCATGACTATGCTTTTGTCAGTGAGCAATTTGGTCTAGCCAATAATAACGAAACTTAACAATCAGTTAATCAGTCTCCCTTTAACTAGTTTTGTCTTTTTTTTTCTTATCCCAGAGCAATTCTTATAAACTGAGACAAGAAAAAGACAAACCTGATTTCAAATTTTTATTATTTTTTTTAATCTTTTATTTTATTATATCGAATAGCTTAAAAAACTGAGGACCATAATTTTAAGATTTCTATTAGTATAGTGTACCATTTTCGTTAGGCTTCTGGATAGCCATTTCCCCAAAAAACAAAAACTACATTTAAATTTTTAAGTATAAATATTTCATCTTAATTTTGAAATTAATTTTTAATTTAGAGTTAATTTAAATTTTTATTTTAATAAATTTGTCCAATCTGATGATTAGTTTGTTAGAATAAAATTTCGAGGATTATAATTAAAATTTATATAAGATAGTTTCTTCAGACTATTTAAAAGAAATTTATACTTGACCCATATTAAATAAGGCAGTTGAAGGAGAATATAAGCATGTGTTACATGGAACATATAGAAGAAGAATAAAGGTAAATAAGAATTATTATTCATTCGAATTAGGCTTCAAAAATTAGATTTAAAAGTTTTTTGTCTCATCGATCAGGCCTTTACAAAGTTGTCTCCCTTAAACTGGTTTAGAAATTGAGTTAGGATAAAAAACAATTTCGTTTGAGATTGGAAAAAAAATTAAAATGAATGAATTTAATAAACCATATTTTTTCATAGGTGGAGCGATAAACAGTTCACATATATTATAATTATAAATTAGAGGAACATTTAAGAAGAAACAAGTTATTCCTTTCCTTTTTGTTTTCTTTGGTGCTCAAAATATTAAACAGACGATATTTTTAAATTTTATCTTTTGAAATTTAAGGTTTTTAAAAAAACTAGATGTGCGCGAGATCTTGTAATGTTGGTGTATCTTTTCATTTCCGGTTATAAACAGATGAGTATCGGCTGAAGAGAGCTTGATATGGGGATCTAAAATAGTTTTCTATAGTCAAATTTGAAACCGACGGTATCGATGACATCCCATTTAAACTTTCTGAAAATATATATATATCAATTTGTAAATTTTGAGCAAAGTTATGACTGTGTATGCGAAAAGCTACCAACAACATAGAGACAGGATTTGAGCTTGACTGAAAGGGTCGATCCTTGTGAGTGCAAAATTGTAACGGTCACTTCATCTTGATTTAACACAGTTTTCTTGATGCATCATGGAATGCATGTCAGCAAATACACAGCAACAACAATGACAAGTCCATCCCTTCACCCTGCAAGGCGTTCTATATATGAAATGAAAAGTCACATTCATCGTCCAAGATTTTGATCTTTTAAGACAAGTCCTTTTATGCTTCTTTTTATCTATTATTTGGTTTGGAATATATGAACATCTATACATATTCAATCAAAGTGTAGCGACGGATTGGCACAAACTTTCAAGAACCTTCGGATACAGAGATTTTTATTCATTGCAGTTGACATATTTCTCTATAGTTTATTCACACACACACACACTCTCTCATATATATATATATATATATATATATATAAAAATTTATTCATACAAACATTGATGGCTACATATGTGCATACATGTTTCTGTAATCACACGTGCTGGGGGATTACGTCTTTCAGGCCAAGAATTACCCTTGAAAACTGACATTTCAAGACACAAAAACATTTCCTTATTTCGTTTACAAAATTAGAATCTTGTCACCTAATATGGGTGGGGGGTATGTGTGAGGGAGAATAAGTAAGGTCTTTGAACGATCCATTCCTTAATTCCTTAATATATATATATATATATATATATATATATATATATATATCAGTTCAGCCGGCTTTTCTCGGGCCTATTTACTGTTCATAACTTTATGTGTATATGTATATATATATTAACAAGTTTGACTCATGTCCAGGTAACCTACATCTAAAATTTCAAGTGTTTAGACCCAAAATTGGCGGACGAGTTCAGTAGAGTCTGCAAACGTCAACTCTTTCAACTTTGACCTCTTGGCAGCCAAATGTTTGCCCAAAATCTGATTAAAAAGCTTGCTGTATGTCTGAATACCCTTTATGTAAAATTTCAAATGTTTAGACCAAAATTGGCTGAATAGTTTGCTAGAGACCGCAGTTGACTACTTGGCAGCGATATTTTCGGCCAAAACCGATTAAAAAGCTTGTCCTATGTCTGAATACACTTTATGTAAAATTTCAAATGGTTAAACCAAAAATTGGCCGAGTAATTTGATAGAGACCGCAAAGGTCAAATTGTTTTTAATTATGACCCCTTAACATTTATTGTTTTGGGCTCAAATAAAATTAAGAGGTTTGATCCATGTCTAAGTAACCTACATCTAAAATTTCAAGTGTTTAGACCCAAAATTGGCAGAAGAGTTTGGTAGAGTTTCCAAAGGTCAAATCGTTGAACTTTGACCCCTTGACAGCCAAAAATTGACAGAGTGGGTTGGTAGGAAAATACACACACACACAGAGGCAATTTCCCTTTATATATATATATATATATATATATATATATATATATATATATATATATATATATACAAGCAGGTCGCTTGTCGTTGCCCAGTCATAAAATGTAAAATATGCTAAAATAGAGCCAATACTCTATTGATTACTATATTGTACCCGATATCTAGTACAACACGAGTAAAACTTCAAATTAACGAATCATTACCCTCTCAACATTAAAAAAAAAAGAGGTACTCGAATTCAACAACTTGAAAATAAATTATTTTAAAAGAAATTGCTCTCTCTACACCAACAATAGGCCCTATAGAATGGGAAAACTTCAACCAGTAGCAAGCAAGAATGGAATGAACATATCTAAGACGTATTCATATCGTTTGATATTGCAGATGATAAACGACAACTATCACTTTTACGATTTTATGGGGGGGGTGAATAAACTGGAAGATATCCTTCAAATCTTTACTACCAAGCCAAGTAGTGCCTATATACAAAATAATAAAACTAGCACTGGATGAATATGTCATCCAGAAAACAAATAAAGTTTGTGAAAGACATAAATTCACGACGCTGAGTCAAAGAAACGGGAGTCAACACTCAAACTATGTCACTCGTCTACGCATGCAAGGAACAAAATGTAACTTTGGCGAATATAACATGGACAAGCTATCGTGAAGGAATTGATAGAAAAATGCTCGTCAAGACAAATTAGAGCGTTTTTATTTGAAACAAACTGATTTAACAGTAGATGAAGCACTTCAAAAGGGATTCATATTTGAATGCAATGAAACACAAGAAATTAGAAGAGAATAAAAGAGAATAAAAGAGAATAAAAAAAGAATAAAAAAAGAATAAAAGAGAATAAAAAAGAATAGAAGAGAATAAAAAAGAATAAAAAAGAATAAAAAAAGGATAAAAGAGAATAAAAGAGAATAAAAAAAGAATAAAAAAGAATAAAAAAAGAATAAAAGAGGATAAAAGAGAATAGAAGAGAATAAAAGAGAATAAAAGTGAATAAAAAAGAATAAAAAAGAATAAAAAAAAGAATAAAAGAGAATAAAAAGAATAAAAGAGAGCATTCAAAGATCTGCAAAATTACAACAACAATGACAACGAGATAATAGTGGGTAAAGAAAACAATCACAGGACAACAACAATTTAAAAACGGTTTCAAAAATGCTATGGAGCAATGACACCGAAACCGCACACAAAATACCCAACATTTGGAAAAAAAATTAACTACTGTGGAGTAATAAATCATTCTGAAAAAAAATGCTTAAAACAGTGGAAAACGAACATGTCAATTACGTCCAACCAGTATCTTGAAATTGATGCATTACACATGAGAATGAAGACTCATGCACTGTGGCCCAAAGTCATAGAGTCTGTCATAAGCTGATGTATCCCGTGCACAACATTAGATCCAATGGGAAACCACCGTCCGGTACATATGGCTGAAATGAAAAGCCCCTGCATGTGAGCCTTTCACTAGTAGGGATTATATAATCGGAATAATCGATGCAGGATCAAGATGGCCTTAAGTCTTTGTTGCCAATGGAGTATTCAATATAGAAAGGTAACACATTATCTCCAAGCTAATGGAGGGATCGAGCGATTCTTCACAACCATGTTGAAAGCCATTTGGGCGATGAACATCGAAGGAAAGGACTGGAGAAAAACCGAGGAAAATTCCTTATGTATTACCGATATAGTTCACCTGCCATGACTGGAGAAACTCCTAGTCTTAACATTCACAGGTAAGCTACTCATGATGAGGGAAGTAAACATCAACATACCAGGATGACAAAAGAGGCCTAAAAACCAAGCTTGGAGAACAGGATGGCAAAGAGACAAAAAAAAGAAAAAGTCAGATTAAAAAATCGCACAGTGGAAACTCTTCAGTGTATAGCAAAATAAGAATTTTTTTTACATATTTGAAGATTTAAAATCGCACAGATCAAAGAAAATAATAAATAACTAAAGCTAAACGAACTAACAACTAACCCGAAGATGTCATACTACTTAAACAAAGTAAACAACAAAAAAACGCCAGTTTAGTACCCAACACAATTGAGAGTAAAAGAATGTAATTATAACAGGAGGTGACAAATTTATTTTATGACACACATACCATTAATGAAGAAAATCCCTGAAGACAGTATTCGCCAACACCCAAAGGATGACAATTTCCCTTTGGGCAACAACCTTGGGAGCATGAAGATGAGAGAGAAAATGAGGATAAGGATGAGAAACAAGAAGGACAAACAAAATGCCACATAAGAAAACCTCGAAGGTCTGCAAGCAGCAGTTTGGAAGAAGGAAACAGTTTGAATACAAATGAAGGAGCAAATGTGATGCCTGCGCGAGAATAGAAGCCGTTTGGTTGAGGTAGGACCTCTTCAGTGTATAGCAAAATAAGAAAACATTTGCCACAAAAAATTTTAAACTATCTCTATCTCTAATAACAAAGAGAGCATAATATATAATATGTGTGTAGAATAGCAGTGAATCCTATAATTGCTGTAACTCTTTTTGTATTGGTAGATTAATAATCTTTTCTTTTTTTTTTTTTTTTTTATTCAATTTTCACCCCAAACAAGGCACAGTGCCACTTTGAAGCAGGGGGCTACTATTAGGGAATTAATTAGCGGGGTCATTATGAAGGGAGAAGAGTAGAAAGATGTTTGTTAACATTACACTTGAACTTCTGCATATCATTGCAGTTGGGAAAGCAGAATCCCGGAAGGGAGTTCCAAAGACCCGCAGTTCTGGGGAAGAAACTATTGGAGTAAAAGGCTTTCTTGCACCTAGGGATCTCCACTGTAAAGGGATGAGACTTAGTAGCTTGTCGGGTTTGTCGGGGGTAGTTACGTCGGGGAGGTACAAGTGTTTGCAGTTCGTCAGAGCATTCACCATTAAAGTATTTGTAGAACAGGCAGAGGGATGCAACATCTCGTCGATGGGACAGAGGTTGAAGCCCAGATGACAGTTCAGGACCTATCAGGTTTGCGACTCTTTTTTGAACCCTGTCCAGGAGCGAGAGACAAGCAGCAGATGCACCAGCCCAGATGTGACAACAGTACTCCATACATGGGCGAATGGTTGCCTTATAGAGGTATAGGATACTGGCAGGCGTAAGTAGTTTTCTAGCACGGTAGAGGGAGCCAACCTTCCTTGCAGCAGCCTTGGCAATGCTCTCAATGTATCTATTCCAGTTCATATTCCCTGTAAACGTTAGGCCGAGGAGTTTAAAAGAAGTACTTTCAGGCAATGTGTTCTTGGCCATTGCTATTGGTGGTAGAGAAGGTTTCTTGTAGTTATTGAAGGAAACAAGCTTAGTCTTAGCAGCATTGAATGAGACCAACCATTTTTGTCCCCATTCCACTACGGATTGGAGGTCATCCTCTAGTGTTTCTGCCATTTTCTTGGATATGTGTTCATTTGTTTTCCCCTCATATCTGTTATAGAGAGTGGTGTCATCGGCAAATATACCCATCTCCGAAACAATATTATCAGGGAGGTCGTTTATAAATATCAGGAACAATAGAGGTCCAAGGATAGACCCCTGAGGCACTCCCGCATTTATGTCATATTGTTTGGATGTACGTCCGTCGAGGACAACTTTGATTTTTCTATTACTTAAGAAGGATTTAATTACGTTATGAATTCTTCCAGTGATTCCATATGATCTAATTTTCCTTAGAAGACCATCGTGCCATACCCTGTCAAAAGCCTTAGATATATCAAGGGCCACCGCTCTACCCTCCCCTGTTTTATCCAATGAACGGTATATACGTTCAGAAACTACAGTTAAGATATCTGCTGTTGAACGGGCTTGCCTGAATCCATATTGCTTGTCAGTCAAGAGTTTAGCAGCTGTTAGGTGCTGGACTAGGGCTTTATTAACTAAGGACTCAAATATTTTGGCGAAAAGCGGGAGGAGGCTAATGGGGCGATAATTTAGTGGGTCAGTTCTTTCACCAGAATTCTTGAAGACTGGTACCACAGAGGCGGTTTTCCAGCAGTCGGGAAAACAAGATTCGTTAAGGCATTTATTGTAAAGTTTGGACAGAACTGGAGCAACCTCGGCAGAGCATTTTTTTAATAGCACAGCCGGGATGAGATCTGGTCCACATGCTTTAGAGGTGTCTAGGTTTTTTATAATAGCATGTACCTGAGAAGGGGTGATTTTCAAGTCGTCAAGTGTGGCGTCTGTTCGCAGAGGAAAATCAGGGAGTGAGTGGTGTACCGAGTTCAGTGTGGAGTTTGAGGCAAACCGACTGGCAAGCAGATTAGCCTTGTCAGTTGCCGTGCAAGCAACCTCATGATTGTTTGTTAGTGGGGGAATAATTGACTGTCCATTATTAACTACGCTGTTGTAGATTTTCCAAAAATCCCGGGTTCCTAATTTCTGTGCTTCGATGCGCTTTCTGGTGGTTTCAGAGTAATCTGACTTAGCTGTGTCTATCACTCTCTTACAATTATTTCTAGCTTCTATAAACTTCTGTTTATTTGAGCTGGACTTATGTCGGTTGAATCTGCGGAACGCATGCTGCCTTTGACAAATGGCAGCTGCACAAGCAGAAGTAAACCATTGGGGGGAGTGGGGCTTGCTATAGTATTTCCGTGCGGGAACATGTGCTTCAATAGCAGTTTTGAACCATTCAGTTGTCTCATTTGCACACTGTTCCGCTGGAAGAGTAAAGATATTTTGCCATGGGGCATCTCTGATGAGCTCCCTGATGGCTTCCCAATCAGCCTTTTTGTAATACCTCGTTGTTTTGAGTAGTGGGTCTTCAGTTTTAGGGCGAGAATTTAGGCTGATTTCTACCATTATCACAGCGTGATCAGCATTCCCGAGTGGGCTATGGGCATTTGTTGTACAGTCATTGGGAACTGTTGTCAGAAAGAGATCTAGAAGTGAGGCATGTTGATCGTGCTGGTCTGGGAAACGTGTCGGAAATGTAACCATCTGAGATAGGGAATGAGATATAGAGAAGCTATATGTGGCGCTACCAGCTACGTCTGTGTGATTTGAGAATCCTAGCCAGTTACTGTGGTGGACATTGAAGTCACCAAATACATGTATTTGTGCGCTAGTATCGAGGGAGAGTGCTATATCTATGCTGTCTGAGACTTTGTTTATTAGGGTACAGTCTTGGTTTGAGGGAGAGCGGTAGAGAAAATATAAGTAGCTAATATTGTGTTGCATATTTAGTCTGAAGCACATAAAGGCCTGGCCCTCTGATTCTAGTTTTATTTCTCTAGTTAGGGGGAGGGTGTTTCGAATATAGACTCCAAGTCCATGCATATGTCTGTCCGAGTCCTTACGGTAGAGTGGGAGATAACCAGGCATGTTAAAGTGGTTAGAGGGTATGGAGGAGTGAAGGTTAGTTTCACTTAATGCTAAGATATCCGGGGTGTTTACAAGGAGAAATGACTCAACATCATCTAAGTTAGTTCTAAGCCCGCGGATATTAGTAAATGCAAGCCTCAAGGGAGGAGGCAGGTTGGTTTTCTTTGAGTTTGGTCCTGGTTTAAACGTAACTTTTGCTTGAGCTGTCATTTCATTTTATTTTATTTAAAAGTTTCAGTTAGGGTTGATGAGTGAGGGGGTGCTGGACAAGTAGTTGTGCAGAATACCAGACATGCAATACAAGTAGACCATCAGCTGTCCTCACCCACAGGAATTGTGGCCTCAGGAAAGCCCACCGGGGATGAGTGCAGGGTCCCTTTCCATGCGCGACATGGCACTACAAACATCCCGATATTTTACAACTGTTGATGGAGCAGCCGCTCTAAGCGCTACCAAAGAGTTAGGGCTCCTGTACTATCAGTCGGAAACAGCAGCCAGGAACTGTCAATCCGGTACCCTCAATCCATTAGGCAAAGCCAGCCCAGTCCAACTGCACTGACATATATGGCACTGAAGCACCCCACTGTGTCCAGTTTAGGGGGATGGGATGTGGCAGGAGTGGGGAAAAGCGGCGTTCATTACCCTAGTCAGGAAACAAGGTCAACCACTGGGTGATTCAAGCGAGTCCCTGTGATAGTACCTCTACGCCTGGCCAATAGGCAAAGAAGGAGTATGAAAGCCGAGCGATAGACAGAGTCTATCTCCTCCTTAAGCAGTTTAGGTTTGCCAACCGGTGATTTGTTTGAGTCACCAGCTCTAGGAAGGTTGTCGTCCAGGACTGAAGAGACCTCCCTCCCCTAGGTTTAGTTTCAGAGTTTTCCTTCTCCTAGACGGATGGCCTGGGAAGACCTACGGGTCCATCAGCTCCGAGGGGGTTCGCCCCGCGCCTGGGTCCTAATCCAGGTATTTCTGCGACCCCGCATGGGTAGTTAAAATCTGACAAACTACATGTGCAATTATGGAGATTTTTATTTTATCCAAAATATGTGAAACACGTATTGCAGTTGTAGAAACGGCGCTTGAAAATAGCAAGTATAAGCAGAAAAGAAACATAACAAATACACATGTTTCATAGAAAGATTGTTATGATCGTAGGGTTATTTCTATATCTATATTTAATCTTGTCCACTAGATTATAGGTTCTGGGCAGACAACACAAAATATAGTCATTGACTACTAAACATAGCAACAGTTTATATGCAGTTTTACAAACTCACTTACACAGAGACAAAGCATTTTCTTCGTCTAGACGCTTTAAATTCTTATTGACTCCAACATATTTACCAAATTTATTTGTAACAAATAGCAAAGTGCAACAAGCCATGTAAAAGGACACTTAGAAAATGTATATGTTTATATCTCTATCTCTACTATTATATATATATTTGTGTGTGTGTAATTTCCTTCATCATAGGTTCTGAAACGGCTGAGCCTATCTTCTGCAAATTTCACACAAAGGTAATTTATATGTCTGGCAGTGTTCTTAGATATGTTTTGTACAGAAACACATCCGATAAGTATCAAAAATTTTAAAAATCTCTTTCTTATAAATAAAAGAAAGGAAAAATTTTTACAGGGGCATATTGTACGCTACACCCTGTAAAAATTCGTCTTTTTAATCTATAACAGAAGAAAAACTGTTTAAGATCCGCAAGCCCAAATATCAGCTAACATGGCATGGTGAACAAATACAGACGCAATATGAGGAATGACATTATCATTATTATTAAAAAAATTTTTTTTTTTTTTTTTTTGCAAATTAGTCCACCAGGCAAATTAGTCATCGTAATATATCAATAGAAGATTGATTCTATAATAATATATATGCAATCTGCATGAATTAAAATATCATGTGTAAGCTTATTGTATAGACGAACAACGCCGGGCGACCAGCTAGTATGATTTATATTTCATAAAAATAGAATATGTGGACATGATTGATCCAACATGAGAAAAGTGTATTATTGAAAATGGAAGGCCATTAATGTTTCAAATTAAAAAAAAAAATCAATTTAACTCTTAACAAGTGTTTCTGGGATATAATCTTTTCAAGGACGTGCTTCTTCTGTCAGTGACGGCAGAATCATTGTTGTTTTATGAAGCACGATTATAAAGTCATTAATTTTTAAATTTTTATAACTTTATTCGTTTCTTAGGATTGTCTCTTTCTTTCTGTGTGAGTTGTGTGTGCGTATATTAGTATGTGTATGCGTATATTAGTATGTGTGTGTGCGTGCCTTTTTATTTACTCTTTTTAACCCCAAACAAAGCATATTGCCACTTGGAACATAATGGGATACTCTTCTGTCTCTAACAGCGAGCTGTGGGGAGTTTAGTAGCAAGATGTCTTTTCACATTACATTAAAACTCCTTACATTTTGTGTGTTGGCGAGCGTGTTTGTGTATTTGTGCTTTTTTCAAAGTGTATTTATAGGCGTCAATTTGAGTGTGTTCTGACAATCTTGTGTGGATATATATATGTGTGTGTGTGTGCTTATTTTAATATGCGAGTGAATGTGTCCTCAATTGTCTGTATCTGTATGTATGGTGCCTGGTTTTATCAGTATGCGTTTATATAATTGGTCTCTATGTTTACATCGTATTTGTATATTTGGCATGCACGTGTGTTTGTGTGTGGTTCGACCTGCTTGTTCAGTGTCTATCATCAGAAACTGACTTAGTTTGGTCTGCCTGTTATGGCATATAAAATCCCTTTGGAGTTAATTAAGAAATATGCTAAGTTTGACCTCTGATAAAATTGAGTCTGAGATGGATATATCCACACTCTATAATAGATATGAAGGAAAACGAATGTACATATATCGAAAGCAATGGGAGAAATCCTATCAAACAACTATAGTTCTCTTGTGGAATGAGGCTGTACATTTGACATTTAATTCTATTATGACTGAACTTCTTTTCTTTAACAACTACAAAAAATCTTCTCAACCATCGGTTGTCATGGCAAATAACACCCTACCTGGGAGCCAATCTTTTAAACTCCTCGGCTTAACATTCACAGGCAAAATGAATTAGAATACATTGAGGACATTGCCAAGGCTGCTGCAAAGTGGACAACCTCTACCGTACTTAAAATCATTCAGACCAGCCACAATTCACTTATGAATAGAGTATTGTTACCACATCTGGGCTGGTGCATCTATCACTAGTCTCTCATTCTTAGACAGGATAAAAAAAAACTATCAAATCTAAAAGGCCCCGTAATGTCAGCGAGGTTCCAACCTCTGTCCCATCACTGCAATCTCACATCACATGTACTTTAATGGAATGTGTTCTGATACATAGTACTTGTGCCCTCCCCTCGACCTACATACTCACGGCTAACCAAACAAGCAGTAATATCCCACCCCTTCACTGTTGAGGTTCCTAGATGTTGGAAACTTTCTATTATAATTTCTTTTCTAGTTTCTTTCATCAGACTGCTAGATTTTGGTATTCCCTCCCTATTTCCTGCTTTCCGGACTGTACCAACCTGCAGAAGTTTAAATGTAATGTGAACAGACATCTTGCGGCTCAACTCCCCCAGTCCCTTGTTAGACATAATCCCAAATAGCATCTCCTTACATTCCAAGTGGCAATATGTCTTGTTTGAGGTGAAAAAAAGTATTTAAAAAAGTTAGAGAGGATGTGTTCATACTTTTTACACTGATATTACAGTGCAATAGAATGCCATAAGTTTGACGAGATTTGAAATCAGGTGAGCCATGTTTTAGTTCAGGATGGAATCCATTACAATTACGCCCCCCTCGACTTATCTTAGAAAGTGGAACAATAACCGTGGAAATCTAAGTGAATCATATGACAGGAAATCCTGGTTGGATTGCACTGGCCAAAAACTTCTGAGAATATCAAATGAATTCCAAGGAAGCAGTTCTTAGAAAAGTTCAATATTGGAAACAAAGGGATTTATGAAAGCAAAGATATTTCAATAAGAGAGAGAGAGAGAGAGAGAGAGAGAGAGAGGGGGGGGGAGCATGGGAAAGCAGAGATAGAGAAATTAATCCTGGCTCAAGTGAAGACTAAGTAATATTTAAGATTAAAGATTAAAGCAGAAGAGTTGAGGATATGCAAGTCGAAGTCGTCAATAATCAAAACTGATGAATCAATGTATTTGGTGGCAGGGTGAGGGTTTCCTTGGATGGTTGGGATATGGAGATAAGAGAGGAAACAGCAGAAATGAAGAAGGAATTTAAGAATAAGAAGAAAGGGGGGAAGGAGACAAATTGAACAAGGATGATGGGAAGATGGAGTTAAGTTAAAGGATTAAAAAGGATGGGAAAGAGAAATTAATATTTTTAAAATAAAGAGAGAAACAAGAAGAAAAATAGAAGCATATGACATTCAGTAAACGAAAAAGAAGGAAATAAACTATCATAGATCAGTGAAAGAAGAAAAAGAAAAGAGAAAAGAAAAAGACAAAGAACATGAAGAAAGTAAAGAAATGTATTATAATAAAAAAGAATGAAGAAAACAAAAGACAATAAAAAATATATAAAACAAAGAATAAGAGTAGTTTTAATTTTAATAAGTCTTAGAATTTTTGAGATGCTGATGATTGATAATCCATATTATTCCGACGACTGTCCTCATATTGGGTGTTATTTTCCAAACGTTTCGGTCGATGTAAACTCCGACTTTCTTTAGCTGTATCTTGTCGAACTCAGGAATCTGCACAAAATTTTGAACAGAACCCTATATTTAATCCACAGTAGTACAATGCTCTTGTCCCGTTAGCCATGATCGAGTAGAAGTTATGAGTAATTTACAATTGAATTTTGAACCTCCAACTTTCCCAACTTACAAAGTATTTTATCCATTGTACCACGTAACATAGCGTAAAATGAAGATGGATTGCAAGATGCTATAAAGATATGGAAATATTGGTAACATAACACAAAGAAATTAAGAAAATAAACAAAAAATAATAATCTAGTCGCTACCAATGAGAAATCAATAGTAAATGGCTATTGCGATAACGTAAATTTTGCAAATGTTATTGAAAGAGGTGGTGAGTACTAGAAATTTTGGAAGACTTTTTGTCACTCAGACTCGATGGAGCACCACAGGTTGTTTTCGAAGAGAATTCTTTGATGATGACTTCGTGAAAACTCCAAGTAAATAATAATAATAATAATAATAATAATAATAATAATAATAATAATAATAATAATTAATATAAATTTACTAATTTATTTTAAAATTAAACTAACCAGACCTGTGGAATATAACATTTTAATTCTTGCAGATTTCGTATGTATTATTACAGAGTCAATTTTCTATCGATTCTTATATATTATAAAGTTGTGATTAAAAAAATAAAATATATACATACATATGACTTGGGTGCATTAGCTTGAATCCAAATCGAAACCAAAACATATATATATATATATATATATATATATATATATATATATATATAACTTGAGTTCCTTCAGCTATAATCGAAACATAAACCAAAACTTATGAAGAATTCTTGGTAAAATTATTTTTTTACAAGAAATGGAAGTACTTAACAATTAAACGACCCGGATGTAAGCGTAACACACAAAATAACACACATGCTATCGTATCAATATATAGATTAACAGGACATCGGGTTAATATTTCTAATAAAAAAAGGCAAATGTAAGGAAAAGAAGAAAATCTTTCGAAAGAGAAGTTATTCAAAGACAATGACAAATGATGGAATATCCAAGATTTGTAAGAATGAAAAGAATACAAACGAAAAATAAGTTGAAGAATAAGAAATAAAATTAATTTTCATTCCTTTAATAAAGAATTCTTCTTGCCATTTCACCGAATCCATGCATCAGCAAAAAGATCAGAAAATGTAAAAATCTCCATTAGTTTTTATCAGATTTCCTGATTCCATTAATAAAACAGATTTCGGAGCAGAAACAGTGGTTCACTGGATTTGAATCTCAATGGATGCTAAGAATATTTACAAGAACAAAAAAAGGAACACAAATTAATATGGTTTCATTTGGTTAGTTTTTGCGGCACATCAACCTCTTTCCAGACATTTATTACTGAAACACAATACCTATTTAAACAATTAGTTTAATACAAGCTGCTATTTTACTTAACAAAAACTTGTAGATTTACACCTTTGTTTAAAATATTATTGCATATTTGATAGGATTTGAATATGACAGTCAATTCTAGAGAGAGGGGGGGGGGAATTGAGTACAAAATCAACATCTCCAACCTCATTTTCACATAAAAGATACCTTCTAATCTTTCTCTGTTCTATTATTAGTTTCATGGAAGGGGTCGACTGAGCTCCGATCTCTTACAAGAAGGAACTGGACATACAAGGCAGGAAACACGTCTTTTACCAGAACTGCAAATAATTTTCTTTTCTTCCTCCATGTATAAAACACTGAACAGAATTTGCACGAGCAGAGTTTGTTAAACACACTTCTTATCTGTGAAACGCGTTACTACGGGATTGCTTCCTTGCTGACTGTAACATGATAGTGCAGAAATATAGAGCCAATAAATAATTGTCATGCTTTCTTCATAATTTTGTTCATTGCATTTCCTCCCTCACTGCAGAAGCCCCTCCCTCACTGCAGAAACACTCCTAGCATTTATCTATTCTAGTATTGTTTCCTTGGAAGGTGCTCGACTGAGCTCCAATCGCATACAAGATTGAACCAGATATTCACGGTAGTAACATGTCTTTTATCATCACTGCAAAGTTTTCTTCCTACATGTATACAGGGTGGCCGAAAAGTCCCAGGACACTGGCCGAAAAGAAAACCCCTTTTACAAAGAAGTTGAAAATAATCCTCCACATGTCATGATTTGGGCTGCATTGACATCTGAACATTTGATTGGTCCTTATTTCTTTGATGGCAATGTCAACCAGGAATCATATGCCAACATGATTAGAAACTGGTTCATTCCCAAGTTAATAGAACTTGGTATTAAGGATCGTGTATGGCTACAGCAAGATAGTGCACCCGCACATTATGCACTTCTTGTGAGAGCGCTGCTAAATGCAGAGTTTCCTGATCGATGGATTGGGTGCGGATCAAATTCTTTTGCTTGGCCACCACGAAGCCCCGACTTGACCACTCCAGACAACTCATTATGGGGTTTAATTAAAGGTCAAGTTTCTGGTATTAGATACGAAACCATTGATCAGCTAAAGCATGCGATTATTGCAGCTTTTGCTAGCGTATCAAGGAATTCTCTAAAAAAAATGGCACAAAGAACCTGGAGGCGAATGGAATTGTGCAAGAACAACGAGGGCCAACATACTGATCCCCTAGACCACTAAATTACTCTTGTTGTTTTCTGCTTTGTTTCTAATAAAGTTCTCTTTTTTTGTTGAATATATATGTTTTCTGTGTGTTTCATTAAAAAGTACTGTGTTTTATTAAAAATACATGTATAGTGTCCTGGGACTTTTCAGCCACCCTGTATAATAGCAAACGGAATTTCCATAAACAGGGTATTTTCAACAAACTTATTATCTGTGGAAGATGTTACCACGAAATTGCCTCCCTGTTGGCTGCAACATGGTAGTTTTAAAATCCAATGTCAACAAATATTTGCCATAAACCGTTCACATAAGTCATCAAATTTCGTTCATTTCATTTTCAATCTTTTCATAATAACTCTTCATCATTGAATTTTCAATCTACCCTCCCTCCCTAACCATCATCCTCAAATGGATTTTAGCCTTGATATGTAGTGACCCATCAGTACAAACAAACGGTATTCATATTATTTGGATTGTTTGGACTACTGTCTTTATCTTAAGTGTTATTTTCACAACGTTTCAGTCAATGTAACCCCCGACTTTCTTCAAGCATATCCTGCCAAACTCAGAAATCTGCATGGAATTTCGAACAGAACCCTTGATGTAATCCACGGGGGGTAGCATATTCTCGTTTCGTCAGTCATGACTTGGTAGAAGTTCTAAGTCATTTGCAATCGTATTTTGGGTGCCTCCTGCACTAAGGATTGAACCTTCAACCTCAGGCAGAGTGTAACTTCCAACTTAACTTTGCCAAATATTATATCCATGATAAGAAGAATCCAAATAATATGAATAATCAATTCTCATCTCAAAAATTAAGAAAAACAAAAAAAAAACCCTGTTAAATATGGTGTTCGTATAATTTGGATTAATCGGACTCATGTTCTTATCTTAAGTGATATTTGTACAATGTTTTGGTTGATATATCCCCTGACTTTCTTCAGGTATATAAGTCGCCATGTTTGGTAAAGGGAAAAGAGTAACTCTACACTGCCGAGGTTTCGTATTTAGGTTTTAGTTGAGTTTACTTTCAACAAGAACCTAAATATGAAACCTTATTTCCATGAACAAAGCTTCTTTCTTAACAGTGCACGTCTGTGGAACCCTCTTCCGTTTGCCTGTTTCCCACCTGACTACAACTTGGATGTCTTCAAGTCCAACATAAACAAATTCCTGATAAAACGCCCCCCTTAAGTAAGACACTTTATCAGATCTCCATTACTAACGATTACTAAGATATTGTCCCATTGATTACTGTACATGCAATAACCCTTATCCATGAGTGGCTTTCGGGCCTTGATAAGTAGTGACTTCCATGTAAAAAAAAAAAACTACAAATATTCTTATTGCAATATTTTTTATATAATAATGTGGTATGATTGAAGAAAGTTGGAAGGTTCTATTTATAGACATTGACGATAGAAACTGACCAATCAAATGGAGTCACGTTCTGCTAGCAATCAACCTGAAACCCAAATCGCTCCATAAAAAACTGGATCTCTTAGAATTCCCACACATAATTTTTCCTGTCCATACAAGGAAGATCTTTGTCCTTCGCCTGCAAACGTTTAAAGTTCAAGACTTATACAGATCAGCTACCCACCGAAAACTCTTTTGCATCTTCAGGACTTATACAGATCAGCTACCCACTGAAAACTACAGATTAGCTACGCATTGGAAACTCTTCTAAAATTAAGCAAACTATAATGTTCTCTTGTATTTTAAACACTAAAATAACCTGGGCGTTATTTAGTGGCAACTACAAATATTCTCATTACTGATAAAATTATTATCACATCCAATTCAGCTTATCATTCACTGAACAGCCATTTCATTAATTTATGATTTCAGTCATTTCATTAATTTATGATTTCAGTCATTTCATTAATTTATGATTTCAGTCATTTCATTAATTTATGATTTCAGTCATTTCATTAATTTATGATTTCAGTCATTTCCAAGAAGCTGTTCATTTACAACTTAATGACTTCATTATATTTCTGTCTCATGAACATAGTTTTAATCATAATCCTATGCTCCATAGTAAAGACCTATATGTACTTATTTGCATGGAAATACATTAATAAATGTGAAAGATGTGTTTGAAGGCGATGTCAATGCGGTTCGTAGGAAACACTAAGGATACGAGTTAGCATATAAAAAAATAATGACACTATTAGAAGGAATTTTTTAAAAATAATTTTCAATTATATTAAATTTATTTGCCAACATAATGTGTCGTGTATTATACACATTGAGTTCTCACACGAAGGATTTGTTACATAAACTATGTCATCCTTTTGAATTAACACTATATATATATATATATATATATATATATATATATATATATATATATACTACTCTCGAAAATTAGGGACATCAACACCTACCATCTTATACGATACATTATGTTGGTAAATAGACGTAATATACTTGAAAATTATTTTAAAAATTCCTTCTAATATTGTCATTATTTTTTATATGCTTCCTACAAACTGCATTGATATAACCTTTACACACAACTCCTTTCACGCAACCACAATGCTTCAAGCAAAGTACATCTTCTCTTATTAATAAATAAATATTCGCCCCAGCAGATAGGATTTATCGAGTAAAAGATTGCTAAGCAAAACCATTTCAAGTGTTTTCCAACAACCTGACGGTTTAGAGTTAGCGATTCAAAAAGAAATCCTTGACAGTATCTTCATAATAAGACGTTTTCCTTATTTTTCGATCTGCTTTCTATGTGATCTTTGTTCTTTTTTTCTTTCTAAAAATTTTCCAGTTTAAAATGTTTTACTTCCTTTTTATTTCATCTCTACCGATTGAGACGTTATTTTTTGTGAATATGAATATTAGTGCGAGCATTAGCGAAACATAATATTTTCTGTGATATTTTACACTCGTTTTTATATTTCATTGATACGTTGATTAAAATGCTTCCATGCCATTTTTGTTTTTAAATGTTTTTAAAAAATAGATTTAAAATAGCATTTTTTCAAATTTGGTATTATCTTGCTAATTTAAATGCCGATTTTAGGATTTTAAAACGACCTATTTTTAAACTTAAAAATACATTTTAGTGTGCAGTGGTGAAATATGACAATAATATGTTGAAAATATGTATATATTCATAAACTCTCATTTGTTCAAGGCTTAAATGGTATTATAGTTGTTTACAGCTCTTTCAAGGCAGTGTTTATTTTAAGTCACACAATGAACTATATTTTTTTAAAACACTAGAAAATTTCACAAAAAAATTGCTGTAGGTATACTACAAGAACAAAAATTTAGAACAATGTCTAGAAACTTTATATTCCATCAGAAACAAAACAAAACAACATCTCAAGAAAAGAACCATTCAGATTGCAAAGAAAAACAATTATTAAAATTAATTCCATATCATAATGCATATCATAAGCCAATAAAGAGATTTAAAATATATGAATATTCGTCATAGTCGTTTGTCATAAAATTTGACATACAAAGCGGAACTTTTATTCAATATTCGATTGCATGTTGAGCTACTGATATATGAAATTTGATGATTAATCTTTATCATTAATTCATTGAATTTTAAAGTATATATATATATATATATATATATATATATATATATATATATACACACACACACACACACACTACTCATGACCAGTTGGGTCAGTATATGTTATAGTTAGCTATGGAATAGTGAGCATATTAATTAAGCTTCTTTCTTAGAACTGCACGCCTGTGGAACTCTGTTCCCTCTGCCTGATTCCCTCCTGACTACAACTTGGATGTCTTCAAGTCCAACGTAAACAAATTCCTAATGAACCGCCCCCTTAAGTAGACACTTTAAATATCCATACTAACGTACTGTACTTATAATAACTCTTATCCTTGAGTGGCTTCCGGGCCTTGATAAGTGGTGACCACCTTGTAAAAAAAAAAAAAATGCCAAAAATATGTGCACTTGCACATACAACAATAGCCACCACTTTTAATATAAGGAATTACATTGCTTAATATCCGGAAAACTACTTGTTTGCAGAAAATTTTAATGCAATATGCGTATTAGTAAATCTGAAAATTTCTAAAAGTTGTCATTTTAAAGGGAAAGGTTAAGGTGGAAGTCAAGTAAAAATTTCTATTTTTATATTTGCTTTTTTTTTTTTAATAAAAAAAGCTACATTATATACAGTGTTGGTCATCCATACCTTAAAATTTGTCTAAATAAACGTTTAACAGGCACAGGTGAATGTTGATCAGTTCAATTACTTCTGCATTCAGTAATGTGAGTCTGCTTCTGGCACACGTTCATGATAGGGGATGCTTTCTTAAGAGTCTCACACTGTCAATATCTTCAGGTCATGAATGCGTAAGTTCTGTCATTAAAACAATGCAGTTTTTTTTTAATCCCCTCTGATCCATTCGGGCGGAATAAAAGAATAGGTTTCATTAATTTTGTACGTCCTTCATAGATAATATTTAAATATTTATTATTAAAGTATTATTTGTAGTCGTTTCTAAACTGAATAAATAAAAAGGCACCGTTATGATGGCTGACTAAAGCTACCCACCTACCTTGACACATAAGGGTCATTTCTCATCTCGTCTGTAGTTGTTTACAATAGCCTCATTAGTTAGTGCACTCAGAATTGGAGTCAAACATAATTTCTGTTCTGGGATTCGAACCATGTGACTAATATGAATGGTTACCTCTACACCGATGATTACACAAGGATGAAACGTGTGTATATATATATATATATATATATATATATATATATATATATATATATACACACACACACAATAATATTTTTACAAATACAGACACTAGTGATTCATGCTTACGCAATCATCAGTGTAGGAAGTGATAATTACTGCTGGTCGTGGGACTCAAACCCAGTCAACAAATCAACCTTGGTTTTGCAGGCTAGCATTCTTCCAATTGAATGGAAATTAACTAAATTCCATGGACAAAGTTTCTTTCTTAGAGCTGCATGCATGTGGTACTCTCTTCCATTTGCCTGCTTCCTAGCTGAATACAATTTGGTTGTCTTCAAGTCTAACAGAAACAAATTTTAAGTAATCCAATTTACTAAATTCCCATTACTAATGATTACAATATTATCCCATTGACTACTGCATGCTCTATAACCCTTATCCTCGAGTGGCATCTGAGCCTTGATAAGTGGTGACTCCTATGTTAAAAAACAAACAAAAAAGCTTATGAAGCCATGTAAGCGGGTTTATCATAATTCAAACAGCGATAAAGAGTATTCTAACAAACAAAGTTTTTGAAGTATGCACGCAGCTAATTTGTGGCCTTATTTTCAATTCACAAATAGGGCTCAACTTTAAATTTTACTAAAAGGAACTTGTAACTATATTTTTTCAATAAATATTAATAATTTTTTATACCTACAGATGCTGGGGTATCATGCTTATGCAATCACCAGTGCAGGAAGCGATAATCACTGCTGATTGCAGAACTCAAACAATGTCTACATTGGCTTTGCAGGCTAGCGCTCTTCCACTCAGCCATCACTGTTTGATAAAACTTATTACAAACTGAAATTATATACACACTTTAGTAGGTAATCAATCATTTTGTATTAAAAAAAATGTATTGATATTTGACTCAAGAATCCAATTATTATTATAAGGAGTTATAAGAAAGAAGTATAAGAAAATATTGGCTCGGGATAATTTTTTTTTATTTGTTTATAGTCATTTAACAACTCCATTGTTTACCTGTTTATCTGTAAAGAAGTGATAGAGTGAATTATTTTGTTATTTTATGCTACTTTTTATTTGTATTAAAATCTGTGCAACATTTGTACATAACGATTTGTTAAGTTTGAACTTTTATAATTTACTTAAAGTTTCCTTAGACTATATATATATATATATATATATATATATATATATATATATATATATACACCGTATAATTCGGCGTATAAGATGACCGTTAAAGTTTTAAAAAAATCATCTTTAAAAACCAATATTTCATAAGATACCGGATGTTGCAATCTCTAGCCAAGGCTAAACAAACATGGTTTCGTAATTTAGCAGTCGTCTTATATAACCGATATATGATACATTTATTAAAATTTGCTCCAATTTTGTACCTTGTCTTATCTGATGGTTACCTTATACGCCAAAATATACAGTATATATATATATATATATATATATATATATATATATATATATATATATTGTATTGGTAGTAATTATTAAGTGTGTCTACCAAAAGAGTGCTCAATGTTTAGACAGAGCCAAAATAAGTGAATTTAGTTTACAAACAAATGGCTACACATAAGCATACATGTTTCAGCGAAAACCCAGTAAGGGAATCGCTTCATCAGGCCAAGGACATCTCTTCATATATATATATATATATAGCCAATAGAGTTTAGTTTCCTATAAGTACATCCAATGAAACAACATGTGTCTACCAAAGAGTGCTCAATGAGTGAACAGGTATATTAAATTTATTTATACAAACATTAATGGCTACATATGTGCATACATGTTTCTGTAATCACCGCGTTGGGGGATTACGTCTTCAGGCCAAGAATTATCGTGGAAATGATTACAGAAACATGTATGCACATATGTAGCCATTAATGTTTGTATAAATAAATTTAATATATATATATATATATATATATATATATATATATATATATATATGCATACACACGGCATAATCACTGGTTTTTGTTAAATCACTGAAATTATAACGATGAGCCTGAACACTACCAGATGGCTGACTATTTAGGAATGCTAGATACTGTATGTACTGCCCCCGGACGTAGAAATTTCCAGGGTAGTAACTGCAGGCACGTTTAAAACAACTTTAAGAGATGTACCCTCAGTTTTAATTCAGACATGCATCTAGAAAGAAAAACTAATAAAAAACCCGAGATATACTGTTTGTTCTGTACGTGGCAAGCAATGGCATCAACTGAGATTAGCAGTTGCCCCAAAAAGTGTCGATGGCTCTACATAAAGCCTTCACCCTATAAACAAATTTTTAGTATGAACTTCAGACAACTCAGTCGTTTTGAAATCGACTGAAGAATACATTTATATAATTCATTTTATCTTGAATTGTTCATGAACAATAAATTTTTTAAGTCATAATTTTCATACTTTTAACTCTCCTCGTATACTGATGCTTTATCTTAAATATTGAGCATTTAATACGGATAAGATCTATATGTATTTAATACGGATAAAATCTATAAATATTATTTTTTAAAAATGAAGCATGAAGCCACTTGATGTAAAAAAAAGACAACTACTTCAAGGTAAATAACTTGCCAATGATAAGTGTTAGTGATAAAGATTATGACCCAGCAAAAGGCTATTCTTCTCTTTGCCAGAAACATGGCTCCTGGAATGTGAGGACTAAAGGACAAAATAAGGGAAATGTCCGATCATATTTTCTCCATTTTCTCTTAAATCTTTATTTCTTTTCAACTGAAAAACCGATGCATTCCTATAATCGATCTGTTTTGAAAATATAATGCTGTTGCTATAGTTTAGTTTTGCATGTTTACGGAAGAGAAAACAATAAGCAAAGGGTTCTCCAGACTTGTCATCATTTGATTTTTATATTTGGGGGACTTTTCAACAAAAAGTTTATGCAAATAATCCTCACAATCTAGACCAACTCAATGCTATGAGAAGAATCACCAAAGAAGATCTACAGGCAGTAACTGCAAATGTTGCTAAACGTGTCCAGAAATGCATAGATGCCAATGGGGAGCATCTTTTATCTTATTACAGGTAATTCAAACAATACATTTCCTGGGCTACCTTTAAGTAGGAGGCCACCCTGTATTTCCATATAAAATTTTTAATTATAAATGCTATATATATATACACACACACATATGAGGATAAAAAACAAAATGAAAATAGTAACTTTTTACAACGAGGTTAATTATCAAGTTTAAACAAATTAACTTCTCACGGACTCTTTGTTCTTGTTCATGCCTGACAATTAATTCATCTCAATCATTATAATCAAATTACTCTTTAATTAGATCAATAAAAGTTGTTAATTCTCCTCTGACGATAGACTGACATATGAAACGCGTTTGGCTCTGAAAGTTGTTTTTAAATTTGGTCATTTTACCACGATGTTGTCTTTCAGACATATTCGTTTCTCTGTGCTATCGTTATTTCATGGCAGGTGCTCGACTGATCTTCAATCTTTGTACTCTTGCCCCCCCTCCCCTGTAAAACATTCTCACTTCACACTTGTCTGCCCACAACCACTGTCAATACTTACTCTCTATCTGTACATAAAACTAAACGAACATTCCATGAACAAAGTTTCTTTCCAAGACCTGCCTGTCTATGGAATACAATATCACGGAAATGCTTCCCAGCTAAATATAACAATCTAATAACAACAAGTTCTCATTGACAAATAAGAAACCTCCTATTTAAATAATCAAACCCTTCTAATTTCCATTACTGAGCATCACAGTATTATCTCATTGGGCGTCTGACACCCATCAACCTTTATCCTAGAAGGCCTATGGGCCTTGATAAGTAGTAACATCTCTCTTGAAAAGATGGGTTGAGCACTGTCGCAAATGTATCTTCACTCGATGCTTCGTTTAGCTATAAGGCGAAGCTTACAGTCTGTTTGTTTGTAAACAAACTAGCAGTTTGAGCACTGAAGCAATGGGAAAATGCTTCTTTAATAGGCACTTGATGAGGGTCATTTGCGGCCACCGATTGGTAGCCTTGTGGGTAGAGCTGCCGACTGTCAACTCGATAGTTGTAGGTTCAATCCACGGCTGAGGAAAGGTGCTTGTCTAGTCACTGATGAGTTGTGGTACAAACAAACAGTACTGCACGTGGATGACTATATATATATATATATATATATATATATATATATATATATATATATATATATATATATATATATATATATAATAAACCTCTGTAGACCGTCCGGGCGTCCTTGCTTGCTTGTATCTTGCGCTATAATAAAGTTAAGTTGTATTCCTGTCTGTTTCTTTGTTGTTTCACAATTTAATAAATATCTACAAAAGGGACACCGTTTTAAAAAATAATTTTTTATACTAAAAACGGACTTATAAACATATTTATTCCAGCATGATTTTATATATACTATTTATTCAAAACTATATATATATATATATATATATATATATATATATATATATATATATATATATATATTCGATGAGAAACCCTATTTGCATATTACATTGA